>NW_028318026.1:4307333-4615000 GCF_062004578.1 Staurois parvus | reverse complement strand
AATGTTTACATGTTATGTGCAATTAAACCATGGCAACATCTAATGTTTGTGTAGTATTATGTTCAGCAGACTGTGCTCTTCTATTGTTGTGACTTAGATGACATTCAGAGCACATTTTATGCCCAATTCATGCAAAACTCCACGTAATCCCAAGGGGTTCACATACTTTTTCTTGCAACTGTATATACACACACACATGCACACATATATACACACACACACACACACCCCAACAGCATGGTCAACATCAAGTAGGGACTTGTAGTTTTATCGGGAATCCCCCTTTATTTGGCCAATAAAGCGTGCCTTTAGGATGAGCCCCATTAGCAGCATATGGTTTGCACAACACAAAAGCATGCTAGGGTGACAATAGACACACAGACATATTCTACAACATCTGCAGACTGAAGTGTTCTGAACTTTATCCATAGTCCAGCCTGCTGTGACTCCACCAATGTCAACACTCATCCTAATACTGCAAGCCAGCTGTAACTGATAGTTGTTACACAAAAGCCATTAAAGGGAACCCAAAAGGATAGGGTTTCCCATGATAAATTATTTGTTTCTGCTTCGCTTTTAGAATCAATTGTAAGTCAAATTAAAACCAAGTGATACAAAGGATGTTCATCTGTGTGTCTGAAAATTCCCTGAGCAATCGAGAATGACACGGAGAGGAAAAATAGCTAAGCCTACACAGTCAGCGCATTGCATTTTAAAGGGGATTACAAAAGGAACTTGGAAATCTGCTATTTGGTGGAAGAGCAGCTGTACAGCAAAGAAGATGGGTCTTTTACATTTTGGTTTAGATTAAAGACAAAGCTTAAAGGGTTACTAAAGGCTCAAATGGTTTTCTTCAAAATAACAAACATGCCATACACACTTGCTCTGTGCAATGGCTTTTGCACAGAGCAGCCCCAATCCTCCTCTTCTCAGGTGTCCCGCTGGCACTTTGGGCTGCCCCCATAGCAAGCCACTTGCTATGGGGGCATTCTTGCGTGCTCGCTCTCTAGCCCTGCTCTGTGTCCAAAAAACAAAGAATGGGGCTCAGCCCTGCCCACACTCCCTTCACACTGGCTGTGATTGACAGTAGCAGGACCCAATGGCACCCGCTGTCATCTCTCAGCCAACAAGGAGACAAAGGCCTGGAAGAACAGTCGCTCCTGTGCACATACAGTTGTGTCCAAAATTATTCAACCCCCACTGAAATTGAGTGTTTTGGCCAGTTTGACATTGCTTTTGATCATTCAGTCATCTTGCTTACATTTACATTAAAGAGGCACTTGTAGGTCAGACAAATATAACATAACAGTTATAATGAAATAACCACAAATGTCTTTTCTGTGCTCACAGCATTATCAGTTTTATTCAACCCCCAAGTGACATTCAATCTTAGTACTTAGTACAGCATCCTTTTACAGTTATAACAGCTTTTAAACGTGAAGCATAGCTTGACACAAGTGTCTTGCAGCGATCTACGGGTATCTTCGCCCATTCTTCATGGGCAAAGGCCTCCAGTTCAGTCACATTCTTAGGCTTGCGCACTGCAACTGCTTTCTTTAAGTCCCACCAGAGGTTCTCAATCGGATTTAAGTCTGGTGACTGCGATGGCCACTCCAAAATGTTCCAGCCTTTCCTCTGCAACCATGCTCTAGTGGACTTGGAGGTATGCTTGGGATCATTGTCCTGTTGAAAGGTCCAACGTCTCCCAAGCCTCAGGTGTGTGACGGACTGCATCACGTTTCCATCCAATATCTCCTGGTACTGAAGAGAATTCATGGTACCTTGCACACGCTGAAGCTTCCCTGTACCTGCAGAAGCAAAACAGCCCCAAAGCATGATTGACCCTCCACCATGCTTCACAGTAGGCAAGGTGTTCTTTTCATCATAGGCCTTGTTCTTCCTCCTCCAAACATAGCGTTGATCCATGGGCCCAAACAGTTCTAATTTTGTTTCATCAGTCCACAGAACACTATCCCACAACTTTTGTGGTTTGTCCACATGGCTTTTGGCATACTGCAGTCGACTCTTCTTATTCTTTGGAGACAGCAAGGGGGTACGCCTGGGAGTTCTGGCACGGAGGCCTTCATTACGCAGTGTGCGTCTTATTGTCTGGGCTGAAACTTCTGTACCCACATCTGACAAATCTTTTCTCAGTTCCTCAGCAGTCACACGGGGACTTCTCTCCACTCTACGCTTCAGGTAGCGCACAGCAGTCGAAGTCAGCATCTTCTTTCTGCCACGACCAGGTAGCGTTTCAACAGTGCCCTTTGCCTTGAATTTGCGAATGATGCTTCCTAAGGTGTCTCTTGGTATGTTTAACATCTTTGCAATCTTCTTATAGCCATTGCCCTTCCTGTGAAGAGAAATCACCTCTTCTCTTGTCTTCCTGGACCATTCTCTTGCCTTCACCATGTTTGTAACCACACCAGTAAATGTCTAGAAGGAGCTGAGTATCACAGTCATTTTAAAGCTGCCTAATTGGTGCTTATTATGCTTGATTGCTGCTCGGTGACATCCACAGGTGTTTTCAATACCTGATGGAAAGCACCTGTATGAACCTCTGTTCTTCAGAGTGGTAGTCTTTAAGGGGTTGAATAATTGTGGCAATGAAGAAACCACATAAGAACCATTTACTACTGTATTACATAAACAATTGATGTCATTTTAGTTGCATTTGGGTAGTTACAACGTCCTTGTAGGATTTGATTCTGAATACAATTCCAAATGTACACTATAGTCCCTAAACCCCTTTACAGCATTGGGGGTTGAATAATTTTGGACACAACTGTAGCTGGATCCCGATTGCACTCAGGTAAGTATTGGGGGGGGGCTGCAGGGAAAGCTGCACACTGAATGTTTTTTACCTTCATGCATAGGTGGTAGAACCTACCACCTCTTTACTCACCCCTGCACCTAGTTTTAAGAGCTGGAAAGCATACAACCTATATCCAGTTGTCAACTTAGGTCCATGTGGTCAAGTGGCAAGCACAACTTCTCTGTTTTACAGCCTTGGGGGTAGATCACAAAAAAAAAAAAAATTAAATGCACTTTTTTTGCAAATAAAAATAGTGTTTGTTGTTCGGTAAAGCACTGCACCTATGAGTTCATCGAGAACTACAAGCCGACAGCCACAAAAGCTGGATCCCCCATCTGCCTGTTTTTAGCATACAGGATCGGATGCGGTCAGTGGACACATGTCCGCTGACAACCGCTGCTCCAATGAGAGCTATAGATGGTCCGATTAGGATCGCCAGGAAAAATTCACAGGCGGACCAGATTGGACCGTCCGTGTAACAGGGGCCTAACATGCAACATGTTACAAAAGGTAAACTTATCCTTTAATGCAGCATAGTAGAGTAATCACAATGTGACGCCATTCTATCCATGCAGAATTTGGGAAAAAACAAGCTCTTACACAGCCATGGAAGGGATTCAGCGAACGAGGATGCAGAAAGCAGCACATGACAAAAGTGGATGAGTAGCACAATATTTGTGGGCGATAAACAAAAAAAAACAAAACAAAAAAAACACACAATTATGGCTTTACCTAGAGCTGACCATAGACTGTTCATTTTTTTTTTTTTCCTCCTCAATCAGTCAATGGGCTGAAAGCACGAATGGATTTTCTCATCCACCCAAACAAGGTGGATGGAGGAATCCTCCTCCCTCTACCATTGTATTCTGACAGCGGGATTCCCCAGTGGCTGCAACCAAAACGGGTACAAAATGATGATTGATCAAAGTTTTCGAACAGTCCTGTTTCACGGACGTCAATTATTAGATCAACTTCTGTCAAGCGGGAACGGCCATAGATGGACTGAAATTTTTTCAATCCCTGTTTAACCACCTCCCGTCTGGCCCATGTATATAAACGGCTGGACGGTGGCAGTGCAGGGTCGGGTGGCCGTCTATAAATGGCCTCCCCACACCCTGCTTGTGCTCGCTCCCTGGGAGCGCGCAGCACCGCGATCCGGTGCCCGCTGTGGTGACACTGTACTGCTAGGGTGACAGTATGTAAAAAAAAAAAAAATACAAAAAAATTAATGTAAAAAAAAAAACACATTTTTGGGGTTATAAACTAATTTGGTTTCTTTTTTTTTTTTTTACTAAAAAGATAAACGGAATACATTTTGGCCAAGATTTATGATGAAATACTATTTGCAAAATTTTTATAAGAAAAACACTTTTCAAAATTTTTGGACATTTTCATTTACATAGCAAAAAAAAATAAAAAAAATCCCAGTGGTGAATAAATGCCACCAAAATAAAGCTTTTACTGTCCCAAAAAAATGCTAAAAAATTCATATGAGTACAGTGTTGCATGACCACGCAATTGTCAAAGTGTGATAGTGCTGAAAGCTGAAAATTGGCCTGGACAGGAAGGGGGTAGAAGTGTCCGGACTGGAAGTGGTTAACTAGCTGAATTTCAATCCATCTATGGGCTGCTAATCTCTAGTTTAGCAATGGGCAATTTACTAACAACCTGCATGTACTCTTCATAAGAAATATATTCTACTTTACTCACCTTGCATGGGTTGTAGAGTTCCCAGTATATATTACAGTGTGACAAGAGGTTCCATTTACAATCCCATTATGACATGTACATATTCAATAATATTCCTTTCTTGGGTAAAATGGCTGTAATTATTCAAGTAAGGATAGAGTTCAGCTCCGTAGCGCGCACACGTACAATCAGTGCTCCGATAACTCCAAGATCATCATATAAATGTAGATTAGGTACGATAGGATTTATAAAAAGACATGCTAGTCATGATTACGTTCTCTGGGTCATCTGCCTGCAGGGCTGTTTCTTAGGCCTGGGAATGATTAAACCCATTTTTTTCCCTCCAATTTAGCTGAGAAATGTTCACCTAAACTGACCTTCTCGTCAAAAGCTGCCAAAATGTGAAAATATATACATACTGTATATATTTATAGGGGCAGACAGTAACCGCAAGCATTACTAATGTCCTGAACGAATAACAGTGAAAACATCATACAGATCATTCAGTTATAAAAAAGGAGTCTGGAGCGGCATTCTCCTAAAGGGGCAAATCATATTCGCTTTTCCATGTAGAAGGCAGAATTTATGGCAGATGTAAGATGAACGGGAATCTGCAAATGGGCAAAGCTGGCTTTGAAGAGCTTATTCACATGAACAGAAAAAAAAAATACTGCGTTTAGATGTGCACTGCGCACCTAAACGCACCACTTTGGTAATCAGTGAGCTGCTTGTGCCTGGACCCAAAGAAGAATCGGTTTGGGCGAGGACAGCGCTGGATCCCTGAACAGATAAGTGTCCTTATATTTAAAGTCAGCATCTACTCTCTTTTTTTGGGGGGGTGGGGGGGACTGGAGCTCCCCTTTAAGCTCATCTACAGTATTTTTTTTTCTAATTCGGACTCCTTTCTGTATAAAAAGTTAAAAGGTTGCCGGTCACTATTAACCTTTTCCACATTCCAGCACTGCCCCAACATGTCCTTTTCCATTCTACACCATTGATCTCTTAAGAATTGAATGATGTCCGGTGTCATCCAACCAATTTCCCCCCAAATGGGGCGAGGGTCCAAGAGGGAAAAGTGCTCGAATGGGGCGAGGGTCCAAGAGGGAAAAGTGCTCGAATGGGGCGAGGGTCCAAGAGGGAAAAGTGCTCGAATGGGGCGAGGGTCCAAGAGGGAAAAGTGCTCGAATGGGGCGAGGGTCCAAGAGGGAAAAGTGCTCGAATGGGGTGAGGGTCCAAGAGGGAAAAGTGCCTGGAATGGGGCGAGGGTCCAAGAGGGAAAAGTGCTGGAATGGGGCGAGGGTCCAAGAGGGAAAAGTGCCACGAATGGGGCGAGGGTCCAAGAGGGAAAAGTGCCTCGAATGGGGCGAGGGTCCAAGAGGGAAACGTGCCTGGAATGGGGCGAGGGTCCAAGAGGGAAAAGTGCCTGAATGGGGCGAGGGTCCAAGAGGGAAAAGTGCCTGAATGGGGCGAGGGTCCAAGAGGGAAAAGTGCCTGAATGGGGCGAGGGTCCAAGAGGGAAAAGTGCTTGAATGGGGCGAGGGTCCAAGAGGGAAAAGTGCCTGAATGGGGCGAGGGTCCAAGAGGGAAAAGTGCCTGAATGGGGCGAGGGTCCAAGAGGGAAAAGTGCCTGAATGGGGCGAGGGTCCAAGAGGGAAAAGTGCCTGAATGGGGCGAGGGTCCAAGAGGGAGAAGTGCTCGAATGGGGCTAGGGTCCAAGAGGGAGAAGTGCTCGAATGGGGCTAGGGTCCAAGAGGGAGAAGTGCTTGAATGGGGCTAGGGTCCAAGAGGAAGAAGTGCTCCAATGGGGCTAGAGTCAAAGAGGCAGAGATGCCCAACTGGGGCTAGAGTCCAAGTAAGAAAGGTGCTCAGGTGGGACCAGGCTGCCCAGTCTGGACTTAAAAAAAAAAGTCACCATATTATGGGCTTACATACTTGGGCTTTTGTATGTGTGTGAACTGTTTATTCCTTGTCGTTGTCGTGAATCAGAAAGGAACATAACCTGATGCAATTCTTTGGGCAACTGAAAGCTCAAAAGCATGTCAAGTGAAAAGTAATTGGCTTCCTTCCGGGTCTGAGGTCTGGGTAGATGACCTTAAACACACAGATGTATAAACAGTCCTTTAAGTACACTCAACTAATAAAAGGTCTTTTTTATAGCGTAAGGAAATCAATTATAAAGCAGAACCGTGTTCATGTATATCTCTGGAGGCATACAAGCTAACAATTGTAAAGTGAAGCATCACATCACTATATAGCTATAGTCTGTACAGCCGATTAGAGCTTGTACAACACTGCATGCAGCTAGCCTGGGGAAAATGAAATATGAAAGTAAATTAAGCTGGAATTTCACAAATTAAAACCAGAACTACAGGAATTCAGCCACTTTCTCATATCTGCCGGCTTACTATGGGTTACGGCCAACAAGGTGCTTCCCACCCCGTGTATTCATCTCTCATTTACAACTAACAGTTTTACTGAGTGCCGGGTATATGGCTATCACTATACTACCAGTTATCTGACAGCAGCGAAGCTGATTTCTCATACAACAGAATCTTTGCCTGCCACTCCCCTCCACTGTGGGCGCTTTTGTGAATGAGTTCACTTAACGCAAAGCATTTGGATATTTGGCAGGAGGAGGAGGGGCTTGCAGAGTGGCTGCATGCGACTCTGGAGCGGAGACCAGAAGGTTCAGTGTTAGAGCTCCGGGGCTATAGTGATAACTATGCTCCCGATGCTCCGTAAAAACTGTAAATTGTAAATGAAAGAGATAAGTCCACAAGTTGGCATGCATAAAATTGTACTTCAAATGGAAATAAAATGTATCTAACCATGATAAACTGAAATCAGTTTGAAAAAACACCCCCTAGCATCTTTAGCAACAACCATCTTGAGTAAGGGCAGATGATTCATGTAGATTTACTTCCTGGAATCAATCTGCCCTGAGCGCAAGCATGCAGGCAGGAGTGTGTGCTTGGATGAGAAAGCCTCTCTTCCAGATGAAAAGAAAAACAAAATGCCCATGAAGACTCCTGGGCGTATGAAATAATTTTGGCCTAGACCAGATACCAGGAAGCAACAGATATAAAATGTACTTCCTGAAATCAATCTGCCCTTGGCTCAAGCATGCAGGCACGAGGGTGTGCACCGAAATTTCGTTTGCCGAAACCTTTCGGATGAAAACACCCCTTTCGGCCGATATGAAAAAAAAACACAGACACAGGTGCTGAAAAAACCCCACTCCTCACCACCGCCCGCCCGCTGCTCAGTAGTTCTCAGCCTTACCTGAGAAACCACCGAACAATCCTGGCGGATTCCTGAAGGACAGATGGCCTCCATTCATCTCTATGCCCTTGGAGGACCGAAGCGATGTCACTTCCGGTTCCGGCCATTGTTTTTTTTAAAGCACTAGATCAATGCTTTTTTTTTTATCCAATGCTTTACATTGCAGAGGAGAGATGTGGGGTCTTATTGACCCCATATCTCTCCATAAAGTGAACCTGTCACTAATTTCTATCATGGGATGCATGCATTTCTTGTGACTAAAAAGTGATTAAAATGTTTTTTTTTTTCTAAAAAGGGACAGTGCAAAAAAAAAATAAAAGAATTAAAAAAATAGTTTAAAGTGCCCCTGCCCCCCATGCTCGCACGTAGTGGTGAACGCATATGTAGGCCATGCCCACATATGTAAATGGCGTTCAAAACACGCACGTGAGGTATCGCCACGAACGTCAGAGCAAGAGCAATACTTCTCGCACTAGACCTCCTCTGTAACTTTACACTGCTTTTTAAAGCATCACCCATGGAGATTTTTAAGTACCGCAGTTTCACGCGTGCACAATTTTAAAAGAGTGACATGTTGGGTATCTATTTACTCGCCGTAACATCCTCTTTCATATTGGGTTATTTTTTTTTATCAAAGTGTATTTCTTTCCAAAAATATGTATTCACTTTTAAAAACTGCACATTTCAGTTCTCAGCTAAGTGCATTTTGAATTTTTGGTTTCGGCACCAGAATTTTCATTTCGGTGCATCATTTAACGCGTTTTGCAATTAGCTTCTTCTGGCAATAATTTTGTTAAAAAAAAAAAAGACTGTGGCATGATTTATGTCAGTTTACTCCTATATGGAGGTGCTTCAACAATGGGGACCTTTGACATCTGTATTTAAATTTCTAATTTTTTTAAATATTAAAGCACACCTAACAGGAGAAATAGATTTATTCCTTATTTCTTGTTATCTTTAACCAGCATTGGTTCCCCAGCTATAATGTTTTTTTTTTCTAGGACAACGCACCTATTCTTATCCCCCCACCACATTTCCTGCAATCAGTATTCTGAATGATCACTCACTCCTCTCAGAGCGCAGTCACCTTGCTTCACTGCTCTGCCACCTAAGAGGAGCCAGCAGATTTCCGCAATAGTACACTGAACAAGTCACCCAGGTGCCAAGCACAGCAAGATGCCAGCAAAATTAGATTGGCAGATTGGCAGCTGTGATACCGACTAAGAATACCTGAAAAATAAAACATTTGGGATTTTTTTTTTTATCAAAAATATGCACCCTGCGCAGACGGAATGAAAATTCCAGCGTTTCCTCTGCATCTCACAAGTAATGATTAGCCATTATCCTGCAGAACATAATAGCCTTCATTCTAACTGGCCTCCTGTGTTTGTTTTATTTAAATGCAGGAAAAATTGATCTGGAAATATTATCCAACTTTATACTTCCCAGATCAATTTCTCCTGCGTTTAACTGTACATGTGTTTACACTTACGAGAATTTACATGTGTTCAGAATAACCAATCTGCTCCAAGACGCACAGATTTCTATTCTTTTCTAAATGTAACCAAACAATGTAAAAGGTAGAGTGTAAGCTCTAAAGAGTAGAGTGTGAATTTAAAGAGGAATTCCGAACATGGTACATTGTTACATTAGTGCAGCTTGGAACAATGGGATCAATGTAACAACTGTATGTACATACCATACCTGGCCAATGCTCCTGGAAACTAGAAATCATTGAATATAGACTACCGCTACTCCAGTGATCTCCTTTTGCTTCAGGATTCTGTTTCGAGCAACTGACCTACTGCATTCTGAACACAAGAGGTTGGCTGTTTGGTATGGAAACTATTCAGAGAATTACTTGTATTTTCTGAATTAATGCAAAGCATTCTCTGATTGGTTGAAGTAGAAAGAAGGGGAGGTGACACCATGTCAACCAACTGTGATTTGTTGGTTAATTTTGAAGCATCACAACCATGGCATGTGAACACCCCTATTCCCTGCCACTGCAACTCAGGGGGCAGCAGTCTGGGGGGGTGCACAGAAAACAAAAAATACGGCTCAATAGCATGTTTTTAATGCCCTCTCCCACAAACACTAGTCTAAACAAGGCCTAAAAGGAAAGTAGCTTTAGCAAAGAACTTTGCTTGTTCAAAACAGGGGTAATCCGGACCCAAATGTTTGTTGCAGCTGAAGGATAAGAAATGCATAAATCGGCACAACACTTATAAATGGAAAGTGTTCTTCTAGTGCAAACAAATTACATCCAATTTTTCAATCTCTAAAAAAAAACAAAAAAAAAAAAACACAAAACCAAAATCGAAATTGGTTGCTTTGGCTAAGCAGAACACTTTCCTTGAAACCCATTGTGATTAGGTATAGAGAGACAATCAGATGTTATTTCACACTGCTGCAGGGCCTCATGTGTAGGGTAGCATATCATTTCATTTTTAATTTTTGCTTGAGAAATCACTTGAAGTTAATCTCTCAACCCTCCTACATTAATCTGTGTCACTTGCAATTCCACTTCCTTCTCTTCTTCCTTTCTCCACCAGGGTCCCCCAAGGTTCTATTCTTGGACCTCTACTCTCGATCTACACCTCCTCCCCGAGTCAGTTGAAAGCTTCCCATGGCATCATTTCTACACTGAAGACACTCAAATCTATCTCTACCCCTCAGATCACAACATCAGTCTCCTCACGTATCACTAACTTACTGAGACATAGTCTGGATGCCACGCCACTTCCTCAAATTCAATCTATCAAAAATCAAGCTCATAATCTCCTCCCTCATGTGCCAAGGTTCTAGGTATAAGCCTGGACTCTGAACTCTCTTTTCAGCCCCACATCCAATCACTGTCCAAAACTTGCTGCCTCAACCTCCACAACATTCCCAAAAGTCGCCCCTTCCTAATCAATGAAACCTCAAAAGCTTTTATTCACTCCCTGGTTATCTCTTGCGTCGACTACTGCAACTCCATCCTCATTAAATTACCTTTACATAGGCCATTTCCCCTTTCCATCAGGAATGTTGCTGCCCGACGCGTCCACCTTACCAACCATTCAGTGTCTGCTACCCCTCTCTGCCAATCCTTAAATTGGCTGCCACTCAGCCAACAAATTAAAATAAAAATACTAACAATAACTTACAAAGCTATTCATAACTCAGCCCCCAGCTACATCACTAATCTAGTCCTAAAATACCACCCAAAATGTTCTCTTAGTTCCTCCCATGACCTGCTGCTCTCTAGCTTCCTTGTTACCTCTTCTGATACTCACCTCCAGGACTTTTCCTCATGCCTCTCCCATCCTATGGAACTCCCTACCCAATCTGTCCGATCATCTCCTACTTTGTCCACTTTTCGACAATCCCTGAAAGCCCTTCTCTTCAGAGAAGCCTATCGCACCTCCACAACTGTATTTCTACCTTTCTCCATCAGCTCATCCCCCACAGTTAATACCGTTAAGATCACTTGACTCTCCCTTTTAGATTGTAAGCTTTAACGAGCAGGGCCCTCTGATTTGTCTTGTATTGAACTGTATTGTTACTGTACTGTCTGCCCTCATGTTGTAAAGTGCTGCGCAAACTGTTGGCACTTTAAAAATCCTGAATAATAATAATTATTGGCTCCAAAGAGATCCCCCATGATATTTTCTTCACTGCTGTTCTATGGTCCCCATGAACCATATTCAAATCAGTTGAATTATGGAGAATTTTGTTGGACTGTCCATAAACCCCATAGGGTGCTATGACTCCACAATGGAGATAAGAAAGCAACTGGGGGTAGAGTAGGATGTTACTGCAGTTTAGCTTAAGAAAAAACTAGGTGGTGGGGGAATTATTAGAGCTAGTTTAGTTGAAGCTCAGCTCCAGGAATCTCACAAACAAGTAGCCTTACATTGGAGATGGGGATTACAAATTACTCTGAAGTAAAGGGGGGGGGGGCCTGAGGACAATGCAACAGGGAACCTCATTTTAGACTGGGGTGCCCCCAGATTTGTGCATACTTTTGAAGGACTGAAAAGAGATTGAAAAACGCTGCTCTACCTTGCTTGCTGTCAGGGTCGAACTCCAGCCTCCTCCACATAAATATAAGGATAATAGGGTCCACCGGCAGAACAGTGCGCCAGAGGGAGACACATGGAAAATGCTGGAGCCTGCCGGTAAATAATATGGCCTCTTCACCACACAGGAAGAAACAGCCATCTCAAGATGATACATAAACAAAGTGGCTCAAGGAGAACTTCAGCTGTGAGATGGTCAATTCATGAACCACCACCACTACCACCATCGGACCCATTATTGGAAAAACAGAATTTAGTTTTAGCTAGGTAGGGTGAAGTTCACTTCTTCCTTTCATTTTCACAATAGAGTATGGGGGGGGCAAAAGGAAATGTTCTTGAGGAACAAACGTGTTTGAAGGACATGTAAACACCTTGTTCTTTTTCATTTTTACTAAGTATATGCCTTCCAAGTTTATAAAAACACCACAAGTTTGAGTTAGAAATAAAACGCTTCAGTTGAGGTTGCACAGTTCTCAGTCTTCACACTTTTTATGGGTCTACTCCTAAGGGTTCCGTAGATGAAGTGGAACATATACACTTATTTATGACTGGCTACAGCTCCTTTCTTACAGAAGGCATTTCGGTTTACTGGCTTATACTATTTTTGTCAGTAAACTGCATCTCCCTAGATTTATATATACACATTGATTTCAGATTTGCAGTAAACAATGAAGTTTCTATACCATACATGCAGGACCTTATCACTTCGGCCTAGTAAATCTGTCACAACATTTTGGCTGCTCGCCAGGCTGCATTCTTTCCAAAATGTATGTTTTCCTGCTTAAATAAACATCCAATCAAAAGTAAATACAGTCTTCGAGGATTCAAACTTCCACGTCTCCGAGCCAGTGTACATTTTAGCCCCCCTGGGAATAACTGCAAGACGAAGACAGAATCAACCTCATTCAGACGTCAGCACTAAACCACTAAGGACCTGTAATCTCTAACAAAAGAGCATTTACATCTCCATTAAATGGTCAGACTGTCAGCTACTCTAAAAGGAATGAAACAGGAGTCAATGTGTAGCTTTAATCCGTAAACTACCCAAACTGCAGTAAAATTTTATAAAGTCAGTAGGGTTTAAAAAAACATGGCACAGATCCTTTACATTTAACCTTGGCCAGAGCACCATCCTAATGAAAAAAGAGAAATTTCCTCTACCAAGTCCAACTCCAGTCATAGCTTCATTTTTGGTTTTCGATAGGGTGGAGAAGGGTTGTATAGCCTCTGTCAGGCATCAACCATACGGTAGTCTGTAGTCTGTTTTGGCAGTTTTGCCAGCAGGTGGTAGAGTTTGGGCTGATCGCATGGCACTTGGAGTAAACTGTTCCAATGCTCCTATCCTATTTTTTTTTTTAAATTTCACAAGTGAGGTTCTATGCACACAGCAGCGTTGCAATGCAGGGGTTTGCAACACAACACGCCACAATCCAAAAAAAAAATAAAAAATTCTGCATGCAGTATTTTGTCAGTGCACACCAATGCCATGCACCAACATGAGCTGCCCTCATAGAGGAACAAGGATTTCTGCCTTGTCTTGCCTTGGGGTGGCCTTATCTAGCACAGTCCCAGTGCACCTGGTGTGAATGAGCCCCATTCACACCTGACCATTTTGTAGCTCTGAGACTAAAGCGTCAAAAACGCTCAGCGAAAAAAAAAAAAAACATAAATTATGGTGGTAGATCACATCTTCACTCGTGCTTGAAGCTCAAAGTTTTGGAGTTACTTTCGTAGCCTTGATTCAGACAGACTGGTGCTTTTTAAAGTAGCTGAAAGCAAAAACGCATAGCAACAAATGATGGAACAGATGATAGTTTTTTCTCTTGGCTAATACAAAACCGCCAAAGCTCCGAAATACTTGGAAAACACTGTACAAAAATGCTCAAAAATGTGCATACAAAACACAACAAAACGCCCCAAAAAATGTGCAGAAACACAACGCTCAAGTATGAATGTGGCCTCATGATAATGCTTGAATAAGGTTTGTCCCCCCTTGTAAGAGTTTTTCGGTTATGCAGTAATATCCGGTCACTCTGTGCCCCCGGTTAATGCTGAACACCAGGGACGAAAAAATCTACCCTTGCAGTGGGGAGAGGGACCCTCCTTAACTGCTCATTCTGCCTAGGGGATGATGAACAAGGTAATATACTAACCTTATTCCTCACTCCCACAGGCTTCCTCTTCTTCTCTTGACTGCAAGACCGGTGACAAGCCTCAGATGTCTGCTGGTCTTGCATTGTATGGTAGAACACAGAGGACCTGAACACATTCCAGAGCATCAGAGGACAGCCCCAACTGCTAGGGGAGTGAGGAATAAGTATACCCCCAATGCTAAAAATAATTAAAAAAAAAAAAAGTTAACTTGTAGTAGATTTTTCATCCCCGTAGTTCAGCTTGAGAGCCTGAGAGCCTCATCAACCAGTGTCCAAAAATTAGGACCATGGGAGGCTAAAGTACGAGAATTATACTACTGCAACAATTGACAGAAGGATGAAAATTTTCGGCAATCTACAAAACTTTGGTGGTTAAAGTTCAACCCCAGGGCTGCTGTAAAATTTTAGGTTAAATGTCAATTTTTGTCCAGGGGGTGATGAACAAGTACTAGTACTTACATTATTCCTCGTTCCCGAAGGTTTCCCTCAAGCAGCGCAGTTGATTCCCCAAAGCAGCTCCACCAGTCCTAGGCTTTCTGATGTCATCACTTGTAACTGGTGATGTGGGTCCTCTATTGTGGGTGAGGAGTGTGAAGGCCTGTCTATATCCAGAGAGCAGAGAAGAGTACCAGCTGCCAGGGGAGGGACAGCTGGACGCTATGTAAGTCCTGTCACCTGGACAGAAAGCAAGGGGAAAGGTCAGTGGGGACAGGCAGGGGTGTATTTACCACAAGGCAAACAAGGCATTTGCCTAGGGTATCATTTCTCAGGGGGGGGAGCACTGCACCATGGAAGAAGGAATGGAAGAAGGGACACATGCGGCATGGGGTGGGTTCCGAGAGATGCTGTGGGTTTCATGACAGTGTATGCACAGCCCAGCTCCCGTTCCTGGGGATGTCCGGAGCTGTGAAGGTGAGTGTCTCTCTCTCACCATGGGGGCAGTGGTAGTGGAAGGCTCGGGTGGAGGGCAGGGGTGTTCTTGGTCAATGTCAGGCTCTTTCTGTGGGGGGCGCCAAATTTTTGTGTTGCCTAGGGCAGCACAAAACCTAAATACACCACTGGGGACAGGCAGCAATAAAAGTTCGGTTTCCATGAGGGAGGAGCCCTATGAAAAGATGTCAAAGATGCTTGCAACTTTGAGGAATCTGATCATTTATTTGGAAAAAACAAGGGTACAGCCAATGAGGTTTTTTTTTTTTAGGGGGGGATGACAACTCTTTTCCACACTATCCTGAGTGGGAAATCTATCAAACTGGCTTGAGTTTTAAAGCTGAACCCCATCCTCATCTTCTTGCAGTTGCACAGGCTCCTCTATTGTACAGAAATTGCTTATTATTTCACTGCACACTGTGAACTTCTCAAAGTGTGCATTAGAAGTCGCAGCAAGTCAGACTTACAGTCCCTGGCCTGCCCCTTTCATTCATTGGATTTTAGATCTTTCATTCATGGATGCTCACCATCACACATCTATGTTCTGCAAGCAAATACAGCTTGCCCAGGAATGCCCACTCCTCCAGACTGACAACTACCCATCAAAGCATTTTAACATTTGCATAACTGCTCTCAAGAGCCTACTCACTGCTTGCATCTAGTTTCTTGAGGAGTAATGAGGCAGGGTGATATGAGGTTCTCAGGAAGCCATGTACAACACACTGCTGGCCCCTCCCACTAACCATGATCTGCCTGAACTACATAGAGAAGTACAGCGGCCTTGGCATGAAATGGAGAGTTAAAGCATTACTAAACCCAAAACAGTAAAATTGGTCTGTATATGCAGTAAAGCATGCTTGTTATACTCACTGTGGAACCTAAGGGGTTAATCCTCTGCACTGTGTAAAAAGGCTTTTTGATCCTGACTTCTCTGTTTCTCCCCTTTTTCAAGTGCCCACCTCTTATCTCCAGACATGAAACGTAGGCATGCACATGCTCAGTTTGGTGTGTATTGCTAGAGAGGTTTTTTTTTTTCCCCTTGGGAAAGTGCAAGGGCCAATCAGCACTATCCAGACAGAGGTCGGGGATTTCCATCCTCTGAGAGCAGAAAGAAAACTCCTCCTACAAGCTAGTGGTGGGATGGAACCAGAAGTCACAAGACTGCTCTAACTGGTGATGAGAAAAGGTATTTAGCAGTTTATATTTACTAAAATAATTGCAGTTCTATGTTATGGGTACTGTGGGAGACCAGAAATAGTGAATGCAGGGTCCTGGGGTTAGTAACACTTTAAAACCATGTTATTGAGGCAGATAAAGGAGGAACCGGAAGTCAAATATCCAAATTAAAATCCATGCTCGGTCAAAAACCAATAACATCAGCTACTATAAAACTGTGATACCATTTAACAAGTGCAAAAAGAAAAATAAGCAGCGCTAAATAACCAATGTTCACATATCACACACGTTATATATAAAGTCCATATACATTCCAAAGGTAAAGTCCACCAGAATCCAAATAGTTCAATTAATCCAGTGCACAAAAGACTAAGGGCTCATGTATACGGGGCGTATGCAAAACTCTTCTGAACGATGGAAACTGACTGATGGAAAACGAAGGTAAAAAAACAGCAGTTTAGCCACGTTTTCATACCGCGTTTATGTGCGTTTGTCTTTGGAAGAGTTTTTTAAAAGATAACCTCAGGAGACCTTCCAAAATTCCCAGAATGCACTGAAAAATAGTAAAAAATTAACTATTTCAGACATTTTGAGAGGAATAGAGAGAACAGAAGCAGAGAGAGCAGTATGTGTTGAGATTACCTGTCTTTTCTGGTTGTATTCACTATGGATCCCATCATAATGCGGCACGTTCTACCATTTTTTCCTTCACACAAAACCTGGAACTGACTGCGCTGGTGTACCGGGTCCATTTGAACACATGGAAAACGCTTTACATGCATTTCTGGTGATGAAGAAAGGCTCTGGACAGCATCTGGACATGGAACAGTTAAAAAAACACTTCTAAATGCAAACGCTTATAAACGTGGCTAACCGCGTTTACAAGTGTTTGACGATTGAAACGCCAGTAAAATCTACTCCTGAGCACAAGTTTGGTGCGTTAAAAAAAAAAAACACAACTGTAAATGACATAGTGGACACATAGGAAACATTAGGAAGAGTTCAGGGGCTGCTGAAAAAAAAAAAAAAAACGCTGAACATCTCCTGAACATGAGTTTATCAGCTGCAGTGTACATGAGCCCTAAACATGTGATTCTTCCATTCATATAAATATGCTTCTGTGCATTCCACCACCGTATATAATCAACGATAAAAGCCTCTTACCAAATTTGTTGGACCATAAAATTCTAAATGGTCAAAATCGCTTTTGGGTCATACACCTTCCACCGCCCTTTTCATAAGATCTGCAGGTCAGCGCACTCCCATTCCAAGCAGTTCATGGGTGAAAAAAATATAAAACACTTCCATAGTGTAGCAGGTTTTTAAAGTGTCCTTTATAGGACTAAAGTATAAATCCAAAAGGATATAAATAACTTCGCTTGTAATCAAATAGGCAAACATTAGCAGGCTGATGGCTACGAAAAACGCCAGTTCCAACCGACTAGCGCGTGTGATGTCATCACGCCTAAGCCACGCCTTTTCTGCAATAGGATGCTTGCACTATGATATCAGCTGTTGTAGAGTTGGCATTTTGTTCCACAGTCCCAAACCCCCCTTCCCCCACCACCTTAACACATCAACCCATTAGCACTGTACAGACATTAGCAATATTTGAACTGAAGTCTCCATGCATGCTGGACGTTTTGACAAAGCTGCTAACATTAGCTGTGTAAAGTCCCGTTAAAAACGGGAGTTTCGGCTTTTTTTTGTGTTTTTGCATTAGCATTTAGCTGTGTTTTGCCATGTTGAGCGGCGTTTTCTCGCATACGCATTTTAAGCAGGTTTTTTTTGCAAATAACATTTTTTTCTTTTTGGCAAAAAAAAAAAAAAAAAGTACAAAAACACCAATTTGCAGCATTTTACCACGTTTTTGCCAGCTAAAAATCTCCTCCAGAAACCCACTAGTCCTGGGTTTTTTGTCCAGCCAAAAAACGTTGATTACAGTCTGTGTGCATATGGACACATAGGATAACATGCTGAGGGGTTTACTAGCTGTACAAAAAAAAATGTCAAAAGCCAAAACAGCCGCTGTAAAAACATCCAGTGTGCCTGAGGACGAATAGTGTGAGCAAGTGCCATGCTTTGTCTCCACAGCTGGCTAGATTACCAACATCTTCCTACAGCAGCCAGGCACTCCCAACACTGGCCATTAGATTCCACTGGAAAAGCAGACAGCAATGTGCAGATTTTGCTATACAAGGTCATGAATTTAATACGCAGGGGTTAAAATTTCGAGTCCAGACCTACTAGCTGGTCACACTCTCCACCAGTTGCCCCACCAAACCTTGCCCAAGTCCGCCCCCAACTCCACCTCTGGCCTGCCCCCAACCACGCCCCCTTAAAGCTTATGAAATTAAATTTTTCTTTAGAATAAAGAGTCCAAAATATAAAGCTGTATACAGTAATGTATATCCCCCCTCCCCTGTACTCCATTATAGTGATATGACATGTATACAGTAATGTATATCCCCCCTCCCCTGTACTCCATTATAGTGATATGACATGTATACAGTAATGTATATCCCCCCTCCCCTGTACTCCATTATAGTGATATGACATGTATACAGTAATGTATATCCCAGCTCCCCTGTACTCCATTATAGTGATATGATATGTATACAGTATGTATATCCCCCCTCCCCTGTACTCCATTATAGTGATATGACATGTATACAGTAATGTATATCCCAGCTCTCCTGTACTCCATTATAGTGATATGACATGTATACAGTAATGTATATCCCAGCTCCCCTGTACTCCATTATAGTGATATGACACATATACAGTAATGTATATCCCAGCTCCCCTGTACTCCATTATAGTGATATGATATGTATACAGTAATGTATATCCCAGCTCCCCTGTACTCCATTATAGTGATATGACATGTATACAGTAATGTATATCCCCCCTCCCCTGTACTCCATTATAGTGATATGACATGTATACAGTAATGTATATCCCAGCTCCCCTGTACTCCATTATAGTGATATGATATGTATACAGTAATGTATATCCCCCCTCCCCTGTACTCCATTATAGTGATATGACATGTATACAGAATGTATATCCCCCCTCCCCTGTACTCCATTATAGTGATATGACATGAATACAGTAATGTATATCCCCCTCCCTTGTACTCCATTATAGTGATATGATATGTATACAGTAATGTATATCCCAGCTCCCCTGTACTCCATTATAGTGACATGACATGTATACAGTAATGTATATCCCAGCTCCCCTGTACTCCATTATAGTGATATGACATGTATACAGTAATGTATATCCCAGCTCCCCTGTACTCCATTATAGTGATGTGACATGTATACAGTAATGTATATCCCAGCTCCCCTTTACTCCATTATAGTGATATGACATGTACACAGTATGTATATCCCCCCTCCCCTGTACTCCATTATAGTGATATGTCACGTATACAGTAATGTATATCCCAGCTCCCCTGTACTCCATTATAGTGATATGACATGTTGTATACAGTACTTACTCCTGGTCCCTCCGAGTCCCACGTGGCCGTGAAGAGGGTGTCTCCTCTCAGCGGAGCCAAAGAAGCCGGAAACCGGAACTCGGCTTCACAATGAGGCTTGGAGCGCAGGTGCAGTTGCTCCATGCTTCATCTGTGTTCGTTGCTCGCCACAGAGGAACTTCTCCTCGCATTTGGCGAGCGGCTTTTTCAAGCCCTGTTATAAGGTCCTATGAAAAGGGACTTTGATGGCTGGTGACCATTGACCAAAACAGATCATTTGTATGATGGTTGGTGACCATTGACTGAAACAGATCATTTGTATTATATTCGCTTTCTTACAGTTACTGGAATATGACGTGTAGCTGTGACCAGGTCAGTTCAAAAAGGGACAAATTAATACAGATGATGAAACGTGACAGGGTTGAGATCTGATTGGTTGATATGGGGAAATAGAAATCTACATTTGCACTAGCCACATGGATAGCTAAGGGCTGTTTGTGTGCAATCTCCAGTGACTTCACACTATTACACTGCAGACTTTGTTTATCAATGTGTCCTAAACTAGAGATTGTGCAGTCAGAAGATCAGAAGGTAAAAATTGTGGATGAAACTTCTCTCGCCAGGGGATCAACATCAAATGAATTGGTCTATAAAATCATCAGCAGGGGGTACCAAATGTTGACCTTTTCCCATAAAAGAATCCTTACATTAGTAAGTTATGCTGGAAATATAAAGAGCGAGATGGCTTTTCTGCGTGTCTGTGGTGTTTTTTTGATTGCTCGTATAGTCGTACTCGAATAAGTCTCTTTATTAGTATCTTCCAAGAGAAACCTATTAAGCTAACCCCAGAAACAATTGTCTTACATCTGGACCATGATATTAAATTATGCAAAAATGACCTACATTGCTAATCTTTGCAGCCACAATTATTCTTTCTAGACACTGGAACAAACTGACTATACCCCTTCCTAAAGAGTGCATATTAGATAGGAGTCTTTTTAAAGATCTACTGAATTCTTATATTATAAACCAAAATGAATGAAGGGTGCAGGAAAAGATAGCTATATATTGATTTTATTACCTTACACACACTTTATTTATATGAATATTTACTAATATACACCAATCAGCCACAACATTATGACCACCCACCATAACCCCTTGAGGCATAGACTCTACTAGACCTCTGAAGGTATGCTGTGGTATCTGGCACCAAGCCATTAAGTAGCAGATCTTTTAAGTCCTGTAAATTACAACATGGAGACTCAATTGGTCAGACTTATTTTTCCAACACATCCCATAGATGCTTAATGGGATTAAAATATGGAGAATTTGAAGGCCAAGTCAGCATCTCAAACTTGTAGTTGTGTTCCTCAAACCATTCTTGAATTAACAGACCAGGATATTGTCCTTCCTTAATCCATGGTCCAGCTCTGTTGCTCACGTGCCCAATGTAGCCTTTTTTAGCTGTGCATACAGGTCAGCATGGTCACCCTGACTGCTCTGCAGATACAAAGCCCCATACACATCAAACTGGGATGCACGGTGTGGTCTGACACCTATCAGACCCAATGTTTTGTTTCAGCAATTTGAGCTACAGTAGCTCTTTCACTGGATCAGACTACTCGCGCCAGCCTTCATTCCCCATGTGCATCAATGAGCCTTGGTCACCCATGAATGTATTGCTGGTTCACCAGTTTGATTTCCTTGGACCACTTCTGATAGGTCCTGACCACAGCAGACTGGGAACATCCCACAAAAGTTGCAGTTTTGGTGTTGCTCTGATCGAGTGGTTTGCCCATTACAATTTGGCCCTTGTCAAAGTCACTGAATCCTTACGCTTGCCCATTTTTTTCTGCTTTCAACATAACAACATGTTCACTTGCCAATATATCCCACCTACTTTCAGTTGCCACTGTAACAAGATTTTATTTATTATAGGTACGTAAAGAGTACCAACAATTTACACAGCACTTTACATATATATTGTACATTCAAATCAGTCACTGCCCACAAGCAGCTTACAATCTAAGGCCCTAACTCACATTCATACACATACTCAGACAAATTTAGACAGGAGACAAATTAACCACTTGCCTACTGGGTACTTTTACCCACTTCCCCCCCAGGCCAGCTTTCAGCGCTGTCGCACTTTGAATGACAATTGCGCGGTCATGCAGCATTATACCCATATGACATTTTTATAATTTTTTTCACACACACACACTTTTGGTGGTATTTAAATCGCCACTGGGTTTTTTCTTTTTTGCACTATAAACCAAAAAAAGAGCAAAAAAAAAAAGATATTTCTTTGTTTCTATTATACAATTTTGCAAACAGGTAATTTTTCTCCTTCACTGATGTGTATTGATGAGGCTGCATTGATAGTGTGCACTGATGGGCACTGATGAGATGCCATGGATAGGCAGCACTGATGGGCACGGATAGGCAGCACTGATGAGGTGGCACTGGTGGGCATTGATGCTGCTGCACTGATATGCAGCAATGATGGGCAGTGATATGCAACAACGATGGGCACTGATCATCAGTTCCCTGATGATCAGTGCCGATCTGCTCTGTGACAGCTGAAGGTTATCGGCAGTACTTTCCTCACGCTGTGACAGCGTGAGGAAAGTGCTGCCGATAACCGGCAACTGTAATTACTCCGTGATCTGCTGCCATTAGGCACAGCTGATCACATGGAAAAAGGCAGCTGTGATTGGCCTTTTACCTCATCACATGATCAGTTGTGTCCGTAGGACACAGCAATCACGGAGATCGCTGGGTGAGCGCCCCTGGGGGTGCGTTCCGGGAGGACGTCATATGACTCCCTCCTAGAACTGGGAAACTGCGCTGTAGCTGTCATTCAGCTATAGCGTGGTTACCAAGTGTTTAATCTACCAGCATGTCTTTGGCATGGGGGAGGTAACAGGAGTGCCTAGAGAAAACCCATGCAGGTACTGGAAGAACATGCAAACTCCAGGTAGGTTGTGCCATGGTTGGGATTCAAACCAACAACCCTAGTGCTGCTATGTGGAAGTGCTAACCACTTAACCACTCTGCTGCCCAACATTATAATACATCCCATCCATATTCAGATGCCATTGTAACAAGATAATCAATGGTCATAAAGTTATGGTTGATCGGTGTATATATAATCGGATTAGTTACTATGCAACAATATAGGCAGATGAGCAGCTTCGCTGTATAAGGTCCACAATCAGCTAAGCCAAGACATCAGCGAGGAGTAATAAAGTTATTCAGCGGCTGCGGAATACGACACAATTCATTGTACAATGAATAATTATAGAAGAAAGTGAATGTGTCATGGAATTCTGTACATGTATTTTCACTAAATTTTATTAATTACAAGATATCATTTTTGTTACAGCATTAGACTATGCTGATGTGTACAGTATTATAGCAGATGTCTGGTGTGACACAGCTGCAGCTGAGGACGGCAGAGTCCACATTTATATAATAGTCAGCCCCACTGCTGGAAAACCGTGAGCTGCAAATCTCGCCTTCCTTCGGGCATAAATGAACTACAGACAGCTGCTGCTACTGAGAGCCTACAGAGGCCTTACTGCTATCCCCTATGACAAGCAGAATGGCAGCACCCTGAGAGGGAGTGTGGGCTGGAAAGCCAAATGATGCTGAGCCAATTCCAATAATGCAAACATATCAAGAAGATTAAAAAGAAGTTCACTTTTTAATTTATAAATAAATCAATAAAAAATAAAATAAAAAAGGGTGTGTATATATGAATATATTTATTTCATTATATTAAATACTATTTTTTTTTTTTTTTTTTTTAACACCGGTATTATTTTTTTTCCTTAAAAAGCCTGCAGAGCATTGCACCCACAATCAGATGATTGTTTGTGTAAAGTCAAGCTCCTATAAACTCTCAGTAAAGCGGTCTGTCCATACCTCCCATATAGGCAGGCAGTTACTGAACTGCAAGATGATCAATGAACTATGACAGGGATCATCAGTGCCCTCTCTGTTCACTGAGAACTACAAGCTGTCTGCTGCAATGGCAGACTGTAGTTGTAGTTCATTCATTCACAGATTTCTGTGAATAAATGATGCAGCCGTATGGGCCGCATGGCTACGCTATATTCAAACTGTGACAACAGGCAAGGAGAGAAGATCCCCCAACCGCTGTCACAAGGAGAGGGGATATTGGGGGAAGGGGAGGATGCTTCACATATTACACTCCAAATATGGGTGTAACATGTTCAGAAAGGTGAACTTACCCTTTAATATCCAAAAAAGTATACGAAACAGGCACTTGGACATATGGGCAATACATTAAAGCAGATGTAAACCCATTCACTAAAATCTCATACTCGTTAACATGTTACTAGAATTCCAAAAAAATGCTTTCAGTCCTATTAAATATGCAGCTTTCATTAAAAGAATACCTTGTGATCCTGCCATGAAAATACTTGTTCAAGCACTTCCTGTTATGACTATCAGATCACAAAACAGGTGAGCCTTGTGATAAAGTGCCCATTGTTTGGAACAAAGCAGACTGCAGCAATAAAAAACATTTCATCAGGTATACCTACACCAACAAATATTGCAAGCTTCTGGGTCAGAAGGGTAATGGTTAACAGAAATATCAGCAGGTCACTGGTTGGTTTTAATGTATTTAGGTTTGAAAGCTTAATAAATCTGGCCATGAGTACTGGGGGGCAGTTTGACATACAGGGGAGATCTGACCACACAAGGTGTGATAATTCCTAGTTAGGGTCATGGAGAGAAGCATGAAGATGCAATCGGATGATCTGTTTTAGTTGGACAGGGTGACAATCTCATGTTAGCCAATTCTGAACTTTATACACCTTGTCTGGTATTGTCCTCCACAAATGTTCAAGATGATCCGAAATACAAGCCAAGTGAAAGCCCCAGGAGCTGTCTGTAGGGAAATTCCCTATGCTAGATGATATACCAATAGATTAAATACCTAGAGCAGGGGTCTCCAAACTTTTTAAGCAAGGGGGCAGTTTACTGTCCTTTTAGACTTTAGGGGGGGCTGGACTGTGGCCATTGGGATTAAAAAAGGTCCCAACATCAGTGGGGAAAAAAACTAGGACGCCCCATCTTTGATACAGGTGGGAAGATTTGTGCCCCATCGTAGGTGTCATTGGGAGGAATTGTGCCCCCTTTACTGATGTTAGTGAGGGGGAATTATGCCCCATTGTTGGTATCAGTGGATGAAAGTGCCCCATGGGCCGAATTAAATAAAGTAAAGAGCCACTTCTGGCCCCGGGGCCACAGTTTGGAGACCACTAACCTAGAGCAAGTGATCTAACGTCCCGCATCTCTAAAGCTGGCATATACGATTAGATGTATGTTCAAAACCTTCGTAATTTTGAAAAAAAAAAAAAATCATTTTTCAGAACATTCTTTCTTGCCATCATCGAGTCAACTAATTTAATTGAAAGCGCTAAAAATGTGCTAAATCTGCTATCAAATGGAGTCCAAGATGTAATAAACAGGTCTTTCCTTCGAGAAAAGGTTTCCACCCTGCTCCTTTGAATTTTCTTATCACTACTGTCCAAAATGAATATCGATTTGACCCCACCAACCTTTAGAAAATTGAATGAATGTTCCAACATTGAAAATTTTTTGAACAAAAATATTTGACTGGTGTATGGTCAGCTTAAAGTCGCTATTCAGTCCCCACTAGGCGATCTGGGCGGAAGTAGGAGTGAGTACTTGTCAAAACCAGGTACCCCCCCCCCCCAAAAAAAGAAAAAAAAAAAAAAGGCTGAAGAGGACAACAGAAATGTCCCTTTTGGGATAAGTTTTGCTTTACCTACCATGAAAGAAGTGCTACAAATCACCTTCTCCTCCCTCAAGTAGGTGGGCAGCCAGATAGTGCCTGAGTGTATAACCAGCACCTCAAACTTAAGAATTACATTGAAAAATACACATATATGGGTAATTCAGAGATTTGTGTCCAATGATTTCAATAAGCCAGATTTTTTTTCCTTTTTTTTTTTTTTTTTATTTCTTAGTTTTGGACAAGGTGTGTGGGTGTGGGTGTGTGTGTGGGGGAATGTTGTCAGATTTCATTCGCAGTCTATGTCAGCCTGCCGGACATTTTCTTATACTTTGTTTCATCCTCAGGACTGGAAGCATAAGCTCTCCAACAAGGACACTTCAAAAGCAGTCATTTTGTTTTAAGCAGAGTAGAAAAGGGGATAGAACCTGTCTCAGGTCTTTATTGCAGTCTATGGTATGTCCCCATTGTGAAGATTTTACCTCTGTTCCTGCTTAGTCACCAGGAGAAGCTAATCAAGGTAGGATATCCTCAGTGCTCACACAAGCAAAACTAAATAGACAGATTCTCTCTTTTTTATATTTTAAGTTTCTGGCCTGGCTCTAAATTTCCATGCCTCCTAAAAGTTGCTTTTCTGCCTCCCATATTTTAGAATTTCGCCCATGTTGAGTTTTTGATGTGCTGAGTGGAATAAATTGTATTTTTCTTTCCAAGTTCATGAGCTTGTTCTCCTGCCATATTTTAGAGATTGTAAAACCAAGTTCCATAACGTTTTTCAGATTACCTATCAACATTTGACCCCCAGTATGGAATATTCACATAACAGAAATATACAGATGGCCCAGTCACTGATCCCTCATAGATTTTAATATTTAGATGTTCATTTTCATGACTAAGAAACCAAGAAGTCTAAAATAAATGATTTTTCTGTAACATCCAAAAAATTCCACTAATTCTACTGATGTCACAGGTCCCCATTTCTAGTGGTATACTGATTTGCGTACATATAGTTTCCCTGTGAATCTTACTTGAGGCCAGTTTGCCAGTCGTTTTCCACTCCATTTATTTAAAAAAAAACAAAAACCAAAAAAAAAAAAACTGTAAAATAAAAATGTTGATAAAAATGAATATATTGATTTATACCACTCAGAAAGCTTCATAGTGTATATATGTACATATACACACACAAAGTGATGTCACAGAAGACACAAGCAGCCATCCTATTTTTCCTGAGGCGATTATTATCTCTTCCCAAGCATTGGAGGTTTATGTTACACATTTGAAGACACTAAAACCTAATTATATATAATAAAAGCAATGGCCAGGCAGTTTGTCCAGATGCTTATCCTATGCATTTACAAAATAAAAATAAATACGTTGAATGTATTTTTATTTATATATTTTTCCAATTACAAAAAATAAATATCACATTGAGGCCCCACATTCCGTACTCGCCTTAGGCCCTTTATTTACCTGAATATCTTGTTCATAACATCTACATAAATAGGGTGATTTTCCAGCTTAGTAGCACAGCACAGTGATTGTGCTATCCTGCTCCTCTCCATCTAAGCACAAGCCTGTAGGCAAATGCGCTAGCCATCGATGCTTGCTTAAAGGCCAAGTTCACCGTTTGTAATAAAAAAATAATAATTTATTACAGGTACTTATATAACGCCATCAATTTACACAGTGCTCTATATATATATATATATATATATATATATATATATATATATATATAAATATATATATTTTCACATCAGTCCCTAACCCTCAAGGGGTGCACAATCTATGGTCCCTAACTTGCATACAGACACATACTAGGGCTAATTCACCTACCAGCATGTCTTTGGAGTGTGGGAGGAGACCAGAGTACATGGGAGGAAACCCACGCAGGCACAGGGAGAACATGCAAACTCCAAGCAGGTGGTGCCGTGGTTGGGACTCGAACCAAGAACCCTAGTACTGCCAGGTGGAAGTGCTAACCATTTATCCACTGTGCTGCCTTCATATATTCTATGCACAAAGGTACAGAACCTTCAGTGTGCAGCTTCTTTCTTTCTCAACTTCCCCCCCCACAATCTCAGTCCAGAGATGCACACAGAAGCCCTGGCCATCCCAGGATTCTCCTTCCTCATTGCCTGAGACACAGCAGTGGGAGCCATGTCAATCACAGCCAGTAAGGAGGAAGTAGGGGGCGGGGCCAAGCCATGCTCTGCCTTATGGACATGGGAGAGAGCACACACCAGTGCCCCCATAGAAAGTGGCTTGCTATGGGGGCACTTCTCAGGGTGGAGGAGCTAGAAGCACTGACGGGAGACCCGAGAAAAGGAAGATCGGCGTTGCTCTGTACAAAACCAATGCACAGAGCAAGTGAGATGACATGTTTGTTATTTAAAAAAACAAAAAACAAAACAAAAAACAAAAAAAAACGCCACAAGCATTTAGTATCACTTTAAAGCTATAGTTCATAAATGTTCATGATGGCAATTTCCAAAATACGGAATCTATAAATCTGTATATAATGTGATATGATCAGCATAGTAAAATTCCCACCCAATAGGGAAATTCAATGTAGGTAAATGTTATGGTAATCACTTCAAGTATACTTGAGTGGGGAGCTTCCGCCTTGTGACCAGAGATTGGTCAAGTCCTGGCCTATCCCCTTCCTGTATATATTGGCTACCTGTGTGGTAGGTAGTCTTGGGGCCCAGGGAGGGAGGGGAGCCATGGTTCAACCCAGGACAAAACTAGGAAACATTGGGAAGAAAGATTCAAAAGAAGCACAAGATTAGAGCCCCAGGGGCTCCAATTAAGAGTTCTTAAGGCATGTTTTAGGCACTTCTACATGCTGCCTACCTTTTATTCCAATGGACAATTTAGTAGATCTTTAAAGTGGCAAATATTCTTTAGGCCGAGTAGGATAATGCAGAGACGTTTGGCCTCCACAGTTGAGATTTATATATAATGTTATTTTAGCCTAAATCTACTGATCATTTTAACATGCAGAGGTAACCTTTGCCTATTGATTTGTTTTCAAAGCCGCACTTTCAATGGTCCAGGTTTGTGACAGGTTTATGACAGATTTCCTTGAAACGTTTAAAGTAAAACAGTCAGACCCGTCCATTGGTCTTCATTCTCCAAAACACAAATCAACCCAAAACATGACGACGAGTTGCAGTTTCCGCTTTCTCCAGATTCTCCTTCGGAAATACAAAAATACACAATGAATGAAAGAGGTTTCTTTCCTGTTGCTTCTCCATCCGGAAAAGTCAGCTCTTTCAGCTCTACACTGGCTGGGGGCCAAGCGCATGCTGCAGACAGAGACAACTGCAAGGATGGGGAAGCAGGCAAAGGGCATGACACGTCAGTCTGCAATAAATCACAGAATTCCGCATTCACAGGGTTGTTTAATAAAATGCATTACTATGTAAAGTAAATGGAAAGGTCTGGGAGCTATAGAATGGCTTAACAGCTAACAAGAATACAAAATTCAACACATGGGGGAAATTTACCAAAACTGGAGCAGTTTTGCATAGCAATCAATCAGCTTGGAACTTCTGTCCCCTTTACTGTGGTCCTTCTCTCCTTCACTGGTGCCATCATTTTTGACAGTCTGAGGCATTGGCTGATGTGCCAAAGCACCCTGTCCAGCCTTTGGCACCAGGCAAAACCCTACTGCACATCTGCACACGTGCAGAGCTCATGCACGTGCAGGAAAAAGGAGCTCCTTAACTGCGCCATACTAGTTCATGGAAAAATTGTGGAAGAGGGAGGGAGTTGAAGTCAGGTACGCCCACATTATCTTGACATTTGGGATGAATGTCTGCTTTATGCAGGCCATAGACAGGTCAAAAATCTGCCAATTTTTCTGACGGGATTTTGGCACTTTTTTTTTTTTTTAATCGGTGAGGTTGGAAAAAAAAAAAAACGGCCGATTTTCCCGGCAATTATGGGCAAATCGGCCGATCTTTTTTCCGATAAAAAAATCTGCGCATGAGGCATGACCTGCAAGAAGAAGAAAAAAGAAGAAAAAGAAGAATTCCAGTCCACTATTATATTTAACATGAAAAAGTATTGCAGTTGCAACAATGTATCTACTTGTATCCAAATAAAAAAACAACACCTGTATCCGAAATGGATACAAAACAGATACACTGTTGCAACTGCAATACTTTTTCATGTCAAACATAATAGCGGAGCTCTCTGCAGGGACAGAAGTAATTAAATGCCGGCTGTAGATGGGACTAAAATCGGCCGGTTTTTTTTCCGTTGGTGGTAACGTCGGCCTATTGAACGACCGATTTTTCGGGTTTTTTTTAAACCGGACGGTTTTCGACCCATCTATGGCCTGCATTAACCTTTGAAAATGAATGATAGAAGTCGATTAGTTGCCATGCACAACTGTTCCAGATACTGGCTGCTCCTGTTTTGGTAAACTTTCTCTCAAAGTACTTTAAAACTGGTTCTTTTTTCATTTATCCACCATAAACATTTCAGAGATGGATGACTGCACACTACAGGTGTAAACATTAACGCGTTTCACACTATATCGTTACGACTAAGCGTTCTTTAGTGTGAAACCTGTTCATTTTTGCCCCTGCCTTTGGGGAACAGTGATAATGTTTTTATCTGTGGACTATAATAAGGCTTTGGGATCTTCTGTATGGTAGTATGCGGTCATCTATCTCTTCCTTCTACTTGTCTAAGCCCACAGAAACTTGAGATTTCAAAAGCTAAAACAGGTTAGGGACGCATGAGTTGTCATTCATTTTCATTGGCACTGCAATGCCCACACACACTAAAAGCCTCTTGACAATGAATAGGCACACTCAACACTATGCACATCAATCTGTTCAAAAACGCATTCACAAGTATGAATGGGCCCCAAGGCTTGATTTACACCTATTTATGCTGTCATTCACTTTTATGTAGTTTTTATTAAAAGCACATTAGCGAATGTATTCAAATGTTATCAATAGGCCCCATTAACACATATCGACGCATCAACACACTGAACATGAAATTTTTCAACCAAAGTACACTGCACAGATGTGAACTAGAACTAAAATGAAAGCCAACTTTTGTACACAAGTTAAACCGTGTAAGTGTCACTAAGGCCTGCCACACATGGGTCGAAATTCAACCGATTTTTCATCCGAAAATTGGACCCAAGAATAATCCGCCGATTTTCGCTCCGTTAGTGGGTCAATGGCACCGGCTGATTTTTGTGGTTCCTCCCCTTTTCGGTGATCGGGCATGTTTGAAAATTCATGAAAAACTACCGATTTTCGACTCAATGATGGTCAAATCATATGCTCATTTTTCCGAAAAGAATATGCGCATGAGCCGTGACCTGGAAGGAACAGAAGTTTCGTCTGTTATATGGGGTAAACTTTATGACTTGGTCGGCAGATTTTCGAATGAAATATCGTTCGGAATTTGAACCATGTATGGCCTGCATTAGTGCTCTTCATGTATCTCACTATTGTGCTCTACACACAGTGCTCTTCTCCTCTCCAAGAGCAAAGTTGTCTAACTCGTCAAAGTAAACTTGGCTTTAAAAATGAACCAAAAAAAAACCAATTGGTAGGAAATACTATACAAATGGCTGGAATATCAAAATGAACCAAAAAAAAAAACCAATTGGTAGGAAATACTATACAAATGGCTGGAATATCAAACATGCTTAAGCAAACTTTTTTGTACTTAAGAAAATTACTCCCAGGTGCTCCAGAGATCTGTTAACTTATGTATGTGCTATATACACAAAATCTTGCAGAGCAATTCCATATCCCACACTGCAAAACATGTACAATCAATTCTTAACCACTTGTCCTCCAGAGGATTTACCTCCCTTCCTGACCAGGCCATTTTTTGCGATACGGCACTGCGTTACTTTGACTGACAATTGTGCGGTCATGCAACACTGCACCCAAATTACATTTATGTCCTTTTTTTTCCCCGCACAAAGAGAGCTTTCTTTTGGGGGTATTTGATTGCCTCTGCATTATTTTTTGTGTAATAAAAAAAAAATGCCAATTTTGAGAAAAAAAAAAAAAAGTATTTTTGACTTTTTGCTATCAAACGTACAGTAAAAAGTTTAAAAAAAAAATCAAATGTCATAAATTTAGGCCCAAATGTATTCTGCTACATGTCTTTGCTTAAAAAAAAAAAAAATCCCAGTACGTGCAAATTAATTGGTTTACATGAAAGTTATAGCAACTACAAAAGGCGGTATAGATACTGAGATTTTTTTTTTTTTATACTAGTAATGGCAAAGATCAGTGACTTATAGCAGGACTGTGGGATGCATTCTGACACTGGGGAGGGGAACTAACCATAGCCGACATCCCCAGTGAAATCAATACAGTGATCAGTGCTAATAAAAAGCACTGACACGTTAGTAATGACACTGGGCAGGAAAGGGTTAACATCTGGGGTGATCAAAGGGTTAACTGTGGGCTTTACACTGTAAGCACACAGCTTTGTATGGCTCTGCTATGCAGAGCCATACAAAGAGTGCAGGAGCTGACAGGGGAGAGATCTGTATTGTTTACATATAGATCTTTCCTCCGCTGGTGATGCACGGCAATTGCTGGCAGGCAATCACCGGCTGGGACCCGGTGATTTACAGGCGAGGCTGCCAGTGGCTGCACGGGTAGGGCGTGCACCCCCTACCCGGAAATGCAAAATCACACACACATATTATATACATACATACATACACGAACTTGCGCACCCCTGCCACCCTGTAGCAGTATTTCTGCTATAGGGCGGCGGGAAAGTAGTAGAAGAAAGTAGTAGAAGAAAGCCAAGTTCACCATATATGTATACACACATACACACCTTGGAAGGTAAATTAACATATATATATATATATATATATATATATATATATATATATACACACACACACACATACATACATATATATATGAATTTCAATAAACAGCTACAGGTTCACCTTACTGGCTCACAACCTATGGAGGGAGAGTTGCTTATAGCGGGAGAAAGGGTGTGTATCACAGCTTACAATTGACAATTGAGGCACCAAGTCAAGAAATTTCCTTAACATATGCACCAGGGTTTTTGGGTCCTCAGTGTATGTTGGAGCTCATTTCAAAAGTAACATAGGTGTGTGGAACAATGAGGAGCAATCTTCCTCCAAGCGCAAAGAAAAGACTAGCACAAATACAAGTCTGGTCTGTTCTCAGGTATAGCAAAAAAAAACCCCAAAAAACACCATGTTCCCCCTCACACTGGGGTTGATTTGGAGATTGTAAAATCTGGTGCAGCTCTGCATAGAAACCAATCAGCTTCCAGGTTTATTGTCAAAGCTTAACTGAACAAGCTGAAGATAGAAGCGGATTGGCTACCATGTACAGCTGCACCAAATTTCGCACTATCCAGTTTTAGTAAATCAACCCTTATGTCTCTAAAAAAAATAAAGAAGTTCTGAACTGTGGTGCTACACAAGGAATTTGAAAGTCAGCAAGACCAATATGGTCACCAAAGAAAGGGTGCCAAACAGTCAATAAAGCAAACCCATGTCATGCCAATTTTTGGCAATATTGCAAGAAACAAAAAGAAGCTATACAAGATTGTGGAAGACAGCAAGGTAAAAAAAGGAAAAATGGAGAAAAAAAGTGCTGGGTCAATGGAAGACTTTCAGGAAATGAGAGACAGCCATGATGTAACACTGAACATTAACCTGGCAAAAGAACAGGGAAACGGAAAACAGTAGAAGCAAGGCTCCAGGTTTGAAGTTCACAAAAGACCTTCTCCACTGCCAGTGGCACTCAAATTGCAGCACCATTGCTGAGGGACAAGAAGTCAGGAAGAACTTGCGATCCGATGAAATGCTGCTTTCCCATAAGACTCTGGTGGCCATCTTGGGTCAGGAAGAGCCTATTTCAGACTCTAGCTCTGGGGTTTGGCACGCAATTCTGCAAGTAGACAGTGGAGAGGCAGGTCTCCAGTTTGTCAGGGAAAGTGAATAGCAGTAAGGAAAGGTTCTGAGCAAGTAGGGACAAGATAGGGGTGCATTATCCTTCCTAGGAATCCTCCTCAGATTGGTCAGACCACATTCCGCCCTCAAGGACAGACACTGTTGATGCATCAGTACCTGCTCCAATCTTCATCCTTACATAGAACTGTGTGTTCCCAGCTGGGTGCCATCCTACTGGGCTGTTTGTGTCTTTGAGCCATTTGTTTGATACATACAAGTTTTGTTAACTGCAACTGCACCTTGCAGCACCCACCCTGAACCTCAATAGTTATGGTGGTGGTAATGGGTATAGATGTGTTGAAGCACCCTGAAGTGCCTGGTACAATTCAAATATGGCATAGCCTTTCACTATTGAAAACGGTCATAAAAAAATTGTGTGAATATTATTCTGGAATTATCCAGTCATACGAAAAGCAAAATTCCTTTTCACGTTGAATACCCAATCATGTGCAGATGTTTTTCGCATGATTTGATAACAGAAGTTAAAATTTCACACTTTTTTTTTATGAAGATTCTGAAATTTTAGTAAATCGTTCCAATTTTTTCTAGGGACAGGCTCACTTTAAAGCGAAGTGGGGGGAGTGCACAATGGCTGTGAGAACATTTAGATCTTGGCCATATAAGATGCTATAGAGAAAACATTTTGTTAGGTTATGTTTGCAGAACAGGTCCTGACATTTGTACATTTTCACTTTAGAAGCAAATGACTATAGGGTGTCAATAATTTAAGAGCCAAACTTAAGCAGCTTATGTTATGGATTATACACAAGATCATGAAAATAATGAAATACATGCACATTGGTTTGAACGCTTTATCGATGACCTCTGCATTGAAGTTTCCAGGAACTATCAATATTTCAGCACGATTTGGGTATTTATCATCAATGAGTTCCCAGCTAGCTTAGTATCGCTCTTTTACTGCAGGTGAATCCAGCAGCATCCTCCAAGAGATGGAGAAGCCTCTAATGACGGCACAGATCCTGCACCTGTGTCCCCGCTCTGAGGACTCTGCGCTGATCATGGTGTATGACTGACAACCGCTGGAATCAAAGACTATACAGAAAATACAGTATACTAAGCAAATGACTAGCCATCAACATTCTCTTCACTGGCTCACACATGAACTCTTCTGAGATCTATTAAATTATGGATAGCACACAAGTTTCCATATTCTGACATCTGCTACCCATTTAAAGAGACACCAGTCAAAAAAATAATTATACTGGAAACTTTCTACAAAGCCTTTTCTCTTTCTGTGATCAGCCCTTGGCCCCGTGTCACTTGGACATTATAGACTGAAGTTTTTACAAGTTTTTCCCAAGACCTCCTCGTTGCAGCATCTGCACCACATTTATTCACCCACGGTGACAGCCAAATCTGTCAAATATGACCCATCATACCATTTATGTTATAACAAGTGGATAAGATCAAATATTGCTTTTCTTCCAGTGGTCTTTGAACATATCGAATTGATAGTCAAATATCTCTCAATTACATCCATCTGTTTAACCTGGTCTAGGGATGGCAAAGTAGGCTGTATTACTTAGGCACACAGGACCTTTTTTTCCCTCCCCTGGGTGCCTATTTTCCAGGGGAGGAAAAAAGCAGCATTTAAAAAAAATAGAATTAAAAAAACAAAAAACGTACCTAAAGCCACGTTTTGCAAACACGTTTAGGCACATCAAGCATTTGGATGTCCATTCCATTTGCCAGAATAGTATTTATTCTGGCCATTGAAATGAATGAACACCCCAACGCTTTATAAATCTGGTGCTCAAATATGTTTACACGTTTTTAGGCACGTCAAGTTTTTCTTTTATGCTGGAACACTCCCCTCCTGAATGAGCTGGCCCTGGGGGGGGGATTCTGCCTCCAAACGCCTGTAAAAGCCTATGCGTCCATGCAAGCATAGGTGAACATTCAGGAGCGTTCACATGGAAAACGTGGGAACATGGAAAAGCGATGACAGAAGAAGAAGACATCAAGTTTGCCCATTTTGCTTTGTTTTGTTTTTTTCGTTAGTATAGGAGTATAGATCTATGCTTGTCCCAAGCGTGTTTGAAGTGATTGACTGTTGACTGGCTCACTACCTCTGCTGGACTGGAAGTTCATTCCAAGCATCAACTACTTTTTCAGTAAAAATACTTTGAGATTAGTTTTGAACTTGAACAGTTACTTTTAGAGTCAGGAAAAAAAAAAAAAAAGCAAAAACGCCTCAAAGCGGTATTTAAAGCGTCCTTTTCCTCGCTCCAGCAGGCTCCCACAATCCGTGTGACCAGTCCCCCACAGCTTCCCCTGTAAAACTGATCACACTCCTGACTCCACCATGTACAATATGGGGTTAACAGCCCTACACTGTACATGATGATGCCAAGACCCTGCCCATAGGCTGGAGCTTTAGGGCCCGGTCACACTGGAACACGGTGCAGGAAACCAGCATTCTTTGCTGGTTTCCTGCACTGCAGTCAAATCACACTGCCCCTGTGATCTGCAGTGGGTGTCAATGCAAAGTTAACAACACACCAAACGCAGTGTGGTTGCTAACACCGCAACGCATGTTGCAGAAGTACCATGTGATCCGGTTGCAGTGCGTTTCAAAAAGTAGTGCATACACAACTTTTGGTGCGGTGCAATTTCAGCCCACTCAAAATGAATGGGCTAAAACTGCACGAGAATCACACAGGAATACACAGCATGTTTCTGTGCGATTCACATGCAGCTCCTAGAATGAATGGGCCCTTAGGCCCCGTGCACATCTGGGCATTTGCAATCTCAGGCAGAATCTCTCCTATTCTGCCCATGATCCCGAAAAACACTCAGCAAAAATGACAAATCGCACCATGACTGTTGGTGACTTTCATTCTCATTGGTGTCAAAACGCAGTGCAGTTCTGTAATGATTATCGCTCAATAAATCGCACTGCAACCGCATTACGCGAAGCTTGTCACTCAAAAAGGAGAAGGATCTTCTTTGGAGTGACAAGCTTTGCGCAATGCAGTTTAGCGTGATCTATCCTGTGACAAAAGTGGCAGAACTGCACTTCCCAGAGCGTTTTGGAATCGTGGGATGTGAACAGGGCCTTAGGAAGAGAACAGCACTGGAGTGGGGAGTCAGGTAATGAATACAGCTTCTTCGGCAAACCCCTACAATTAGCGAACAGTTAACCCTTGCAGTGCTGAGGTTTTTTTTGTTGGGCTTTATTCCACCTGGTTGCAAATCATTTTGCAAGGAGACTGGTGCAAAATAATTTTGTGCGTTAACACATCTGTTTTTGTACAAGGATGTGTGTTGCATTCAAGGGCGTCCCTAGGGTTGGTGTCACCCGGTGCGATAACACTTGGTGACACCCCCTCCGACGATCCCTGCAGAATCGATCGGATCTGCGGATTGAGCATAATGGATTGGACTCCGATCCATTATCCTCCCCAATCCGCAGATCGTCGGCTTGCTTTACAACTTACCTTTTCGTGGAGCGGGTCGGGTGTCACCCCCGTATAGGTTGCATGCTGACGATCCCTGCTGGATGGATCTGCAGATTGGGGAGCATAATGGATCGGACTCTGATCCATTATGTTCAATCCGCAGATCCGATCCATCCTGCGGAGGATCGTTGGCTTGCTTTACAACTTACCTTTTCATGGAGTGGGTCCAACGTCACTCCATATAGGTTGCATGCTGACGATCCCTGCAGGATGGATCGGATCTGCAGACTGAGCATAATGGATAGGAGTCCGATCCATTATCCTCCCCAATCCACAGATCTGATCGATCCTGCGGGGATCGTCAGCATGCAACCTATACGGGGGTGACACCCCACCCACTCGACAAAAAGGTAAGTTGTAAAGCAAGCCGACGATCCCCGCAGGATGGATCGGATCTGCAGATTGGGGAGCATAATGGATCGGACTCCGATCCATTATGTTCAATCTGCAGATCCGATCCATCCTGCAGGGATCGTTGGCTTGCTTTACAACTTACCTTTTTGTGGAGCGGGTCCGGTGTCACCACGTGCGGTAGGTGTCACCTGATGTGGCGCGCACCCCCCACACCTGCCTAGGGATGCCACTGGTTGTATTAAAGCAGCCAATTTGCTTTGGCTAGGCCTTCAAAACACTTAATTGCAAAAATAACCCTCTTGTACCGTTTTGGGTGGCACACAACATGAACAGCATTCACACCCATGCACTTTGCTGCACTAGGGTGCATGTACATTTTTTCCTTCCAGTATAAATTCACTGGGGTTCTTTTAAAAATGTATGGCAGTGCGATATAAACAGCTCATTCCTGCGCATAATAGAAATTCTACTTAAAATGCCATTTTTTAGTGCGTATTACCGAAAAGCGTAGATGTGAATCCGGCCTTGAAGCCTACCTAGAGAATAGTCGCTTCCTGCAGATTGTACTCCTGACCCCGGGAAATGTCACAAACCAGGATTCATATGAACGTTTCAGCATCTTCTCGAATCACGAGCATTTCAGATAACGCTGTGGCCATGCAAGGTTTATAATCCTATGTGCAGCTGACTTTCTCGCAGTAATCCTATTGAAACACACTGCAGTCAGCCAATTTTAGGCTCCCGCTGTAGAAAATGACTTATAACAGAACAACACAAAGTCGTCCAGGAAAAAAAAAAAAAAAAAAATCACGAATCTATCAAACAGCTCATTCAGGAGAATGCAACTGTTCAGACTGATGATCAGTACTGCAAGCTTTTCTACGCAGATTAGTTCACAGAACTTCAGAGGTTTCAAGCCAATCTGTGGGTAAAGCTGAAACATGATGAGAAAATATTGTCCAAATACAAGAGGCAGGTGTATTCTTGAATCTTGCTGTGCTTTGTGTATTTCTTCCACATCTGTAGCATAAAAATTGCCCTTTATGCAGAGACTTTCTGAAATAAGACCTGTCTGCTGCACTCTCTTCTTGTGCAGGATGACTAGTCTTGTATCCGCCCCCTCCTGTAGTGGGTGGACCTGCTGAGTCCCTCCCACAGCTCTGTTTACTGAAGAGGTTATGTCAGGAATGGACTTGCCAATAATGGTGGGACTCACCTGCCTTGTGGGCTGCAGTACCAGGGCTGGCCAGCGGGTGCTCTCAGCAATCAGAGACTCAACCCTGCAGTCAGCCAAACACCTGAAGCTGATTACGGAGGTGTATTTAAGGGATGGCCAAACCTGCAGTCTGGGCCTTGGTGTGTGTTTTTCCATGGGCCCCTGTATCTTGTTACCTGCATTCCTGTTCCCGCCTGACTGACTTGTTGCCGACCCTGCTTGATCCTGACCTCTGCTGACTTCTCCTCTTTGATCCCTGGCTTGTGACCCCGACCATTCTCTGCCTGACCCCCTGTACCTACCTGCCCATTAGTTGCTGTACCCAGCTTGTGACCTGACTACTCTCTGCCTGCTCCTCCTGTTCCTACCTGTCCGATTGTTATTGACCCGGCCTGCCTGACTACGCTTGCATTGTATGTATTGTTATCTGTGGGTGGTTTGGTTTGGTTCGTTGCACTGTGTTTATGTTTTAGTATTGCACTGCGTTTTGTATTGTTAGTATTAATTATATTGTTTATAACATATCTGAAGCCTGCGTTTCCCTGCGTCAGTTCACATACCTCTGGTCATACCCGGAGCCCTGACAGGTTATGTGAAGCCCAATGATCATGTCACTGCTACCTTTACAAAGGGGAAATCTTGGTTTGCAAAGAAATTTGGTGAACACAAAATGTAAACACACTGACCAGCTACTTTATTAGGTACACTTGGTTGGTTATGGGTTGGACCCCCTTTTGCCTTCAGAACTGTCTTAATTCTTCATGGCATAGATTGAACAAGGTGTTGGAAACATTCCTCAGAGATGTTGGTCCATATAGACATGAGTTACTGTTGCCTGTCATCTCGGACCAGTCTACCCATTCTCCTCTGACATCAAAAAGGCATTTTCGTCCCACACAACGGTCGCTCACTAGAAATTTTCTCTTTTTTCGGACCATTCTCCTTAAAGCCTAGAGATGGTTGTATGTGAAAATCCCAGTAGATCAGCAGTTTTTGAAATATGCAGACCAACCTGTCTGCCACCAACAACCATGCCACGTTCAAAGTCACTTAAATCCCCTTTCTTCCCCATTCTGATGCACAATTTGAACTTCAGCAAGACGCCTTCACCTTCTCAACATGCCTAAGTGCATTGAGTTGCTGCCATGGGATTGGCTGATTAGCAATTTGTGTTACAAAGCAATTGAACAGGCGTACATTTATATATATGTTTATTAGGTTTTATACGCAGAGTTCAGCTTTAAAGCCACATCACAGGTCAGTATTTGGTATTAATCATTCCAGGTAAGTAGGAAGATGTGGTCCTCTCTCTCTGCCTCCCACAGTTCTTTGCTCTATGCCAGGTCTGAGCATGGCTATACAGGGTGTGGAGTAGCTGGCTCTGCCATGTGCAAGTTTCAACTTTCAAAAAGTCAAAACTTGTTGAACTTTTGAAAGATCATGCATCAGATGAGCCAACAAAGGAGGCTTCAAAATGTGGCATTGGACACGCTTTAAGCACTCTGAATGCCACAAAGCCCGTGTCACTAAACAAAATGGTAAGCTTACAATCCTGTCTATACGTTGAGTTTGTTTTACTTCAAAATTTTTACCCTATGTCTCTTTCTTGGCGCTTCAATGGGTCTCCAAAGCCTCCATAAAAGTCTTTGACAAAGCTCACCAGCATCTGCAACTTTTATTCAGAATTAATTTAACTTTGTTTTGTAGGTTTTACAGGTTATGAGATATCCCAAGATGCGCTAGGAAACCAATAAGCAAACAAGAAAAGCATCATCAGCAGTCACTTCCGGTTCATGGGTATATATAGTGTCTGGTGCAAATGGGGTGGTGTGGAGCAGCAGGAAGGTGAGCGAGGTCCAGACTGGATCAATTAGATAGCACAAGTGGTGTGCAACGTGGGAATGCTATAGTGGAAGGTAGTGGAAACCTAAGCGAAAGGCCTGAGCAGCAGAGGATCAGCAGAGGTGGGGGACCAGAGCAGGAGAATCTAGCAATGTCACATGGGGTACACAGCGTGGGAGCAATAGAGCGGGAGGTGGGCAAGGACTGGAGAGAGAGGAGGATCAGCAGAGCTGCGGGTTACTACTGAGCAGGGGATCTGCTAAACAAGGGTAGCAATGAGCTGGAGCTTTGTTGAGTGGCGGGTATTACTGAGCTGGGGTTCTACGAGGCCACTTTAAAACAGATAGAAAATTAAAAACACACAAACACTGCGCATTTGCCAAGCTTCATTAAAGCTTTAAATACGCACCACTGAAGCAAAAAAAAAAAAAAAAGTGTGTTAAAGTTGAAGCAAGTGTAAATGAGCCCTTAGAGAGCTGTAGAGGTGTCAGTGGGGGTGGGTTGGTGGGGGTTTCCCCATTTGCTCTATGACACACTCGAAATACAAAGATATTACCTGACTTGATGCTAAAGGTTGTGTTGGCCTTTAAAGCCAAACTTCAGCCACTGACCACCTATAAGCAACAACAAAAGTAATTGCCATCTCTGCCTTTGTTGGAGGGATTCTGCTAAGCTTTAGTCCTTCTCACCACCTTGGAAGTAATAAGAACATTTCTTCGCAAGGGGTCACAGACAGCAATAAGCTTCTCAACTCTGTCCAAAACTAGAATGAACATCACAGGGGAAGTTTCTCTGCCTATTTAAAATGCTTGTGACAACAGAAACCTTCCACTTTGATGAAAAATTAAGGGTTGGGAGGTTATAAAAGCTGGACTGTTTACACATGGCTGCCAATTACCACAACTGCATGTCTGCGTATTCCCACAGTGATACAGTGCCAAGTGTAAAACCAGGCCAGAAGGTTTTGTTTTGTTATTTAAGAACCAAAATTATATACATAAAAGTCACCGCAGGCCATGCCCATGTAAAAAAGACAAAAAAAAAAAAAAAAAAACACATACACACACCAAAACAACACAATCACACACACACAAATAAATACCACACACACACACAACTAAACAACACAACCACACACACAACTAAATACCACACACAACTAAACAACACAACCACACACACAACTAAATACCACACACACAACTAAACAACACAACCACAACTAAACAACCACAACCACACACAACTAAACAAACACAACCACACAACTAAACAAACACAACCACACAACTAAACACCACAACCACGCACAACTAAACAAACAACTAAACAAACACAACCACACAACTAAATAAACACAACCACACAACTAAACACCACAACCACACACTTCAGATAGACATAGATGGATCGAAATTTGGCCAGTTCATCAGGACTGGCCGAATTTAAAACAGTGCAGGTCGGTCTCTGTTCAAACGTTAATTATTCGATCAATTTCTATCAGACAAGCTAGAAAACTTTTGCTTCTGCTGATCAGTGTATTCTGACACCGAATGACCCACTGTCAGAATTGAATGTCCTAGCAGGGGGTGCGGAGATTCCCCCATTCACCTTGTTTGCATGGATGGTGGAATATGTTATTTTTCCTATTTAACCCCCCCCCCAAAAAAAAAAAAACACCATCTATGGCCAGCTTTATAAATGAGATCATGCTACTTTCTTTATTGGACTGCCCCTTTCCTACAGGTCCTTCCCAGGCTCTGGATCATACACCACCATTTTACCAATAACGCCACTGATGGCTGGTTTCTTCTTCCTTGTTTTGTGTCGGCTAACTGGTGACGCTGCCGAGGTGGCTTGTTGTTCCTTACAGCAGAGCTCCAGTCAACCAAAATAAATAAATAGAATAAAAGTCAGTAGCTGCTGACTTTTTTTTTTCTTCTTTTAAAAACAGCCACTCACCTGTCCCACTATCCAGCAGTGTACTCAATTACCTAATGCAGCTGGTGTCACTGTCTGTCCTCCCTCCCCGGCATCTTAAGTGTGGGCAACCCTGCTGTGACAGCTTACAGAAGGCTTTTGTGCCGCTGTCAGTCCCGCCCTCATCCCACCCTGCAATGTTGGCCAGTTGTAGTTGTAAAAAGTCCACTGACATTAGTAATCTACAAAATACCCATAACACATACAGGTATTTATTATTTATCACAGATATCACAATACTCCCTCTGACAATACTTTCATCTGCTTTTCTCTTCAGAAGGATGGCACCAACTTTATTCAGGCATCATCCAGGGTAAGCTCTATTTCCTGAATGAGATGGACAGTCATGTAAATCCTGGTGTTTGTGCCGTTCTTGTCTGTCTTCACAAATATCTGCAACAGATCAGCCCCATCAGATACATCTCACTCTGCGATTTGCTACAAAGTTACATTTCCAAAGACATGCTGGTAGATAATTGGTTCCTGTCTAAATTGGCCCTAGTATGTATGAAAGTGAGATAGGGACCTTAGATTGTACGCCCCTTGAGGGTTAGGGACTGACATGAATGTACAAATAAATATATATATATATACATACATACATACAAAGCGCTGCGTAAATTGACAGCGCTATAGAAGTACCTGTAATAAATATTAATAATGTACAGTCTGATCACTTTGGGAGAGGAGACTGAACATGTGCTTCCTCCTCCATGCAGCAGATTGATGACATCATCGCAGTCTAGGCAAAATCACTGACTGGAGCTCAAGGATGGTTTTTTATTGACAAAGGTACAGTTTTTTGAAAAATTACACAGTTGCTGTATATTTTGGGATATCAGGAAAGTATTCATGCAGACGGGTTACTAAAAGCCCACTTTCCCATTTCAAGCCTTCATTTTCAGTCATTATGACCCAAGTGTACCTTTAAGTCAAGGCTGGAAAACAGAATGGATTTCTCTCCCATCCTGCCACCCTCTTATTTCTGCCTGTTCTAAGTGTAGATTTTTTGACACATTTCCATGATTGCGTCTTAAATAGATTGTAATGGAGACTGAAAACCAGGCAAGACGTGAACTGCTTTTAAGCTGCTGTCAGAAAAAGTTGATGACACATTGAAGTACAAATAGCAGCAGACTCATTTAGCAGCCATAGTGTTAAATGCAATGACATTTGCAATACATCAAAAAAATAATCATTGCGCCACAGAGGCTGAAGCGTGGCGAAGGCAAATTTACAGCAGGGGAAAAAAAAATAAATAAATAAATAAAAATCAGGGCCAATGGAGAATAGATCCTTATAGAAGGGCAGCCTATAGTGGAAATATAAGAATGCAAAAGCATTCAACCATAAAGCAGCCACTTATGTTTTTAATGAGTTACCTCTACCACAGAGCGAGCTTCAAGAATCTAATTTTCACTTAGCTGACTCCACTTAATACAGCTGATGAATTTACAGTTTTTTGAAAACCTTTAAAAGTCTTTTCTGAAAAAAAAAAACAAAAAAAAACACACAACAATACTACAGTATATGACAAAGAATGCTGGTAACGTGGCACTGGATACATTTGCCATCCAGAGATGACCCCACAGGGCTACTGGGAGTGTACCTCTTGAAGACCTCAGTATGAATACTCTCCTATATTACCAATCACTTTAAAAGATTCCTAGGAAGGGTTGAAACAGACTGGTTGGCATGATAAACTTAACCACTTCAATACCAGGCACTTTCACCCCCTACCTGCCCAGGCCAATTTTCAGCTTTCAGCACTGTCACACTTTCAATGACCATTGTGCGGTCATGCAACACTGTACGCATATGAAATTTGTATCTTTTTTTTTTTTTTAGAATTTAAAATTGCCACTGGGTTTTTATTTAGATTTTTACAAAACTAAAAAAGACCGAAAATTTTGAAGGAAAAAAAAAAAAAAGAAGTTTCTGTTATAACATTCTGCAAAGTAATATTTCTTCTTCACTGATGGGCGCTAATGAGGCTGCACTGATAGGGCAGTCCTGATGAGCTGTACTGATGGGCACTGATTATCAGTGGAGACAAGCACTGACAGCCTTGTTGGGTGACAGCTTTCTTCCTCACAAAGACACATCATGTGAGGAAAAGACTGTTGATAACCGTCAAGTCTGTTTATATGTGATCAGATGGGATTGGACACAGCTGATCACATGTTAGAGGTCCACTGATTGGCCCTTCACCGTGATCTGTGATCAGCTGTGTTCAAAGGACACATCAGTCACAGAGCACACCCGCTTACGATCAGCCAGCAAGCTGATGGGGGGTAAAAAAAAAAAAAAGCAAAGTGGATGGTGGAATCAACCACTGCCTGCTTTCGGGACCAATCACTTGCATGTGATCGCTGCATGAGAGATTATATGTGAGTGGGTGTGATTAGCTATGGGACCCAGCAGTCTCCTAGTGCTTTCAATGGGGCTGCTTCGTGCAGCTAATTGCGGGAACCCCACTGGGGTTCTCATATGTTATTGGAGTGTTAGTGTATTCACAGGTGTGAATGCACCCCAAGTCAGAGAGCTTACACACAGAGCTAATAACACCCCTCCCCCACCATTGCAGTACATGAGCTGGATGATTGAGTGGGACCCTGGAGTCTGTTCTGTGCAACCTCCCTTTCGTTCCCCAAGGTGTGTGCAATGGAAGATCCAGCAGTGCTTAGAACCTAGGAACATACTGCCTTGGGTTTCTCCTTGACTCAAATTCAAGGCCGTCCGGAACACCGGAACAGTCTTATCTGGATGTGTGTATATATATATATATATATGTATATATATATATATATATATATTATATATACACACACACACGATTTGGCAATCCGAATAAACCGCTTTTATTCCCAAAATGTGACATCAGCAACTACCTAGTCATACTTGTGACAACAGACATTTATTAAACCTTCAGATCTAAGATCTCATACATATGAATGAAGAAAGAAGCAGTGCAGTTTTTCCTATCAGTCATCTTGACTATCTTAGTGTAGTCAGAGTCGGTCTGGGTATGCAAGTCAAAAGGTACAATCTAAATCAATGAGAAAAAAAAAAAAAGTTAAAAACAAAATGTTTCAGAGGATGTATATGAAATACAAATGTGATAATCACAGAAAACAGCAGAAAAGTGACCTTCGTCCACAGCCAGGGGAAATGTATGGAAATGGGATCCATCGTCAACTACATAATAAAGTCAGAACTTCTGTAAATCTTTCTAAATTCAAAGTAGCCGGTCACTTATTTATTACAGGTACTCATATAGTGCCATCAAGTTACGCAGCACTTTACATATATATTGTACATTTACATCAGCCCCTAACCCTCAAGCGGGATACAATCTAAGGTCCCTAACTCACATTCATAATACACATATAAGGACTAATTTGGACAGGATCCAATTAACCTACCAGCAGAGTACCCGGAGGAAAGCCACGCAGCCACAGGGAGAACGTGCAAACTCTGGGCAGCTAATGCCGTGAATGAGATTTGGCCCAATGACCCTAGTGCTGCCAGGCGGAAGTGCTAACCACTTAGCCACTGTGCTGCCCATTTAAACAGATTATTCTGTTTACTGTAGATCCATTTGATCAAATTCGAACTCCTCTTGCCAATGCCAGTGACAAAGCAAACAAATGAGAATAGAGTCCAACTATTCCAGGACATTGAAAATGTAGCTAGAGCTGCCCATACACAAATACATTTTTTTGAACAAATGTTCACACGAACATTCTCAGTAGATTCAATAACTTGACAGATGTCGAAGGTAATCAAACGTTCAGTTTTGGAATGAAAGTACATTTTCTGAACATAAATCACCTACACTTTAGAAGAACATTTTCCAACCTGTTGCTTCAAATGTTCTCATCACTATGGTTGAAACGAATATCAATTTGACTCCACTAAGCATTAGAAAATGGAATGAATGTTCCTCAAACAAAATAATTAGAAGGAAATTCTACTAGTGTATGGCCAACTTAAGTGGCGAGATACTAAATTGAATTGGACCGGCGTTTGTTGCATCTGTCCACCCATAAATAGGAGAAGCACGGTTTAGGTCTATCATGGTCTCCAATGGTCAGATTCTTGTGCTTTAGGTCTGTGTCTAATTCATACAGAAGTCCCAAACCCCCTGCTGGGTTTTATATATGTGTTATTAAAGCAGAAATCCAGCCTTTCCTTCAGCCTTGCACAGTTGTACAGGCTTTTCTTCTGTACCAAAATTTCTTACGCATTTCACTGCACACTGTGAGATTCTCACAGTGTGCATTAGACGCAGCAGCAAGTCAAATAGGGATCACATCATTTCCTTTGCATGCTCCAAGGGGCAGGGCCCTCCTAACTCTCTTGTATTGAACTGTATCATTGCTGTATTGTCTCCCTTTATATTGTAAAGCACTGAGCAAACTGTTGGCGCCATATAAATCCTGTATAATAATAATTTCCTGCCTGGTAGAAACTGCTTCCACCCCAGCCTGACTCTTCCTGCCCCCCCCCCCCCTCCCTTTCATTCACTGGTTTTCACTTCTTTGGTGTCTCAGCATCCCATTTAGATGTTACAGAAGGTGGTCTGCATGCAAACGTCACACAAAGATATCCGGTACACCAATAAGTGAAGACCCCACATTAGGGATGAAATTTCAGCATCTGAAAATAGCCCTACTGGCATTTTGTCGATAGAAAAAAGTGAGCTGATACAGGTGCTGATGAGAGATCCGGCCCCAATGAGGACCAGACTGTTAGGTTGGGGGGCGTACTGCAGATGGGGGGAGGGCGGCAGAGAAAGGCGGTTTTTAAATGCAATTGCCAGCTTTTTTTTTTCCCTTTACTATAGCGCGGCACCAGAAATTTTCATCTTGGTGCATCACTACCTCAAATCTTTACTGAGGTCTTAATTGCAATAACAGCATATTTAGCATGCAAGGACATCAAAGCCACCAATGTTTCACAGACAATACGAGCTGGAATCGAAACAATTCAAGACTAGTTTTGTAACTAGCCAACAGATGGCAGCACAAGTCAGCGTGCCAAAAGACCTCGTCCTGTGTATATCGGGAGTTGTGCAACTGGTGCTATTCTGACCACATCAGTTACCCCGTCTGCTATTTCCCCATGGACAGCAAGTTAGAACAAAGAGCAAAACGTGAAATTCTGCATGAAACTGGGGAAATCATTGGATCTCCACAATGCTGTCAAAACGGAGACCTTTGAGTTGGATCTTCATCTTCAAAAATGCAGCAAACAGGATCTTTAAAAAAAAACAAAAAAAAAACGCACCGGACGCACAACAGATCAGTGTGAAGAGTTCCATAAGAATACATGGTCACGCGATTTTCTTGCCGTTTTTAACGCAAAAGCGGAAGAAAAACCAGATCAGTGTGACAGCAGGCTATTAATAACTGACTTACAATAGGACTTGTATGGCATTTATTTGCTATAGTTTTTCCGACAACTATGGAGTTTCCCCTTCAAGCAAGTATCCTCCAAATATTTCTAGCAAGACAGAAATTGTAACAAGGAAACATCTGAAGTTAAGCGGTCGGTGTATTACATGTTCATCTTGTGTGTTTATTATTCTCATCTCTGTATGCAGAACATGGTAAAATATTTGTAGAACAATTATAAGACTCTTATTAAATCCTGATGATTTGGAAGATTTCTTTGTATTTGTAGAAGAGGCTCATTACACTTTATAAAGTGAACCATGCTACGTCTAGTATTGCCATGTCTACGTTATGACAGGTAAGTCGCTCACCCAAGTGTCCCAGTGCTTTCATACAGCAACATCAGAGCAGTTGACATACACTGACAGTTGACATACACTGACAGCGGATCAGTGTTACATCACACTATAGAATTGAAGGCACTATCAGGGATCCTTCCACTGAACAGCTTCTTCCTGTGGATTGTGCTTTGTAGTGATGACTCTCCAGCCTGCCAGCTCCCAATGTCATCAATCATCGAGGAACAACTGGTGGCAAGACACAAAAGAGTCATGTGTGCGGATTTACTATCAGCGTTGTCACAGGCGGCCCTCTAAGGAGAAGGTTTCCTCCCCAGAATACTGGATCTTACTGAATTTCTATCCGGAGCAAGAAAATTACAGAATGATGGACACTACAATGGAAGAGAACGCAGACGGCATCTCACATCCACCACAGAGATGCATTGTGCAGGCGTCCCCCGGTAACTAGGCTGCCTGTACACAACACAGTCCTCACATAGCTCAAGTTTCCTTGTTTGTGCTGCTGAAACTAAACATCCTCTGAGAACAAAGCAAGAGGAACTGGAAGCAGGGACCCAACCGAGCACTCCCGGTGTACGGAGGCAGGGACCCCACCGAGCACTCCCGGTGTACGGAGGCAGGGACCCCACCGAGCACTCCCGGTGTACGGAGGCAGGGACCCCACCGAGCACTCCCGGTGTACGGAGGCAGGGACCCCACCGAGCACTCCCGGTGTACGGAGGCAGGGACCCCACCGAGCACTCCCGGTGTACGGAGGCAGGGACCCCACCGAGCACTCCCGGTGTACGGAGGCAGGGACCCCACCGAGCACTCCCAGTGTACGGAGGCAGGGACCCCACCGAGCACTCCCAGTGTACGGAGGCAGGGACCCCACCGAGCACTCCCAGTGTACGGAGGCAGGGACCCCACCGAGCACTCCCAGTGTACGGGGGCAGGGACCCACCGAGCACTCCCAGTGTACGGAGGCAGGGACCCCACCGAGCACTCCCAGTGTACGGAGGCAGGGACCCAACCGAGCACTCCCAGTGTACGGAGGCAGGGACCCAACCGAGCACTCCCAGTGTACGGAGGCAGGAACCCAACCGAGCACTCTGCGGGGGTCTCGTAGTGCTCTATGCTTTGACATCTCCCAGTCACTCCAGAGAGAAGCTCTTTAGCCAATGGTACCCTTACCCCCGGCGGCGGAGGGGGGGGGGGTACACTAGGCGGTCAGCAGCACTCGGGCACACACAGGGAAGAGGGGGGCAGGCATAGAAGGATTATACCTCCTCGGACACAGTTTGTAATAATCCCCCCTTCACCCCATGCACACCCCAGGGAGAGGTAACAGCTTTTCATGCATGCCATGGCCCATCCTGCGTGTGATACAATCACAGCCAACAGCACACCAGGAAAGCAGAGAAGGAGAAGCCCTCCATCACAACACAATGCTCTCGCCTTCCCTGTGCCCCGGACATACCTCTGTGCCCACCCATCAGGGTCCCCGGCTATACTGAACCACATTCACATAGTTCAATGTAGACATGGCCACCAATCAAAAACCTTTCACTAAAATGCTGACCAATGAAATGATACCCGTTCCTTGGCCTGTGACCGGCTCCCTGTTTAAAGGGAAGGTAGCACATGTTCAGGTGAGAAGTACCTGTCATACTGACATTCTATGAGATATATTGGCTCCATCGATTGGCCAACGGTGATCCTGGACAGACTGCCCAACCAATCACTGATATACGTCAATGTGACTGCACTTTAGAACCAAAAATATGGAATTTCCCACCAAAAATCAACAGAACCAAGATCAGCCAGAAAAGAATTATCGAAAGCCCAGACAAGTTATTTCCCGCACTGCGAGGACTCCTCATCACCTGTGCTAATGTATCAATGATGGCCTTGCTGTAAAAGGTGCCCATACACTATACAACCTGAATGTACAATCTCCTTTAGATATAGCATCAACTATGGAATAGAAGAGCCTGCCTGATCTGATACGAATTAAAATGGTTTCTCTTCATATTACACGGTTTTTGTATAGCTAAAGCTCACCATACATGTTACAATCTGACCACACAATTTGTACAATCAACCTAACAGTGGCCACATGTGCTTCAGTTTTATTACCTAATCAAAATTATGGCATCTGCAAACAATCCAAAAGCCATAACTTCCCTCCTGATCAATTTAAATCAGATTTGATCAGAGTCTATCAGCCAGAGCAGAAAACTACCAGCTGTTTTGCATCGATTGGCAGCCCTGACATTCTTTTATCTTGAATCCGATCAGACGATGAGATTGCATGGTGGAAACAGAGACGCAAACAATAACCTACAATCGTATCTTCCAAGTAATCAATTGAAATCCCCTTCCCTATGTGTGACATGTTGGTCAATTGGGTTGTCAACTATCAATCGATTATTTCTATCAGGAGAGATTGATCAGAAAAGATCAATCATCAAATCATTAGATTTACCAAAACTATGGAATATGAACAGCAATCAATCTGTAGCCAATGCAGCAGACCTTGCCATACTTAGGTGTTGGTAGATCTAAAGGAGATTGTATACATTGTAAATGTATAGTGAGCCTTAACTAGGCTGAACAATCAGATTGTATGATGAATGGCAGGTTTAAAAGATCAAAAGGTGTTTCCAGAGTTTCAGGTTATATTTAATAAACTCTGCTGATGTGCCTAGTCCTGGGGGAGCACAGCCCTGCGATTGGCTCACAGACCTATGATGATGCTGGGTCTCCTTTCCTCCACATTGTAGTCTCCCCCCCTTCCCTCCACATTGAGATCTCTCCCCCCCCCTTCCCTCCACATTGAGATCTCACCCCCCCCCCTTTCCTCCACATTGTATCCCCCCCCCTTTCCTCCACATTGAGATCTCACCCTTTCCTCCACATTGAGATCTCACCCCCCCCCTTTCCTCCACATTGAGATCTCACCCCACCCCCTTTCCTCCACATTGAGATCTCACCCCACCCCCTTTCCTCCACATTGAGATCTCACCCCCTCCTTTCCTCCACATTGAGATCTCACCCCCCCTTTCCTCCACATTGAGATCTCACCCCCCCTTTCCTCCACATTGAGATCTCACCCCCCCCTTTCCTCCACATTGAGATCTCACCCCCCCCCTTCCCTCCACATTGAGATCTCACCCCCCCTTCCCTCCACATTGAGATCTCAACCCCCTCTTCCCTCCAGATTGAGATCTCACCCCCCCCCTCCCTCCACATTGAGATCTCACCCCCCCTTCCCTCCACATTGAGATCTCACCCCCCCCCCCTTTCCTCCACATTGAGATCTCACCCCCCCCTTTCCTCCACATTGAGATCTCACCCCCCCCCCTTTCCTCCACATTGAGATCTCACCCCCCCCCCTTTCCTCCACATTGAGATCTCACCCCCCCCCTTTCCTCCACATTGAGATCTCACCCCCCCTTTCCTCCACATTGAGATCTCAACCCCCCCCCTTTCCTCCACGTTGAGATCTCAACCCCCCCCCCTTTCCTCCACGTTGAGATCTCAACCCCCCCCCTTTCCTCCACGTTGAGATCTCAACCCCCCCCTTTCCTCCACGTTGAGATCTCAACCCCCCCCTCTTTCCTCCACATTGAGATCTCACCCCCCCTTTCCTCCACATTGAGATCTCACCCCCCCCTTTCCTCCACATTGAGATCTCAACCCCCCCTTTCCTCCACATTGAGATCTCAACCCCCCCCCCCTTCCTCCACATTGAGATCTCAACCCCCCCTTTCCTCCACATTGAGATCTCAACCCCCCCTTTCCTCCACATTGAGATCTCAACCCCCCCTTTCCTCCACATTGAGATCTCACCCCCCCTTTCTCCACATTGAGATCTCACCCCCCCCCCCTTTCCTCCACATTGAGATCTCACCCCCCCCTTTCCTCCACATTGCCACATTGAGATCTCACCCCCCTTTCCTCCACATTGAGATCTCAACCCCCCCTTTCCTCCACATTGAGATCTCACCCCCCCCCTTTCCTCCACATTGAGATCTCACCCCCCCCCTTCCCTCCACATTGAGATCTCACCCCCCCCCCCCACATTGAAGTCTCACACCCCCTCACATTGAAGTCTCACACCCCCCCCCCTTTACATTGAAGTCTCCCCCTCTTACCTCTACATTGAAGTCTCATCCCCCCCTTTACATTGAAGTCTCATTCCCTCCCTTTGCATTGAAGTCTCATTCCCTCCCTTTGCATTGAAGTCTCATTCCCTCCCTTTGCATTGAAGTGCCACCCCCCCCCCCCCCCCCTCTGCAATGAAGTCCCACACCCCTCCTCTGCAATGAAGTCCCACACCCCCCCTCTGCAATGAAGTCTCACACCCCCCTTTACATTGAAGTCTCACACCCCCCCTTTACATTGAAGTCTCACTCCTCCCTTTTACACTGAAGTCTCACCCCCCCCCCCCCCCTCACATTGAAGTCACACCCCCCCTCCTCACATTGAAGTCTCACCCCCCCCCCCCTCACATTGAGGTCTGACCCCCCCTTACATTGAAGTCTCCCCCTCTTACCTCTACATTGAAGTCTCATCCCCCCTTTTACATTGAAGTCTCATTCCCCCCTTTTACATTGAAGTCTCCCACTCTTACCTCTACATTGAAGTCTCCCACTCTTACCTCTACATTGAAGTATCCCCCCTTTACATTGGAGTCCCCCCTCTTACCTCTACATTGAAGTCTCTGTCCTCGGCACACACAGCACATACAATCCACAGCACGCCCTGCCACACCAGCCCCAGTGAGTGGAGGAAATCTCGGGATGTGGAGCCGGGTGTGATCAGGAGCATGGTGATCCTCCTGACACCGAGTCCGCTCCTTCAGAAAGTCCCCAGCGTTCCCGGCACGGAGAGCCCAGCACAAGGGATGCTCTGCTGCGATGGAGGCACGACGATCGGAGGGCCACACACAGGTGGGATCCTCTGCATAACCAGCGAGAGAGGCGCTCCAGCGTCCAGGCAGAAAGAAGAGAGCCCCCCCGGACGGTGTCCCCGGTTATCCCCGTGTACAGCGAGGCCTGTGTGCCCAGCCTGCCTCTCCTCTCCTCCCTGTGTGCTCCGTCTCCTCTACGGGAATGTCCATCCTTCATCAGCATAACCCCGCCCCGCACCGGCCTTCTTAAAGAAACCGCTGCATCCCCCGCACGGAGCATGCGCACTGCACGCCGCATCACCCTCCGCTGGCAACTGGATATAATGTAACCGACCGGACTGAAACGCCATGTAACCAATCTGTGATATTGTATCCAACACGGGAACACACGGGATGTGTGGAAGACTAGACCCCACCTATACCTGAAGCCATTTACTAAGGGGCTCACTGTCGTGGTGGGGATTTGAACCCTCAACCCTAGTGCTGCTAGGCAGAAGTGCTAACCACTTACCCACTGTGTTGTCTGCTTCTTTTTCTGCTTCTTTTTTTGTGTGCATATGTTACATTCTGCATTTTTGGCCATAAAATTGTGTAACACCCCAGAGTGTTATATATATTTAATTTAAAAAAATTGCTTGCACCTGAAATGTTATGAAAAACTATAAACTATGGAACTCAAACATCTCCAAAGTGTGCCCATTAATTTAGAGATAACTGTGAGCTCTAGTCCTAGAATTATTGTCCCCACTCCAACATTTGCGGCAATACCTTGCATGGTGCGAGTGCAGGTCATGTACACATACGCACCCTGTGCATGTGCGTGTGTCTGCAAGGCAGAAGTGCTAACCACTTACCCACTGTGCTGTCTGCTTCCTTTTTGCTTCTTGTCTGCAAGGCAGTGTGTCTGCAAGGCAATGGGGGTTACAATTAATTTACTACGGCAGAGCAGCCCCACTGCGCCGCATCACGTTAGGTCCATATATATTTGGAAACAGGCACAACTTTAGTTTTTTCAGGTATTAACCAAAACATATTCAAGCTATAGTTATATAATGGATATGGGCTGAAAGTGCACACTCTCAGGTTTAATTTGAGGGTATGTGTGACGAACGTGGCGTCAGACCCCTGACCTTCTCACCAACTCGTGACCGAAGGACTAGCCAATCTAACACCGTGATGTCACGTGCGTAACAATACCACGCCCAGCTGCACCCTGCACACCGATTTTCCAGCTAATTGAACCACAATCGACGTACCTGCAGCCTGGGAGCGTTTGTTACTGGGTCAGGTTAATTACGCAATTAACCCTTCACACTGCCACCACCTCCTTTTTGTACAGAGAAAGAGGAAACTCAGCAATACACTAGGATGATTGGTTACTCGTCGGTATACCGCTAACTCCACAGACAGGTTATACAGAGGGTTAAACACTCATAGTAGCGCTCTTCAGAGCTATAGAAACAGTTCAACACTTTCAGAAAGTAAGATTTATTACTAAAAGGTCAAAAGGGTGCAGTAGAAATATTTACAGAAAAAAGATGTAACCTATATACTGTATATATATATATATATATATATATATATATATATATATAAAAATACAGAGCACAACAGCACAGCAAACAGATAACAGAAAGAAGTTTAGGTAAATAAGTACTTGCCCAATAGATGCCTGGGGTTAAGCAGTTTCAAATCTGATGAGCTAAAAAGGGATTTCTGGTCTCGCACTCAGTTTCGTTACAGCAGGATTTTCCTTTGCTCTCTGGCTGCTAGATGTTAAAACGCAGAAGGTCCTCACTTCACTGACTACACACAAAGCATAACAGTTTCTTTTTCTATCCAAAATCAACTGGTATCTTCCTACAACAGACAAGCCAAGCCTTGTTTGGGCAGAGGACTGTTAGACAGGGGCTCAGCATCATACACTGATTGCATTCCTGAGGGAGGGGAAATGAGGGGATAACATTAAGACTTAACACAGTGAGAGCCGTGCCTGGCTCTAGTGTTCACAGCTGCAACCCCCCCCCCCCTCAAGTGATAGCATAGGAGTTTAAAAGAAATACCAAAATGCAGAAGTTTGGAGAAAAATGGAAAACCGCACCTCTCCCTGTGTGCATGATTGTGACAGTATGTACATCCAAATTGGAGGAAGGGTTTAGGAATTCCAGCTCTTACAAGCAGCCATCCCCCCTTTTTCAAGGGACCAAAAGTAATTGGACAGTTGAATATAATTATAAAATGTTCATTTGTATTATTTTGTTGAGAATCCTTTACTCGCAATGACTGCCTGAAGTCTGGATTCCATGGACATTACCAAAGACTGGGTTTCCTCCTTTCTGATGCTTTGCCAGGCTCTAACTGCAGCTGTCATCAGTTGTTCTTTGTTTGTGGGTCTTTCTGTGTTTAGTTTTGCCTACTGCAAGTGAAATGCATGCTCAATTGGGTTGAGATCAGGTGATTGACTCGGCCATTGTAGAATATTCCACTTATTTTACTTCAAAAGCTACTGGGTTGCTTTTGCAGTGTGTTTTGGATCATTGTCCATCTGTACTGTGAAGCGCCGTCCAATCAACTTTGCTGCATTTGGCTGAATCTGGGCTGACAGTATATCTCTAAACATTGCAGAATTAATTCGGCTGCTTCTGTCTTCTGTCACATCATCAATAAACACCAATGACCCAGTGCCACTGAAAGCCATGCATGCCCATGCCATCACACTGCCTCCACCATGTTTTACAGATGATGTTGTGTGCTTTGGATCATGAGCTGTTCCACGTCTTCTCCACACATTTATCTTCCCATCATTCTAGTACAGATTAATCTTAGTTTCATCTGTCCAAAGAATGCTTTTCCAGAACTGGTCTGGCTTTTTTAGATTTTTTTTGGCAAAGTCTAATCTGGTTTTTCTATTCTTCAGGCTTATGAATGGTTTGCACCTTGTGGTGAACCCTCTGTATTTGCTCTCGTGAAGTCTTCTCTTGATTGTAGACTTTGACAATGATACGCCCACCTCCTGGAGAGTGTCCTTCACTTGTCTGGATGTTGTGAATGGGTTTTCTTTACCATAGAGAGGATCCTGCGATCATCCACCACTGTTGTCTTCCGTGGACATTCATGCCTTTTTATGTTGCTGAGCTCACCAGTGCATTCTTCTTTCCTCAGAATGTACCAAACTGTTGATTTAGCCATTCCTAATGTTGCTGCTATCTCTCTGATGGATTTGGTTCATTTTTGAAGCCTTACAATGGCCTGTTTCACTTGCATGGACAACTCCTTTGGACACATGATGTAGGTACACAGCAATAGATTCTAAATGCAAATACCACACTTGGAATCAACTCCAGACCTTTTACCTGCTTAATTGATGAAGAAATAACGAAGGAGTAGCCCACACCTGGCCATGAAACAGCTTTTGATTCAATAGGTCCAATTACTTTTGGTCTCTTGAAAAAGGGGGATGGCTTCTCTTAAGAGCTGTAATTCCTAAACCCTTCATCCAATCTGGATGTACATATCCTCAAATTAAACCTGAGAGTGTGCACTTTCAGCCCATATCCATTATATAACTATAGCTTGAATATGTTTTGGTAAATACCTGAAAAAACTAAAATTGTGCCTGTGTCCAAATATATATGGACCTAACTGTACATGTAAGTTACTCGCCTTTTCCAGGTAGGGCGCACACGTGCACCAGCTACCTCACCTGTGCTGTCATTCGCTACACCACAAGCCAATTTGTAGCCGGGACCCACTGATTGGCTGAGCATATGACAGAAGAGAGCCCTGTGTTGGTAAACAACACAGGGCACTCTACAGCAATGTGGCTGTTTTGTTTGCCAGGAGATAAAACAGTCACATTCCTTAGTAAAAGCAGTACACATTACACATGTTATACCCTTTGATTGGCCATGGATGTTAACTCCTTCCAGCCAGTGTCATTATTACAGTGACAGTGTATAATATTAGCACTGATCACTGTGTTAGTGTCCATGGAAACGTCAGTGTCATTTAGTTAGGTCCTACCCAGCATCAGTGAGTGCCAGATTGGCCACCACACTATCACAGTCCCACTGATCACCGCCATTACTAGTATATAAAAATAAATCAATAAAAAGACATGTATCAGAATACATTTTGACCTAAATTTATGAAGAAATTAGATTTTTTAAAAATTTTTATTGGATATGCTTTGAATATTGTTTTTTGTTTTTGTTTTTTTTTTAAATACCACCAAACGAAAGCTCTATTTGTGTGAAAAAAATGATATAAATTTAATTTGGGTGCAGCATTGCATGACCGCACAATTACCAATTAAAATAGCACAGTGCCGAATAGCAAAAAATGGACTGGTGATGAAGAGGGTACAAATTTCCAGGGCTTAATGGAGTTCTAAAGGCTCAAGGTTTTTTAACTTCAGGTATTCTATGGATGAAGGTATAAAACCTTCTGCATGTAGCAGTCTCCCCAGCCCCGCTAACACCTGAGCCTCATTCCAGAGATGTCCATGAGAACCTTAGTTCTCCAGGGACTCTCACACCTGATTGGATGTAGCAGCAGCAGGAGCCATTGGCTCCTGCTGCTGTCAATCACAATTAGTGAGCCAATCAGAAGAAGAAGGGGTGGGGCCAGGTCACAGCTCTGTGTGTGAATGGACACGCAGAGTGGCAGCTCAGGAGCACGCCTGCTCGGGTGCCCTATAGCTTGCTTGCTATGGGTGCACCCAACAGGAGGGAGGGACCTCCTCGAAAAGAGGAGGATCCAGGCTGCTCTATGCAAAACCACTACACAGAGCAGGTAAGTACGACATGTTTGTTATTTAAAAAAAGAAAGTCTTTAGTATCACTTTAAGTGGTTAAATACATTTTGTTCTATTTTTTGCTTTACTTTTTTATTTATGTTTTCCATTTAAAATGATTCTAACAGTAATATTTAAAAAAATTTAATAAATTAAAAAATTGCCATGTTCAGTGGACAGTACCACCATCAAACATTATCCCAAGTGAAGCAAGACAGGAGGATGGGTCGAAGGGGGGGCACACTCCTGGGGGGTCAGTTGAAGCGATCAGGTGACAGTTCAGTTCATCTCCATTGAAGTCTATTGAACCAAAAAACACAATATTTTGTGTTTAAAAAAGTCCCTGACCCTTTCCAAAAAACGCTCTGGGTGAAAAGGCGAGATGTGAACGTGTCCCATAGGAAATCATGTTAAATGGACTGTAGTGCGGTTATGCAAAATGCACCGCAAAAATGCTTAGGTGTGAACCTAGACTTACATGTAGTTCCACTTTAAAGTGGACCTCCCTCATCAAACTTATAGTGGTTGTAAACCTCAGATATGACATATGAACAAAGCATATATTATTCCCCTATAGTGTGTACTTGTCTCAGTTAAGAGCACCAAGTGTCATTTCTCTTTGCTGCTTCATTCCTCTATATGCGTATATTATCTCTGACACGTTTTTCTGACACCAAGAGAAAAATGGTGACGGGGAAGGAGCTCTAGCAGTTTGACAGACATAGCTCTGTTCCTGTGAGCTGTGAGGAGGGGAGTGTGCCTCTTCCTTCCAATCAGCTCTCAGAATTATCTGCCCCTTCTTTCTGAATTTTGGGACAAGCTTTATAAATTCTGGACTTTGAACAAATGTAGAGAAGAGAATACTGCAGATAAACAGGTACAACTTATGTAGGACGATTCGTCTCATCTCTGTGTACCACCAGAGGCCAATCAAATCAGTGGTAATATGTAAGGTCTCTTCAATGTTGGGCAGACTCTGCCAGGAGTCCGCTTGCTCAGAGGGGAATCTATTCACTGATCACCACTGAGGAGGCGGATAGCTGGTCCATGTCTGCTTTGTTTATGCAGAGCACCACCTGTCCATTTACACCCGACTGCCATCCGATCCGCTAGACAGAGAGGGGAATTGATCCCCATCTGCCTGTTATTAGCGGATCAGAACGGATTGGATGAAGGTGGGTGTAAATAGACCCATGTCTGTTTACGCCCACCACTCCATAGATGAGAATGGAGGGTCCAGTTGGATCCATCAGAAAAACTGATAGGTGGACCCGATCTATCTGCCCGTGTGAAAGGGACATAAGGGCTTATAACCACATTAAAGCCCAGGAGCATGAAGCTATGCACACCAATCTATAAATATCCATATGTTACATAAAAAAAACAACGCTTTATTTGTTTACTATCACTGAATTGATTTCCAATTCCTGGTATAGTGAGGCACTGGTGACACAGCCCTGGTCTTACAAGTGCCCCCTGGGAGGGCTACATCACCATTGCCCTCCAGAGAGATCTCATTACTAAACTATGTGATCTCAGGAGATCTCAGGGGAAAGAGGGGCAAGATCATTATCTGGAAATAAATGATGGGATGGAATGAGACACTTATTTATTATTACAGGTACTTATATAGCGCTGTCAATTTATGCAGCACTTTACATATACAATGAAGGAAATAAGTATTTGATCCCCTGCTGATTTTGAAGGTTTGCCCACTCACAAAGAAATGATCCATCTAAAAATCGAATGATAGGTGTATTGTAACACTGAGAGACAGAATAGCAACACAAAATTCAAAGTAAATGCATGTCTAACAAATTATGCACTGATTTGCATGTTCATGAGGGAAATGAGTACCGTATTTTTTGCTCCATAAGACGCACCTGACCATAAGACGCACCTAGATTTTAGAGGCAGAAAACAGGAAAAAAAATATTCTAAACCAATGGACTGCAGACATAGTACAAGAGATGACCAGAGACTGCAGACATAGTACAGAAGATGACCAGAGACTGCGGACACAGTACAGGAGATGACCAGAGACTGCAGACATAGTACAGGAGATGACCAGGGACTGCGAACACAGTACAGGAGATGACCAGAGACTGCGGACACAGTACAGGAGATGACCAGAGACTGCGGACACAGTACAGGAGATGACCAGAGACTGCGGACACAGTACAGGAGATGACCAGAGACTGCAGACATAGTACAGGAGATGACCAGAGACTGCGGACATAGTACAGAAGATGACCAGAGACTGCGGACACAGTACAGGAGATGAGCAGAGACTGCGGACACAGTACAGGAGATGACCAGAGACTGCGGACACAGTACAGGAGATGACCAGAATCTGCGGACACAGTACAGGAGATGACCAGAGACTGCGGACACAGTACAGGAGATGACCAGAGACTGCAGACAGTACAGGAGATGACCAGAGACTGCGGACACAGTACAGGAGATGACCAGAGACTGCGGACATAGTACAGGAGATGACCAGAGACTGTGAACATAGTACAGGAGATGAGCAGAGACTGCGGACACAGTACAGGAGATGACCAGAGACTGCGGACACAGTACAGGAGATGACCAGAGACTGTGGACATAGTACAAGAGATGACCAGAGACTGCGGACAGCACAGGAGATGACCAGAGACTGTGGACACAGTACAGGAGATGACCAGAGACTGTGGACATAGTACAAGAGATGACCAGAGACTGCGGACAGCACAGGAGATGACCAGAGACTGTGGACAGTACAGGAGATGACTGCTGACCTTTGGGGAGGGGGGTGGGAGTGGGTACCTGAATTTGACAGGTACCCGCTCTTACTTCCGCGGAGTTGTTCTTTGGTTAGTGTCCGCTCTGCAGCGGGACCTTACCTGTTCCTCTATCCAGCGCCACGCTGTCTTCGCGGCTTCTGTAGTGTGGGCGCTCGGCTTGACAGCCAGGTGCCCAGTGCGCATGGTCCGGTGGCTTCTGGGACCTGTCATCTGTCCCAGGTGCCGCCTTACCATTCACAAAGCGCACCGCTTCCTGCGCATGCTCACTGGGCACCCGGCTGTCAAAGCCGAGCGCCCACACTACAGAAGCCAGGAAGACAGCGCGGCATAGAGGAACAGGTAAGGTCCCGCTGCAGGGCTGAGCGGCCGGCCCTGTATTCTGACACGGCGGCGGTGGAAATACTGGACCGGCCGCTCCATATTCGCTCCATAAGATGCACTGACATTTTCCCCCCTCTTTTGGGGGGAAAAAAGTGCGTCTTATGGAGCGAAAAATACGGTATTTGATCCCCTTCAAAAAACATGACTTAGGCTGGCCATACACTATACAATTTTCTGTCTAATTTCTGCCCAATTTCCTTTAGATTTACCTTCAACTATGTAGTGCAGGAGCCTACCTAATTGAATACAATTGAAAGTGTTGTTAGTTTTGACATTTTATTACATGGTTTTTGGTAAATCTAAACCACAAATCTCAAGAAAATTGTATAATGTATGGCCAGCTTTAGTACTTGGTGGCAAATCCCTTGTTGGCAATCAGAGGTCAGACATTTCCTGTGGTTGGTCACCAGGTTTGCACACATCTCAGTAGGGATTTTGGCTCACTCCTCTTGGCAGATCCTCTCCAAGTCATTAGGGTTTGGTGGCTGACGTTTGGCAACTCAAACTTTCAGCTCCCTCCACAGATTTTCAATCAGATTAAGGTCTGGAGACTGGCTAGGCCACTCTAGGACCTTAATGTGCTTCTTTTTGAGCCACCCATTTGTTGCCTTGGCCGTGTGTTTTGGGTCATTGTCATGCTGGAACACCCACCTACGACCCATTTTCAATGCCCTGGCTGAGGGAAGAAGGTTCTCACCCAAGATTTGATGGTACTTTGCACCGTCCATCGTCCCTTTGATGCGGTGCAGTTGTCCTATCCCCTTAGCAGAAAAACACCCCCAAAGCAGAATGCTTCCACCACCATGTTTAACAGTTGGGATGGTGTGCTTGGGGTCATAGGCAGCATTCCTCCTCCAAACACAGTTGAGTTGATGCCAAAGAGCTCGATTTTGATCTCATCTGACCACAACACTTTCAACCAATGCTCCTCTGCATCATTCAGATGTTCAGTGACAAACTTCAGACGGGCCTGGACATGTGCTTTCTTAAGCAGAGGGACCTTGTGGGCACTGCAGGATTTCAATCCTTGTCGGTGTAGTGTGTTACCAATTGTTTTCTTGGTGACTGTGGTCCCAGCTGCCTGGAGATCATTGAACCAGCAAACACAAATGCTCCTGTGCTTGGGGATGGACTCGATGCAGGCTGCAACCACATTAAGAATGTCCTGGAACATGCACACCTTGCTGCCCTCAACAGACCGGGGGAATCCAAATATACCTTCTTTGTTCTTTCCTCAGCCTGGAGATCATTGACAAGATCCTCATGTGTAGTTCTGGGATGATTCCTCACTGTTCATGATCACTGACATGAGGCGAGATCTTGCATGGTGCACCAGACCTAGGGAGACTGACAGTTGTTTTGTGTTTCTTCCATTTGTGAATGATTGCACCAACTGTTGTCACCTTCTCACCAAGCTGCTTGGCAATAGTTTGGTAGTCCAGTCCAGCCTTGTGTAGGTCTACAATCATGTCCCTGACATCCTTGGACAGTTCTTTGGTCTTTGCCATGGTGGATAGTTTGGAATCTCATTGTTTGATTGCTCCTGTGGACAGGTGTCTTTTATACAGGTAACAAAATGAGATTTCTTTTGAATTTTTTGTTGCTATTCCGTCTCTCAGTGTTACAATACACCTACCATTCGATTTTTAGACTAATCATTTCTTTGTGAGTAGGCAAACCTTCAAAATCAGCAGGGGATCAAATACTTATTTCCTTCACTGTATATATAGTACATTTACATCAGTCCCTAACTCTCAAGGAGCGTACAATCTAAGGTCCCTAACTCACATTCATACATATACATACTAGTGCCAATTTAGACAGGATCCAATTAACCTACCAGCACATCTTTGGAGTGTGGGATGAAACCCATGCAGGCACAGGGAGAACATGCAAACTCCAGGCAGGTGTTGCCATGGTTGCGATTCAAACCAACAACCCTAGTACTGCCAGGCAGAAGTGCTAACCATTTAGCCACTGTGCTGCCAACATCTGTTCTAAGAAGACTTTACTGTGCTATAAATTGGTTGGAGGGTTTTCTGGATTCCTTTAACCCTTCTTATATTTTTATACTGTCTCACTTGGGGGGGGGGGGGGGACAAGATTCATGTTGAGATTTACAACTGCAGAAGTGCCTTCCACCTTTACAAACTATATGCAACCAGCATTGTAGAATAGCACTACACAGAAAGCTTCCAACCACTTTCCAACTCCCTCACCATTTCGTTGATGTTCTGTGTAGGATTTGGTGGAATAGATTGTAGTTGTATTTTTTTTCTCTGATGATGAGCTGGCGATGACATCAGTATAACATGTTTCCTACCTACTCCTTTCTCAGAGCTCCAGAACATTTTTCTGAGCTTGGCATCTTTTTCTGCTTTACCCAGCAAAAATATATTTGTATAAATGTACTGGCTGAAACCAGAGCAGTGAGCTGTCACCGAACCTTTCATTTTATCGACTTTTTAATGTGTCTTTTAGAAAAAAACACCTTATAAAGGAAACTTGAAGGCTGCCAGTGCTGAGTTGTCATTTTGAAAATTCTAGATGCCTGGCTGTCATACTGATCTAACAGCTTCACTGACTGAAACAAACAGGCTGATCGGGCGTTCTGACTTCAAAATCTGCATGCTGACTCCAGGCAAGTGACTTAGAAGGTATTGAGGCCAGTGACAACCAGGCACTTAGTAATTTCAGAAGGAATCAGCAATATCACCCTATTTGTTTCTCTTGATACAGGTTTATAAAGCAGCCCCACAAGGAAGATTACAGCCCCTGCCATTGAATTTTTCTCCAATGAAAATAGAGATCAATAGATACATTATTTTTGATAGTGTAGGTAAGGGGTAAGAAACTCTGTAAGGGTTCAATGTGCTTTTTGTCCCCTTGTGGTCAGATGCCTGATGAAGGGGTCCTGCAAGACTCCGAAACTTTGCCTTGCTGTAACTATGCTTGTTCATTACGTTTGGACCCATATTAGTGATCCTCGGTGTGTTTGTGACATTCTCCTTTGCTGATTCTGTTCGGTTCCAGCAGACAGTCGCTGCAGCACCCACTTATACAACCATTTTTAATGCAGGAAAGTGTGCGTTTGGATTGTACACTTGTGTACCCATATGGGAAATTTTTCTTCCCTTCCTTTCCAAGGAGGCCCTCAAGAGAGGAAATGAGAGGAAGCAATCACAACATGAGGGAGGTCCTACTAATGTCCGCACCATCCGGGCTCCAAACCCCTGCTACCTACAGAAGCTGTACATAGAAGCCAGTCAGGAGTCTGTCATTTATCACTAATAAAAATAAAAAGTGCTGCGTGTGTGTTTTACAGTGTAAGCATGCTACTTGGTATTGCTCTGCTATGCAGAGCAATACAAAGCAGCATGCTGGAGCTGACAGAGGAGAGATCTGTATTGTTTACATACAGACCTCTCTCCTGTTATTGTTCCTCAGCGATCTCCGGGTGCTGGCAGGGAATCTCTGGCTGGTGATCGGTAGCTCATGCCACCAATGGCGGTGCGGGAAGGGCATAAGAGCGCCCCCAACCCATAAATACAATATCACACATATATATATATATATATATATATATAATTTTGCACAGCCCTGCCGCTATAGGGCAGCGGGCAAGCGTTACTGAGGCAAAACTTGTAAGTGCTGCATAAACTGTTGGTACTATATAAATCCTGTATAACAGGGGTCTGCAAACTTTCTAAACAAAGGGCCAGTTTAATGTCCTTCAGACTTTCGGGGGGCCGGGCTGTAGCCATTGGAAGTAAAAAAGGCCCTAATGTCAGTGGGGAAAAAACCATTGACACCATCTTTGGTGTCATTGGGATGATTTGTGCCTCATCGTTGGTGTCATTGGGATTAATTGTACCCCATCATTGGTGTCATATGGCCGCATTGTTGGTGTCATTTGGAAAAATTGTGTCCCATCCTTGGTGTCATTGGGAGGAATTTTGCCCCATCATTGGTGTCAGTGGGGGTAATTATGCCCCATTGTTGGTATCATTGGATGAAATAGTGCCCCAAGGCCAGAAAAAATCAAGTAAAGGGCAGCATTTGGCCCCAGGGCCACAGTTTGGAGACCACTGCTGTATAATAATAATAATAATAAAAATAATAACTGTTTTTCATTTTGCATAGAGTAAGGGAGGGTTTTTACTCCTGTCCATTTTTTGCAATCTGACGTATTGGGGATATTTCCCTTCACTTCCTCTCCCATAACAAACACAAGAAGTGAGCAGAAATCTATCCAAGTGGGAATCACTGGTTGTCACCAGGGTCACCAGAACTATTATCCCCATTGGAAGATTCCCCCTCTATTCCTGTTCTGGTGACAACCCAAAATGTGGGATTTTTCTTACATTCTCAGTAATAACAGTAAACAGGACAAATAGAGAGGGTGAATCTACCTAATGGGGACACAGACAGCAATAAAAATCTGAGAGATGTTCTAATCCCTCTCCAATCTATCCAAAACTATAAAAAGTTTTGCTTTCAATTATACTTTAAGTACATATAAAAAGAATCCATAAAAATGCTAATGGAATGAGTAAACCATGCATTCCCATCACTTCAATGTCACTTATCCAGGTATTGTCATTGCCTTCAAGGGCCCAATTGTGAACCGAGACTTCCCATAGCTATGTTTTTCCTGTTCCAAATATAACTTTCCGAAGGAGCAGCCAGAAACAAAGGAGAAATAAAGAAAAAGCAGAGTCCTGAGTAGTAGACCTGCTGAGCAGTGAGTAGATCCACCTTGATATTAGCCCACTGTGGTATACGTACTTATGCTCAGATAAATTGAGTAGTTAGTAAAAGTTTTAAGGTAACTATAAGAAAAGGGTTAAAACAATCAGGGCACTGTTACAGCATATCAAATCATCAAAAAGTAATATATTGCAGCTTACTAAAGCTGGGTATATACTGGCAGAACTTTGAAACAAAAATGTATACAAAAATTCTCAGAACATTCGAATGTAGTTTGAAAGATTTTGTTTGCTTTTAACATTTTATTTTGGAATGAATGGACTTTGCCGAATGAAAACCACATACACTGTTAGAAATTGGTACATTCACCTTTTGTTAAAATAATTTTTTTAAAAATTGTACATTCTAGAAAAATTTTCCATTCTGCTTTTTAGAATTTTCTCATCACTACGGATGAAAATGAAGGTCAATTTGACCCCACTGATAATTAGAAAAATGAACTAATGTTCTTACAATGAAAAATTCTACTAGTGTATACCCAGATTAACTCTTATCGTGTCCACACAGTTTTTGATTTTATTACCCGATCGATGTGTTATTCAATCAAAATGATCAAATCCACAAACAATCAAAGAGCCATAACTTCCCTACCAATCAATTTAGACTTTGTTTAGATTAGATTCAGCCCTGGATCACACTAATGCAGCGCGGGAAGCACAGAGAATCCTGCGCGTTTCCCGCACCGCATTGCAATCACACGGCGTCCATGCATTCTGGTACGAATGTCGATGTTAAATTAACGACACCCCGAAACAGATCGCAAAATGCAGTGCGATTACCAGAATTCACACCACATAGGTGGAAAAGGAGAAAAATTTACAGTACCTTTTTGCTGAGGATGCAATGTGATTTGAGTAATAAAAAATCTATGTCTGAAATCGCACACCACAGACATCACATGTGATTTACACAGGAATGCGGTGCAGTTCCTGTGCGAATCACAAGTGATTTGCCACACCGCGTTAGTGTGAACCAGGGCTCAATCAGACTAAGGCTGGCCATACACTATACAATTTTCTATTCAATTTCTGCCCAATTTCCTTTAGATAGTGCAAGGGCTTGCTTAATTGGATACAATTGAAAGTGTTGTTTAGGTTTGACCTCATATTATATGATTTTTGGTAAATCTAAAGCAATTTTCTAAAGAAAATTGTATAATGTATGGCCAGCATTAGAGTTGATCAGCCAGGGTGGAGAATTGATAGTTTTACATAGATTGGCAGCACTATTTTACCCTAGGTTCACACCCATGGGTGGACTGACCATTTGGAAACTCGGGCACTGCCCGAGGGCCCAGGGTCAGAAGGGGCCCCATGAGATGCCCCTGGTACCTTTTTTATAGGCTTTTTTTAGTTTTGGCAAGGACACAGGGTCCCCATGATCCCCTATTGCCTGGGGGCCCCATGAGTTGTCAGTCCACCCCTGTTCACACCTAAGCGTTTTGCAGAAATGCAGTACAGTCCATTTAACATGATTTTCTATGTAAAAATGATAATTGTACCTAAAGACTTGTATAAATTTCAGATGATCCCAATTAGACTCCCAGAGGCCTTTTTTTTTTTTTTTTGTTTACAAACGATTTATTTGAATATAAGTAGACAATAAAATAACAGCACATTTTCAAATATTAACAGCAAAAACAAGGCACTTTTGAAAAGTACAATTCAGAAAAATATGTCATAATAAGGAAGAGAAGAAACAGAAGAAAAGTAGATTGCAAGTACATGAAATACGTTAATGATAAGAGAAATTGAATGATATGTCTGTCAACAGTATCTGTCAGTCATTGTTTACTGAAAACGTTATCAATCATGCAATAAATGTCTATAATCCCTCCATGACTCCCATTTTTTATCAAATAAGTGCATCTTATCCAGCAGAGTATAATGAATGCGTTCCATGAGCATTACAGCATCAATTCTGTGTAGGATGGAGGCCAAAGGTACAGCATTGGATCTCCAGTGTAAGGCAATAGACCATAAAGTGGCAATACAAATAGTATGTATCAATCTCATAATGGCATCAGGGACCCCTGGGATATGAGCCCCCAATAGGCAAGTCGGAATAGATAAGCATACTGGGGTACCCGCCAGTGAGGTGGCCACCTCGAATATCCTGCGCCAAATCAAAGATATGGACGGGCAATCTCAAAATATATGCACCAAAGTGCCTGTAAAACCACAGCCTCGAAAACATAGAGGGGACGTTTGTGGGTACAATCTATGTAGTCTTGATGGGGTATAATACCATCTAGGTAAAACCTTAAGGGCCGTTTCACGAACCGAAAGAGATCGAGAGCTTTTACAGATATTATCCACCATGGAATCCCAATCCTCATCCGAAAAAGTGGTACCACTATCCTCCTTCCACCTTTGTCGGTACAACGGAGGCGTATGAAAAATACAAAGTAAAGATTGGTGATAAAAATTGGATATAAGACCCCTACCCCTGGGAGAGTCACGGCTGGTACGTTCAAAAAAGGAAACCGGAGAAGACGGTGTAAGGCCAGAATGTGATTCAAAAAAGTGTCTAATCTGTCGGTAACGATGGTACTCGCGAAGGGGAATATCAAAAAGCCTATCAAAGGTAATGTAAGATCCTCCTCTTTAAAAATCAGATAATCTGATAAGAGATTGATCATACCACCAACGAAACAGTTGAGGAGAAGAAAAAGCTGGTGCAAAAGTTGGATCACCAAAAAATGAAATACCGGGGGGAATAGGAGAGACCAAATTTAATTTAAATTTGTATGTGGACCAAAGTGTCATTGAATGGGTCACTATGGAGTTATAAAAGGTAAGTGAACGTGGAGAGACCCTGGACCACAAAATGCTCGGTAAGTAGAATGGGCGTATGGACTGAGATTCAAACTTGACCCATGGGATCTGAGAGTTAATAGTTGCCCACTGTGATAGATGCGCAAAACGAGCCGAAAGGTAATATAGTCAAAAATTGGGAAGACCGAGGCCTCCAGTCCGTTGTGAGCGGTATAAAATCGCTGAAGCAAAACGTGCACGCTTATTACCCCAGATAAAATTATTAATGGTCCGCTGAAATTGGTTCAGAAACGTTTTTGAGACTGGAACTGGAAGTGCTCTAAAAAGATAAAGAAGTTTAGGCAAAATATTCATTTTAACAGCCATGACTCTACCCAAGAAGGAAATAGGATAACCATGCCAAATCCTCAGTAGAGTAGATAGACGTGATATACACTGTGGATAATTAGCAGCAAACATATCTGAATAACTGGGAGTGAGATTAATACCTAAATAGGATATCCGGTCTGTAGACCAGCGGAATGGAAACCCAGAGGCCTTTTTTTAAGAAATTAAAAAGATGATAACAAAATTTATATGGAAAAATAAAAAATCTAGAATATCCTATGATCTGATGAGTAGAGGTAAAGAGAGAGGGGGATTGGGAGTGCCAGATTTTAGGAGATACTATAATGCTGTAGTTCTAACAAGAATTTATGATTGGACACACAATATAGGGGGGAAAAGGTGGGTTAAGATAGAGAATGATCTGAGTGGAGTTGACCTGAGTAGAAACATATGGGCACCAACACAATATAGAGGTTTAAAAGATACCACAAGTGTGTATACACTGAATGTTTTAAGGGTTTGGGATAATTTACATAAATGTATGAAATGGGATTTTAACTCACAATTAATGTCACTAAGGAATATGGAGTATTTTCCACCAGGTATAGAGGGGAACATGGGAAAATGGAATAAAAAGGAAGACATTCAATTAAGAGATATTATGGATGGACAGAAATTGAAAACATTGAAGGATTTAAAGAAAGGTGGAGGGGAACTTTTTATTAAGATTGATGAGTGGAAATATCACCAATTAAAACATTTTGTTAAGGGTCTTCCGAAACCTATGAGAGGGAGAAAGGAGTGGAATTTGTTTGAGAGGTTGTTGGAATCACAGGGAGATGGGAAACGGGGTATGGCAAAAATGTATAAGATTCTCACTGAGTTAGTCACGGAAGTAAAACCAATGTATATAGAAAAATGGGAAAAGGATTTGGGGATAGAGATAGACAAGGATAATCACAGGAAAATATATAGACTCACACACGAAAATATTAGCATGAGAGAGGTGGAGGTAAATTATAAGAGTTTGGTAAGATGGCACATTACACCAACTGTTGAACATAAAATGGGTGTAGAGAGAACACAGGAGTGCTGGTGCTGGTGTGGAAAGATTGGTACGTGGTTTCATATATGGTGGGAGTGCCCAATGATTCAAAGTTTTTGGGAGACAACGGTCAACTTAATAAAGAAAATCTCAGGGATAAAGATAGGATTAGATCCAGAAGTGTGCTTATTACATAAAACAGACTAAATACAAAGATTTGGGAATATGGTACTACTGTGAATGCAGCAAAGGGTTTGATACCTAAATTCTGCAATAGTGCAGAGGTGCCGAGAGAAAAGGATTGGGTAGAGAGAGTAAATCAGATTAGCAGGATGGAGAAATTGTATTATATCCAGGAAGATAAGATGGAGATATACAATATAAGATGGGGGAAATGGGAAGATTTTGTACGTCAAACGAATACATATGAAGCAAAGGGAAATGATAAGAGAAGTTTCTTGATTTTATAGGGAAGGATGTAAGAGAGAAATGCAGAGTGGGAGGGTGGTGGGATGTGATAGGCTAAAGGGGTAGAGGTAAGGGATATAAAAAGGGGGAAATAGAAGGAGATAGGATTAAGAATTTTATATATTATACGAGATTGTTGAAGAAATGTATTGTTTAGTTCTTTTTTCCGTTTCCTCTTTTTATATGTCACTTCAAGGACACACAGAAAACAATTTCCTGTGCGTCCCATTCACATTGCAGCATAGCCCGCTAACATGCAGACATGTTGTATTTATTACAGAATTGCATTACACTGTACATGTGTCACTGTGTACTGCGGTTTTAAATGGGTTGTTCAGATTATGTAGATTTCAGGCTAGGTCTGGCAAATGCCCAGTGAACTGAACCCATCAGTGTAGCGTATGACATTGCAGTACAGTGCCATAAATGAAGTATACTTTTGGTACATTTCAAATAAAGTTTGCACAAATACAAAAAAAAAAAAAGTAGCTGTGTGTGATGCACTGAATTGTGCACCACACTGCCCCCTAAGCCAGGGGTGTCAAACTGGCGGCCCTCCAGCTGTTGTGAAACTACAAGTCCCATCATGCCTCTGCCTTTCGGAGTCATGCTTGTAACTGTCAATCTTGCAATGCCTCATGGGACTTGTAGTTTGGCAACAGCTGGAGGGCCGCCAGTTTGACACCTGTGCCCTAAGGCATCAGGGAAGAGACAGCTGCTGGAGAAGTAAAGTGCACTGGCAGTTGTCTGTTGTTATGTGAACCCAGCCTCAGTGATGATCATAGTGACCTGGGTTCAGTTCAATGGGCATTTGCTGGACCCAGCCTGAAACAACCCCTTTAAAACCACAGTACACAGTGACACATGAGCCAAAGTGCAGTGCCATCCATTTTGATTCCCACCCCAACAGTCCACAATGGGGAACTACATTTTAGATCACCATCTGTGATGGAAAATAAAAAAATGTGCAGGTCCATTGATCTATTGTTACCCACATAGCACAAACGAAGAGGGTGGGTTTTAGTACCCACACATATCCATCTATGGACGGTCAAGGTTTCTGTGCTGAGAGCATGCCAACTGCCCTTTCCCAGCACAGTGACTGAGCTGTCATAGACAGCTCTCAGTCTCTAGTTTTGATCAGGAGCAGGCAGGATGGGCTCCGGATCATGTCACCACTGTGGCAGACAATCACATTTATCACATGACCCATTTAAAGGGACACCAGAGCTTGGCAGGAAGGGATTAACAGGTTCATTTAGGTGTGCTGGCCGCCTTTTTAAAATGTCAGAGCTGCAGGTTAGTGCTCAACACAACAACGCATGTTAACTTGTGCACAGTAACACACCACGATGGGCGCAATTTGGTCCCACAATTTAGTACAGACTTGTGCTGTCACCCGCCTGTTTCTGTTATGTATTATTATTTTCTTTTATTAAATCTCAGACAGCCGTGCTTTTCTCCAGAGCCATTTAACAAAATCTAAGTGTGTTTCCAAGAAAGACAGACACCTACACATGTAATATCCTCCGCTGCAGCAATTGCTCTTTTACATAAATACATGGAGCCTACTGAATCTTCCAGACTGTTGTATAAATATGTATAAAGAAACAAAAGATTGTTTTTTAGCTCTGTTATTTTTTTTGTTTTTGTGTTTTGTTTTGTAAGGAGAACTCCAGGCTGTGAATAATGTGACAACAATGAAGCTGCTTACCTGTGCCTGGGATTTGGTTTTGTGATACACTGATTGGTAGGGATGAGGTTTAGCTTTGCCAATACCATGGGATAACAGCAAACTCTTGGCCACAAACTTCACCACTAGAAAGAAAGAACAAGCTAGAATGCAAATTTTTCTCAGTTTTTTATTTCTCCTTTTTTCAGAGATGGCACCCTTTGAAGGAATGCAAAATCTCGAGACTCCCTAGTCTAAAATCCTGCTTTTATATCACAGTTCTCATTCTTCCCCCCTTTCCCACATCAGACTCCCCAGTCATCTCCCTTTCCCACATCAGACTCCCCAGTCTTCTCCCTTTCCCACATCAGAGTCCTCAGTCTTTCCCATATCAGACTCCTCAGTCTTCCCTCCTTTCCCACATCAGAGTCCTCATTCTTCCCCATCTCCTGCAACAGAGTCCTCAGTCTTCCCCCCTTTCCCACATCAGAGTCCTCAGTCTTCTCCCTTTACCACATCAGTGTCCTCAGTCTTCCCCCCTTTCCCACATCAGACTCCTCAGTCTTCCCCCCTTTCTGACATCATAGTCCTCGGTCTTCCCCATCTTCTGCATCAAAGTCCTCAGTCTTCTCCTCTTTCCCACACAGTTCTAAGTCTCCCACCCTTTCCCACATCAGAGTCCTCAGTCTTCCCCATCTTCTGCATCAGAGTCTTCAGTCTTCTACCCTTTCCCACAACAGAGTCCTCAGTCTTCCCCATTTCTTGCAGCAGAGTCCTCAGTCTTCTCCTCTTTCCTACATCAGATTTATAATTCTCCACCCCTTTCCAACATGAGAGTCCTCAATCTTCCCCCTTTTCCCACATCAGGAACCCCCCTTTCGCATAAGGCTGTAAAGTCCCCCCCCCCGCCATCTTCACATCAGAGTAGTCAGTCCAATCTTTTCACATCAGAGTCTTCAATTTGTCCTGCTCCCTTTCACATCAGAGTCCTCAGTTGCTCTTATTCCCTTCACATCAGAGTCCTCAGTTCCTTCTACTCCCTTTACATCAGAGTCCTCAGTTTTTCCCACTCCATTTCACCTCAGAGTCCTCAGATCTTTCCAGAACTGAGGACTCGTATGTAAAGGGAGTAGGAGAAACTGAGGACTGTGATGTGAAAGGGAGCAGGAAGAACTGAAGACTCTGGCATGAAATGGAGCTGAAAGAACCGAGGACTCTGATGTAAAAGAGAGCAGGACCAGGGCAAAGCCTATGCACTACATTATAGCAGTGTGCCTTCTGGGGTTGTTAGGGGTGCAGCATTGCATCTGGTATTGTTGTACAACATCATGCACTTCCATAGTGCTTGTGGACTGGCCACCAGCACCACAGAAACATATGATGCTAATCCAGGCCGGGCAGCATTAAGAGCAGTTCAACAATTCAGAAGGGGTTGGATGTCCACCTCCATTTAATCCTACTTTGCCTCCTGCCCACTATCATGCTGCCACTACTGTGCTGTGATGGAGATTGGAAGATAAGCATTGCTTGTGGAAAAGTAGAGGGGAACTGAGGACTCTGATGTGAATGGGAAGGGAGGCGGTACATGAGGAATCTGATGTGAAAAGGGAGCAGGAGGAAATGAAGACTCTGATGTGAAATGAAGCCGGAAGAACTTAGGACTCTTATGTGAAAGAGAGCAGGATGAACTGAGGAAACTGATGTGAAAGGGAGTGGGAAGAACTTAGGACTCTTCTGTGAAAGAGAGCAGGAAGAACTGAGGACTCTGATGGGAAAGGAAGCAGGAAGAACTGAGGACTCTGATGTGAAAGGGAGCAGGAGGAGCTGAGGACTCTTATGTGAAAGGGAGCAGGAAGAACTGAGGACTCTTATGTGAAAGGGAGCAGGAAGAACTGAGGACTCTTATGTGAAAGGGAGCAGGAAGAACTGAGGACTGTGCTGTGGAAGGGAGCTGGAAGAACTGAGGACTCTGATGAAAGGGAGCAGGAAGAACTGAGGACTCTGATGTGAAAGGGAGGGGGAAGAACTGAGGACTGTGATGAGAAAGGGAGCAGGAAGAACTGAGGACTGTGTTGTGAAAGGGAGCAGAAAGAACTGAGGACTCTGATGTGAAAGGGAACGGGAAGAACTGAGGACTCTGATGTGAAAGGGAGCAGGAAGAACTGAGGACTCTAATGTGAAAGGGAACAGGAAGAACTGAGGACTCTTGTGTGAAAGGGAACGGGAAGAACTGAGGACTCTTATGTGAAAGGGAGCAGGAAGAACTGAGGACTCTTATGTGAAAGGGAACGGGAAGAACTGAGGACTCTTATGTGAAAGGGAACGGGAAGAACTGAGGACTGTGCTGTGGAAGGGAGCTGGAAGAACTGAGGACTCTGATGAAAGGGAGCAGGAAGAACTGAGGACTCTGATGAGAAAGGGAGCAGGAAGAACTGAGGACTGTGTTGTGAAAGGGAGCAGGAAGAACTGAGGACTCTAATGTGAAAGGGAACAGGAAGAACTGAGGACTCTTATGTGAAAGGGAATGGGAAGAACTGAGGACTCTTATGTGAAAGGGAGCAGGAAGAACTGAGGACTCTTATGTGAAAGGGAACGGGAAGAACTGAGGACTCTTATGTGAAAGGGAGCAGGAAGAACTGAGGACTCTTATGTGAAAGGGAGCAGGAAGAACTGAGGACTGTGCTGTGGAAGGGAGCTGGAAGAACTGAGGACTATGATGAAAGGGAGCAGGAAGAACTGAGGACTCTGATGAAAGGGAGCAGGAAGAACTGAGGACTCTGATGAAAGGGAGCAGGAAGAACTGAGAACTATGATGAAAGGGAGCAGGAAGAACTGAGGATTCTGATGAAAGGGAGCAGGAAGAACTGAGGATTCTGATGAAAGGGAGCAGGAAGAAATGGTCAACTGAGTCACAAGAGCCAATCATTTGAAGTAATATATGAAGCAATATATACACACCTCACAACTACCTGAGGGGCAAGAGGGGCAGCTTTCAGCACAAGGTGTGTAGGTAAATGACGCACCCTGCCATACCCCTCTACATGGAGGAACATGTGAAATTAATATGCAAAGAATGATTTGTTAAGCCCAGAAGTACAGTAATTTTCCTACTACTTCCCTTTATACTGGTATTTTAAAATAATAAATGCAATAATATAGAGGTTGTGTCAAAGTTTTAGGGGTCTATTTATAAAAAAAATTCACTGTGTGAATGTCTGAGCATTTGTAGAGCCAACACAAATAATCCATGTAATGTCTAAGGCAGCCCATGCATGAGTCAGTTTTTTTTCATTAAAAAAACTGACCTGATTCCCCTGTCCACACATTCGAGGTGGATGGGGGGATCCTTCCCGCTGTGTCGTTGTATACTGACAGCGGGAACACTTCCCAACCATCAGAATACATTGATCAGCATTGCCAGCTATAAAGTTATCAAACTCCCTCTGATTCTTGAGTGTGGTGGAGGAAGACCTGCGACTAGAAGTGTTATAGTACACTGAAGTGAAGTATCCTGTAAATATACATTATAATCTTTTTAATTTTCACACTGTTAGCAATGATATGTTTATAACTCCATTATATGTTGTCCTCAGAGATGCCATGACAATAGTAATGCTTTTTCATGAAATTTGGGGTAGGAGCATGAGAACTGCCTGGAGCTTTGCAAACATGGAAAACTTTAAAGTGGTTGTAAAGGCAGAAGGTTTTTTACCTTCATGTATTCTATGCATGAAGGTACAAAAACTTCTGCATTCAGCTCCCCCCCTCAGCCCCCTTTCGGCTCTTTCTCTTCTCATTGGCTCAGACACAGCAGTGGGAACCATTGACTCCCATTGCTGTCAATCACAGCTAGAGGGGAGGGAGCGGGGGGCAGGGGGTGGGGCCAAGCCACACTCTGTGTGTCTTGCCACCAAGCTGGAGAGTGTAAAATCAGGTTCACTTCTGCATAGAAACCAATCAGCTTCCAGGTTTTATTGCCAAAGCTTAATTGGACAAGTTGAGGTTAGAAGCTTATTGGTTTCTATGCAGAAGTGAGCCTGATTTTACATGCTCCAGCTTTAGTAAATAAATCCCACATAGCTGGCTCAGAAGCAAGCATACATGAGTGCTTGCTCTGGGGAGGAGTCAGGAGCACTGGCGGGGGGACCCCAGAAGGGGAGGATCAGGAATGCTCTGTACAAAACCATTGCACAGAGCAGGCAAGAATTACATGTTTGTTATTTAAAAAAAAATATCTGCCTTTACAATCACGTTAAGAATGATTAGCCTGGAAGTACTCAAAGATATACGATGATCATTACCCAGTTCAAATGTAAGTGCAGCGCTAAAGCATAAGTGACAAATGCAATCATAAAGTGCTTATCTGAATAGAAGTGTTCATACAATATTCCAGTGAAATAAATCAAATAAAACATCTCAGATCACATAGAATCATAAAAAACTCTAAAATTCTGAATATAAATAGTGAATAGTCCTTGGCACTGCAGGTCACAGAAGTGCCAAGTGATATATGTGTGCTTATTTAGCAATATTGGCGATTATACATAGTCCGTGGCACTACAGGTCACAGCAATGGCCAGTGTTCGTGGAACTACAATTTGCAGCAATACCAGCTGGGATGCTCGAGAGTGCTCATGATCCAACATGGGAATCCACCACCTTATATGGATGTGCACTCACCGGAACACTACTTGTATAATAGCATTAATGCTGATCCTTATGGGGGGTCTCAGGAAGCCATAAATAGGGACCGGACTTCTCCAGGGTCATGGCTATGCAAAACCAGCAAAGGATCCTCCTAGGGGGAGAAGCTCACCACAGGAGCCGAAGGTATGGCAATATAGTGTAGTATTTATTGTAAATCCTTTAAAATATAATTAATGACAAAACTTTTTTCCAGTTTTAGATAGAATGGAGAGGTATTAAAACCCTGTTGGGTTTCTTTTGATGCCTGTGCACCCATTAGGGAGATTCAACCTCTGTATTTGTCCTGTTTACCATTATCACTGAAAGTGAAAGGACATCCAACATTTTGGATTGTCAGCAAATCAGGAACAGAGGGAAAATCTCTTATTTTGGTAACTAGTTCTGGTATCAGCCAGGTATTTATTTACTTTGGAAGGCTTTCCCTTTCACTTTCAGTTTTGCTATGGACAAGATGTGAAGGGAAATCTCCCCGAAGAGACACAGATGGCAAAAAAAAAAAAAAATCTGACAGGGATTATAACCATCCCTTACTCTATCCAAATGTCACAGTCTGGGATCAGGCCAGGGGCCAGTATCTGTAGCAGTAGAGAGTTTCACGGGTAATCAGCAGGAAATATACAAGCAGACCCCCTTAGCAGATGATGTGGGCTCACCTGAGGTATGAGGTCTAAGAACTAGCTGGTCTTCAAAAAAGCTCCTGATGGCAGAGATGGGTTTCGCTGTGTGCTGAAGCCAGGTTGTGGCCACCTGGACTGCCCAGCAGGAAAAGAGAAATCAGATAAGGAATAAGCAGAAGCATGGTCAATGAAAAACTCAAAAGGTCAGTAACAAGTAGGTTGTAGTAGCTGCATGAGATCCGATGGAAGGACAGTCAATGAACAATCCAAGGGTCAATAATGAGTAGTAGCAAAGATAAGGACAGCACAAGGTGTGAAGGGAGCAAGATATCGGCTGGGATAATCTGGAAAACAGGAAATGCACAGAGGATTAAATCGGGACGTTTATCAGAGCAGAACACAGTTCAAGGTTCACTAGAGACAAGGGTTACATCCAAATGCCTCAGCGGTCCCAGGTTCACCAAACAGGAAAAAAATGTTTTTTCTTTACTTCTACTTTTAGTGTATTCACAGACTTCAGGTACCTATGAACATTTGTTCTTCGGGAAAATGTAATTTCTCTCTAACCTCCATGTGCAGTGATAGGTGCACTTCATGTGAAATGTTGTGTTGGTCAGGCACATGTGGCCTCACAGATAGGTGACCCCTCTGTTGATCTTTGTCAGCATTATTAATGAGCAGCAACCTGCTGGCTGTTATTCGGCCACATCTGTGTTTTCTTCAGCTGTAAACTTCTAAAAACTTTCCAGCCTATCTGCCTTTCCATTGTTTGTCAGCAGTAAGAAATCATTACGTGGTCTCACTTTTTCTCTGTCCATTCCATCGGGAAGACTTTACAAATGACAAATGGGAACATTGCCTGGTTTCCTAAGCTCATTTTTAACTGTTTGCTCTATACAATTTATCAGAAGAAACCCTAAAAGTCTGTGCAGTTCCCCTGTACAGAGAGATAGGGCCTGGTTTACTAAGCATTGCACTTACTGGCAGCAAGAGATTGGAAATTTTTGCTCAACATTACCAGTTATACAGTGTTTGTGTGCTTGCAGCCTCCATGTGTACAAGCAGAGGAGGGCTTTGAAATGTTGGTAATGAATGTGATTGGGCTAAAATGAAAAACAACTTATAGGCAGGTGCATGTTTCCCCTCCGTCTTGTAAGTGGTACTGTGCAATTATTAAAGATGGAGTGGAGTCTGTTAGGGGAACTGTCCCCTTGTGGTTTTCATCAGGGTCTCAGAGAAGTGTAAGAAAAGCTCAGTACATGTTGGAACGAGAATTCTGGCACATGCTCATTCTTACAGTATACTTACATAATGAGCATGCTCATAATTCTGAGCAAACCCACGCAAACGTATTAGCATGTGCAGAACTCGCACATGTATGGGCACTGGCACCTAAATGGCCTATTTAAGCTGCACTCTTACATGGATGGATTGCTGAGTGTTAGTTCCTGCTTTACGTGAGCCTTGACCTGCCATACTTGCTTAACTGTTTACAACTCGGCTTTCCCCTGACCTATCCTTGGATTTCTGCCTGCCTACTGTGACCTCAGCTTGTATTCTGACTCTGTCTGGCTGTGTACCGATCCTGGCTGGTATTGCTGTCCGGCTGCTGATGACCCTTTGGGTTGTGTCCTGGCTACACTCCTGTCTGTCTAGCAAGTCTTACCATGTTCCAGTTCCTGGTTCCTGCCTTGTGATCTATGGTCCTACAAATGCAGGATGCTGCCACCTCTGGAGACATCAGGCAGCCATCTTGACCTGGAACGTTATAACTAGGTTCTACTGTGTTATTCGGGTGCACCTTGAGCGAGTGGTAGGTCAGGGATAGAGACCTTGTTGGCTAGGGAAATTGATTAGTGCCAGGAGAGGTTCCTAGTGAGTAGGGTCAGAACAGAGACCACACCTGCAGAGAGGAAACATCCTGGTATCTGGAATAGCCATGTGGAGCTCTCCTTAGTAGCTGTACAGTGCCATCCGGTGCATACTTCTAGCAGAAGCTTGTAGGTGGGTGTAGCATGGCAATAACACACACAGTCCTGGTGCAACATAAAGAACTTTTATTAAAGTAAAGCAAAGATAGTTCACAACAAACCCAGTGGGAATACAGCCCAACCAATAACACTCACGAATTCCAACAGTGTGTAGAGAAGCAGGTTTCAACCGAACTGACAGCGCCTGTTAGGAGGGACAGAATGTGGCGTGGCCATCTTGTGCCCAAGCAGGAAGAATTCCAAAGTAGTTGCAAACACTATGGATTCCCTTCTCACCTGGAACCTTTCCCTGCCACTAGTATTGTCCCTGCCAAACAAGATACCTGTCCCTACACTACTCGCATGCAATTGTGCACCAAAATCCTGGGAAACAGGGACTTAAAAAGACTCTGCTGACCCAAGATGGCCACCAAGGTTCACCTAGATCCAGCGTAGCCAACCAGAAGGTTGTCTCCAGGTACCAGGAAACCACAGAGAAACCAAGTTTCCCTTGGCTTCCTCTCCAGGCTGTGATGCCACTCCAGACGGGCAATACCTACAGTGGAGGAGCAGACTGCACCTGTCTACAAGCTGTCCTCTGGTACTGCAAGCTCCAAGTCTGGTAATACTGTAAAATGATGAAAGCTAAATCACCATGTATCAGTGCCTACAAGAAATGTTATAATTTATTACTGTTAATCCATATATATGTAATATAATAGATAATTACAACAATCAAAAACTGCATTTGCGGTCTCTCTCTGACTGGGTACCCTGTGCCTAGGGCACAGCAAAAAACTCGAACAATATTAAAAATTGATGTTTAATATGCTAATACTTTTAATTCCCCGATTCCTCTTTTCCCACCTCCCACCACCAAGGGGACACATCTATCTGACACACCAGGAAGTGTAGGATAGCAATGGTGTCTGTAGCTGTTCAAAACAGGAAATATTTCACTCTCAAGCCAGTGGAATTGTAAGTATTTAACATGTGCTTTTACAGGGGCTGTGGGTTAAAATGGTGTAAACTGTCAGCAGAGTGCCTTTAGGCTAGGTTCACATCTGTGCGGGTGGTGCCACTGCGGATTCGCACGAAAATCCATGCAGCCGCACCACCCGTACAGAGAAGTGCGGACCCGCGGGCGGGTGCCATTAGTTCTAATGGCACGCCACCCACACTGGAAAACGCAACCGTACTGGGAACCGAGGTTCCCGCGCGGGCTGCATTTTCGTAAGGAGTGCACTCATGCCCGTGCAAAACGCGGCCCGCATGGCCGCATATATGTGAACCAGGGCTTAAACAGACTTCCAGCTGTGATATAGAGCTGTAATGAGTATTATCTGCAAAGGAAAGTTGTCTTAGGCTAGGTTCACACAGGCTGGTTGCGAGTATGGGAATCACACCTGTTCCCACATCAGCAACCACCCACAGCAGCAAGCCACATGGCCCACAATAGTGTGAAGCAAGCCTTAGACTAGGTTTACACCCTTGCATTGCGTTGTGTTAGGGCAGCCTATTCATTTGAATGGGCTCCCTAATGCATCATAAAAAGTGTAGGTATTGGCAAGGTGAGCTGGGGTGTCATTAAGAATGAATAGCACCGCAGCACCCTATTGTGCAACATTTTTGCATATTACCCAGAGCAAAGGTGTGAGCCCATCCCTAAGCTGGCCATACTAAATTTATGAACAATCATTCACTGGAACATTTGTATGAACATTCTCATCAGTACATTCGATGATTTTATGAATGTCATTCAGAAGTACAAAAAGTTCAAAAAAAGTTTGGTTTTATCATTTGATTTTTAACTGAATGGACTTTCTCAAATGAAAATCAAATTCACTGTTAGAAAATTGTTAATTCAAGAAAAAATTTCCATTCAGATCCTTTAAATTTCCTAATCATGGTGGTTGAAAACAAACATTGATTTAACCTTAATAATGTTTAGAAAATAAAACAAAAAAAATGACATTTTTGAACAAACGTCTTTCAGTGTAGGCCAGCTTTAACCATTAGTAGGCTGGTGTATGTACTTTGGTAATGTTCATAGTCTAAAATTTAGTATACCGACTTGGATTTGGAAAGGCTGGGTTGGAAGATGCAACCAGTGGTATATTTTGGTTTTGTGCTACCCACACACACCCAATGAGAGAGAGAGAAAAAGAAGAAAGAAAACAAAACAAAACAAAAAACAAACACTGCATTCTTCCAGCACTCACCTTCACAGCTCTCTAGAATGAAAGCTGCTAGCCATCCCTGGAGCCATAGTCAGGAAAGCCCAGTGCAACAGGAAGAAGGCTCAGCCACACACCAGAGGACTGATGTATTATAGTGTATTTCTGTTTTTCTGTGAGATCACTGTTTTTGATACAATGGTTTTATATGTTTTGTTACAATGTATTAGTAGGCGTATCTTCAGGATTCAGGGATGCTGATTAGGACAGGTGTTCTTTATTAACTAATACCTATATAAGACAGCACTTTTGTTGTTTTCTTTGTTATGATTAAGCAGGAGATCGTGTGAAATGCGTTAACAGGTCCTGTATTCATGTCCTGGTGTTTTGTGTGTCCTATGGATCAATAAATATACACTATATTCATCAGTCCTCTGGTGTGTGGCTGACCCCTATTCCTATTGCATCGTGTGTGGTGGCGAGCCAGAGCCTGCACCTGTCCTGGATTGATCTGGATTGTTTGCCTGAGTGGTATACCTCTGTTCTCAGGAAAACCCGGTGTTGTCCTTGTGCGTTGAGCTCAGGCAGGTATCCCCGGAATCGAGAGTCGGCCCCTATTTACACCCTCCAGCAGCCCGCAGCCTCTCTTGGATCCCATGCGAAGGAGCTCATGCAGAGCCTCACATCGTCCCCATCCTCTGGTCCTGCCATGTGTGTTCCTTGTTCTGGAGAAAAATGCCACCCGAGTAAAATGCCTTGCCTTTTACGCCCCTGGTTGCAACCATTTGTTTCAACAATGCATAAAGCTCTCATGATGCATTGCAAGCTTTTCTAGCCTAAAGTGGTTGTAAACCCTCACATATACCCAGTGAAGTGACTGGTCTCATGTGATACACAGAGGTGAAACATGTCCTCCTACATACTGTAAGCTGTATCTGTCTATCTGCAGTCTGCTCTTCACTACATCTGTTCAAAGTGCTGAATTTTTAAAGCTTGCCTGAGAGTTCAGAAACAAGGGGGCAGAGAGCTGAAATTACACTGTGCAGAGCTCAGTGAGAACAGTTCTGAGAGCTGATTGGAGGAGGACACCCCCCCTCAACACAACACACAGGAACAGAGCTGAGGCTGTCAATCTGCTGGAGGTCCCTCCCCGTCACCATTTTTCTCTTGGTGTCAGGAAAATTTGTCAGAAGAGATTCATGCAGATAGCAGAGGCAGCAGGCAGAAATTATACTTAGTGCTTTTTTTTTTATAGAGACAGGTAAAACACTATAGAGGGATATGCTTTGTTCATATTTCATGTCTGAGGTTTACAACCATTTTAACTATGTGAAAGCTGTGATATAAGTTCAATATAATAGAACAGGGAGGGCACAAACTCTACATTTTCAAGTTTATCAAGTACAATGCTTTTATAAACTTCACTTTCACTGCAAAGAACAGAAATTTGGTTTGCATCTTGGTTCTCAGTTTAACTATGACTTTTTAATTTGATTGTCATTATTTCTATTTCAAACATGTTTTTGTTATAAAATTTTATAAAATGAAGTAGCATTGATACAGGCAATGCAATCAAAATGTCCAAAATAAAGTGACAACACTATAAAAATGTGCAATCATTTAATATAGTAAACAGCAAGGAAAAATAACCAGTTTTCTAGCACTGGCATTTCTGCAATATATCAAAAACAATTCTTGAAAATAATTACAAATAAATTCTAATAAATATTTTTTTAATAGCACTGTTACAAACAATGCAAATAAAATGCCCAAAATAAAGGGACATCACAGCACCATAAAACTATACAATGTTAATATGGTAAACAGCCAGGAAAAGTGTCCAGTATCCACTGACAATTCTTAAACATTCTAAAAATCAGTTTTAAAATGAAAGGGCGAAGGACCACCTTACCAGCTAACAGACTGGAGGAACACATGTTTTTTGAGTATGTTTTCTTGTTCAAATATCTTATTAGTTATAAAGCTTGCCATCTCGTACAGATATACATATACAGCATAAGTCAAAATGTTCCACGCAAGGGGAGTCAAAGTAAAGGTTGCAAAGGACAATACAAATTGAAGTGAGCATCCCCTGGGGTTTTTGGAGAATGTTTTATTTTAAACCCCCACTCAAGGCTACAGTAAAATTTGCCACCCCCAACACTGCATTGGTTAAATACCAATTTGACTTGCGGGGAAGGAGACAAATGAAATATTGACCTTATTCCTCATTCTACAGGCTTCTTCCTCTCCTGATGACCACTCTTCCAAAGCTGCCTGGCCTTTCAGAGCACTCTAACATCATCACATACAACGCAGGACCAGCAGTCCTACATTGTATGGGCAGATGGTGAGGGCCCATTCATATCTTGGGAATGTCAGCTAGTAGAAACAAGGTAAGTATTTGTACTTATTCCTTCCTGCCACTACCCTAGCAAGTTGTAAAGCCATGCATTGATGGGAGGGACACTGAAGGGTCAGCTGTCCAGAGTCTGGCTTTAAACAAAAGATAATACATTTTAATTTTCACTTGCTATGTACATTATTGAAGACATATTTACTGCTTAAAAAGTTAAAGCTAAACTCCGGTATTCTAATACACTCACCCACCTCTTTTTTAGGTACACCCGTTTAATTGCTTGGTAACACAAATTGCTAACCAGCCAATCACATGTCAGCAACTCAATGCATTTAGGCATGTAGATGTGGTGAAGACGACTTGCTGAAGTTCAAACTGAGGATCAGAATGGGGAAGTAAAGGGATTTAGAGTGTTACTAAACCCACAACAGTAAAATCAGTCTGTATATGCAGTAAAGCATGCTTGTTATACTCACTGTGGAACCTAAGGGGTTAATCCTCTGCATTGTGTAAGTAAAAAGGCTGTTTGATCCTTTATTCTCTGCCCTCCTCTTCTTGAAATGACCACCTGATACAGACTGAACCCGTGGTCACATGCACATGTTCAGTTTGGTGTGTATTGCTAGAGAGGTTTTGTTTCCTTGCGAGAGTGCATGTGATCAGCACAGGACCAATCAGAATTGCCCAGACAGAGGGTCAGAGGTTTCACATCCTCCTAGAGCAGAAAGAAAACTCCTCCTACAAGCTTTTACCAGTGCTCTGCTGAAGTCACAAGACTGCTCTAACTGCTGATGAGAAAAGGTATTTAGCAGTTTACATTTACTAAAATAATTGAATTTCCATGTTGTGTGTACTGTGGGAGACCAGATATAGTGGATGCAGGGTCCTGGGTTTAGTATCACTTTAAGTGACTTTGAACCTGGCATGGTTGTTGGTGCCAGACAGACTGGTCTGAGTATTTTAAAAACTGCTGATCTACTGGGACTTCACACACAACCATCTCTAGAGTTTACGGAGAATGGTCCGAAATAGAGAAAATATCCAGTGAGCACAGTTGTGTAGATGAACATGCCTGGTTGAAGTCAGTGGTCAGAGAAGAATGGGCAGACTGGTTTGAGATGATAGAAAAGCAACAGTAGCTCAAATAACCACTTAATACAACCAAAGTGTGCAGAATACCATCTCTGAATGCACAACATGTTGAACCTTGAAGCAGATGGACTAAAGCAGCAGAAGACCACACCGGGTGCCACTCCTGTCAGCTAAGAACAGGAAACGAAGGCAACAATCGCACAGGCTCACCAAAATTGGACAATAGAAGATTGCAAAAACATTGTCTGATCTGACTAGTCTAGATATCAGCTGTGACATTCAGATGGTAGGGTCAGAGTTTGGTGTAAACAACATGAAAGCATGGATCCATCCTGCCTTGTATCAAAGGTTCAGGCTGGCGGTGGTGGTGTAATGGTGTGGGGGATATTTTCTTGGCACACTTTGGGCCCCTTAGTGCCTATTGAGCATTGTTTAAATGTCACGGCCTACATAACTATTGTTGCTGACTAGAGATGAGCGAATCGAAGTAGGCGAAGTGGAATTCGAGTCGAATATTGGAAAATTTTCGATTCGCGCCGAATCCGAAAAATAGCCTACTTCGGACGCGCGAATCGAAATTTTTCCTAAAATGGCGGCGGACATGTGCGCGACGGAGCGGGGATGTCTGGGAAGGGGCGCAGACAAGGCGCGCTGACCCATAATGCATTCCTTAATGACATGTGATCGCATTAGCCAATCAGCAGCCAGGCAGCCAGCACTGTGTAATGGTCGAGCTATAAATAGCGGCCATTTTAGAATTCTTCATTTGCCTCCAGTCATTCAAGAGAGGCAGACCGCTCTGTATTAGGGACAGAGTTAGGGCCACAGAAACGTTACTTGGGGACAGAGAAACGTTACTTAGGGACAGAGAAGCATTACTCAGGGACACAGAATTGTTAATGAGGGCCACAGAATCGTTACTTAGGGCCAAAGAAACGCTAGTTAGGGCCACAGAATTGTTACTCAGGGACAGACAGAATTGTTACTGAGTGCCAGAGAATTGTTACTTAGGGCCACAGAAACGTTAGTTAGGGTCACAGAATTGTTACTCAGGGACAGACACAGAATTGTTACTTAGGGCCACAGAACTGTTACTTAGGGCCACAGAAACGTTATTAGGGCCACAGAATTGTTACTCAGGGACAGACAGAATTGTTACTGAGTGCCAGAGAATTGTTACTTAGGGCCACAGAAACGTTAGTTAGGGCCACAGAATTCTTACTCAGGGACAGACACAGAATTGTTACTGAGGGCCACAGAACTGTTACTTAGGGCCACAGAAACGTTAGTTAGGGCCACAGAATTGTTACTCAGGGACAGACACAGAATTGTTACTGAGGGCCACAGAATTGTTACTTAGGGCCACAGAATTGTTACTCAGGGACAGACAGAATTGTTACTGAGTGCCAGAGAATTGTTACTTAGTGCCACAGAAATGTTAGTTAGGGCCACAGAATTGTTACTCAGGGACAGACACAGAATTGTTACTGAGGGCCACAGAACTGTTACTGAGGGCCACAGAAACGTTAGTTAGGGCCACAGAATTGTTACTCAGGGACAGACACAGAATTGTTACTGAGGGCCACAGAATTGTTACTTAGGGCCACAGAAACGTTACTCAGGGACACAGAATTGTTACTGAGGGCCACAGAACCGTTACTTAGGGCCACAGAATTGTTACTCAGGGACAGACACAGAATTGTTACTGAGGGACACAGAATTGTTACTGAGGGCCACAACCGTTACTTAGGGCCACAGAATTGTTACTCAGGGACAGACACAGAATTGTTACTGAGGGACACAGAATTGTTACTGAGGGCCACAACCGTTACTTAGGGCCACAGAATTGTTACTCAGGGACACAGAATTGTTACTGAGGGCCACAGAACCGTTACTTAGGGCCACAGAATTGTTACTCAGGGACACAGAATTGTTACTGAGGGCCACAGAACCGTTACTTAGGGCCACAGAATTGTTACTCAGGGACAGACACAGAATTGTTACTGAGGGACACAGAATTGTTACTGAGGGCCACAGAAACGTTAATCAGGGCCACAGAATTGTTACTGAGGGCCACAGAACCGTTACTTAGGGCCACAGAATTGTTACTCAGGGACACAGAATTGTTACTGAGGGCCACAGAACCGTTACTTAGGGCCACAGAATTGTTACTCAGGGACAGACACAGAATTGTTACTGAGGGACACAGAATTGTTACTGAGGGCCACAGAAACGTTAATCAGGGACACAGAATTGTTACTGAGGGCCACAGAACCGTTACTTAGGGCCACATAAAAGTTAATCAGGGACACAGAATTGTTACTGAGGGCCACAGAACCGTTACTTAGGGCCACAGAATTGTTACTCAGGGACAGACACAGAATTGTTACTGAGGGACACAGAATTGTTACTGAGGGCCACAGAACCGTTACTTAGGGCCACAGAAACGTTAATCAGGGACACAGAATTGTTACTGAGGGCCACAGAACCGTTACTTAGGGCCACATAAACGTTAATCAGGGACACAGAATTGTTACTGAGGGCCACAGAACCGTTACTTAGGGCCACAGAATTGTTACTCACGGACAGACACAGAATTGTTTCTTGAGGGACACAGAATTGTTACTGAGGGCCACAGAACCGTTACTTAGGGCCACAGAAACGTTAATCAGGGACACAGAATTGTTACTGAGGGCCACAGAACCGTTACTTAGGGCCACGTAAACGTTAATCAGGGACAGACACAGAATTGTTACTGAGGGACACAGAATTGTTACTGAGGGACACAGAATTGTTACTGAGGGCCACAGAACCGTTACTTAGGGCCACAGAATTGTTACTTAGGGACACAGAATTGTTACTGAGGGCCACAGAACCGTTACTTAGGGCCACAGAATTGTTACTTAGGGACACAGAATTGTTACTGAGGGCCACAGAACCGTTACTTAGAGCCACAGATTTGTTACTTAGGGACACAGAATTGTTACTGAGGGCCACAGAACTGTTACTTAGGGCCACAGAATTGTTACTCGGACAGACACAGAATTGTTACTCAGGGATACAGAATTGTTACTGAGGGCCACAGAACCGTTACTTAGGGCCACAGAATTGTTACTCAGGGACACAGAATTGTTACTGAGGGCCACAGAACTGTTACTTAGGGCCACAGAATTGTTACTCAGGGACACAGAATTGTTACTGAGGGCCACAGAACTGTTACTTAGGGCCACAGAAAGGTTACTCAGGGACACAGAATTGTTACTGAGGGCCACAGAACTGTTACTTAGGGCCACAGAATTGTTACTCGGACAGACACAGAATTGTTACTCAGGGACACAGAATTGTTACTGAGGGCCACAGAACCGTTACTTAGGGCCACATAAACGTTAATCAGGGACACAGAATTGTTACTGAGGGCCACAGAACCGTTACTTAGGGCCACATAATTGTTACTCAGGGACAGACACAGAATTGTTACTGAGGGACACAGAATTGTTACTGAGGGCCACAGAACCGTTACTTAGGGCCACAGAATTGTTACTCAGGGACAGACACAGAATTGTTACTCAGGGACACAGAATTGTTACTCAGGGACACAGAATCGTTGAATTAAAGAGTATGTCAGACAACATGCAGAGGAGTGGCAGAGGAGGCAATGTTTTAGGAGCGAGCAGACGTGGCAGCAGAGGAAGGGGTCGAGGCAGCACTATTCGCAGCCAGAGGCCAGTGCTCCCGGTGTCATCCAGCGGTCGTGTCTCCACCGACAACCCTGCCATCGTCGATTGGTTGGCTCGGTCGTCTTCCTCTTCCCAGGTCACCTCTGACACCTACAGCCAACGGTCGGTGGGTACGTCAGACACAACCGTTAGTTGGCATGGCCCGGGACCAAGCCCACTGAAATCACGTGTCCTCTACCTGCCCCTGTCCTTTGGTGTTCCCTCACCAAGCGAACTATCGCATGCTGTGGGCTCAGCCCCACTGTACAGTGAGGAAGAGCTAACAGAGGGCGGTCAGGAACGGGGGGAGACATCCGCCTTTTCAGCAGCCAGACGAAGAAGTAGTGGCGAGGAGAGTGGCTCGGTAGCCGGTCTAGAGACAGGTCTGTCTCCTGACCCACACGCAGCCGAGGGGGCTAGTAGTGAGGCGGAGACCCTACTTGATGATGAGGAGGTTGATCGCACTTGGCTGCCTCGTCGTCATCAGGCAATTTCTTCCACATCATCAGGAGAAGAGGGTGGCAGCTTGGCAGCGAGCAAAACAGTCGGTGGGTTGCCCAGGAGACAGCAGCAGGGTCGCAGCAGTGTCAGTGGAGCCAAACGTCCACGGAGTAGAGCACCAGCTCCACTGCAGCCTACCACCACGGCCAGTAGTGGTGCCGGTGTGCACGGAGGAAGCAGCAGTCAGCCAGTGAGGAGTATCGGGGGCAAAGTTTCCTACTCGGCGGTGTGGCAATTTTTTGTCAAGCCGCCCGAGGAAGTAAACGTAGCCGTATGTCGACTATGTGGCCAGAAAGTCAAGCGTGGCCAGGGGGCCCATGTTGGGACTACAGCGTTGCGGCAGCATATGCAGCGTCGCCATTTGGTGGCCTGGGAAAACCGTGATAAAGATACGGCGGTTCTGCCCGCCCCAGCCCCCGCTCCATCACCCGCTCCGTTACTTGCTCCGTCACCTGACGTCAATCGCCCTCCATCAGCCAGTCAAGGCTCCAACACCTCTGCTGAGGGGAGTTGTCGCTCGTTGGCATCTTCCGCTCGTTCAGATGCTCCTTCTCCTGCTACTCCTCTTCACGGATTCCGTCAGCAGTCTTTCTTGGAATCCGTTTCCAAGAGACAACAGTTTGCGAGCACGCACCCGACGGTGCAAAAGCTGAACGTCCTCCTGTCCAAGTTGCTGGTGCTGCAGTCCCTCCCTTTCCAAGTGGTGGACTCAGCACCTTTCCGAGAAATGATGGCTTGTGCCGCGCCGCGGTGGAGAGTGCCAAGCCGTCATTTCTTCGCCAAAAAGGCAGTGCCAGCCCTGCATTCACATGTAGAAGAGATGGTGGGCCAGTCTTTGAGCATGTCGGTCTCTGCCAAAGTGCACGGCAGCGCCGACGTGTGGAGCTGTAACTACGGTCAGGGACAGTACATGTCATTTACGGCCCACTGGGTGAACGTGGTGCCGCCACAGCCGCACCAGCAACTTGGACAGGTCACGCCGCTTTTGCCTCCACGTTTGCACGTCCTTGGTCCGGCAAAGATGTCCGCCTCTACCACCTCTTCTTCCGCCGTGTCCTCAGCCGCCACCCCCGTGCCAAGTCCCATTACCCGACCGGCATATCACATGTGCAGGGCGCAACGGTGTCACGCTGTGCTGCACCTGGTATGCCTTGGCGAACGTAGTCACACAGGGGAGGAACTTCTCAGTGTAATGAACAGAGAAATCGACAGATGGCTGTCTCCGCGCAAACTCAAAATTGGAACCATGTTGACCGACAACGGAAAGAACATGTTGTCTGCTCTGCGTCAAGGAAGGTTGTGCCATGCGCCATGCATGGCTCACGTGTTCAATCTGGTTGTCAAGCGGTTCCTAAAATCCACCATCCCACTGCAAGACATCCTTAAAATGTCACGTAAACTTTGCATGCATTTCAGCCATTCCTACACCGCAAAGCACACCCTCCTTGAGCTGCAGCGGCAGAACGGAATTGCACAGCATCGCCTGATCTGCGACGTTGCAACAAGGTGGAATTCAACCCTACACATGTTAGACCGCCTTTACGAACAGCGAAAGGCCATCACCGATTTCCTGATGTTACAAGCGGATAAAGGTACTCCCCTGTGTAACTTTGATGTCAGCCATTGGCAGCTCATGCGTGACACCTGCCGCTTGCTCAGGCCCTTTGAGGAGGCCACGCTATTCGTGAGTCGGCAGGACTATGGGATGAACGACGTCATTCCTCTGTTGCACGTCCTGGAACAAATGCTGTTAACAATGGCTGGTCAGGGTGCGGTAGACGTGGCGCACAGATCTCAACGCCACATGACCCCTGTGGGGGCAGGACAGGAAGAAGAGGAGGAGGTAGAGGAGGACATTTGTGCTCAGGAATTATTGAGTGAAATGGGTGGTTTTTCCACTCAGCGGACAGGAGTGGAGGAGCAGGAGCATCTGGTAGAGGAGGAGGAGGAGGAGACAGAGGACCCAGACGCACCGTGGCAGTATGCTGTGGAGATGGAGGCAGGGAGTCCCTCGCATTCCTTGGCACAAATGGCCCATAGCATGCTCGGTTGCTTGCGTAGCGACAGCCGAATAATAACCATCAGACAGAGGGATGACTTTTGGCTGTCCACCTTGTTGGACCCTCGCTACCGTTCAAAAATGGTGGCCTTTTTCACACCTGCTGAGAGGGAGGCCAAAATAACGTACTATAAAAACCACCTATGTAGTCAGTTGGTCTCTGCCTTTGTGCGCCAACGTCCATCCTCAGACACTGTGGGCCCTGTGCGCTCGCGTTCCGCTGCCATGGCAGCAGGGGAGAGGTGGGGTGGTAGGAGCAGTGGCAGCTCCACCAGCAGCGGCTGCCTCAGTCTGCAGTCGATGATGAGTAGCTTTCTTCACCAGCGCAGTGAGGAAACTACTAACCAGCCGCAGCAGCAGCAGCAGCAGCAGCATCAGGTGGACCTGGAGCAGGACCTCAAACAACAGGCTTGGGCCTACTTGGACAGCACCCTGCCAACCGAGGTAGACAATCCCCTTGACTACTGGGCAACGAAACTTGACCTTTGGCCCCAACTAGCTGAATTTGCCCTTGAAAGGCTGTCATGCCCGGCCAGTAGCGTGGCATCGGAGCGCGTGTTTAGTGCGGCAGGAGGTATTGTAACTCCGCGGAGGACACGACTGTCCACCCAAAGTGTGGAGAGACTCACGTTTGTGAAAATGAATCAGGCGTGGATTAGTCTGGATTTCAAACCACCAGTTCCTGACACAACTGACTAAATCCGCCATGAATCATGCCTCAAACATGTGCCACTTTCAGGTCTCCTCACACACTGCTGGTGTGTTCCATTTTTTGTCATAGGGTGCTGGCAGATTACGGGCCTCCCATAGCTGCTGCCAGGCCCCTAATCTGCCATGGGCCCCTATATACCGCCTCCTCATGCTGCTGCCAAGTCCAGAGTCTGTCATGGGTCCCTGTACGGCCTCCCATTGCTGCTGTCTCCATCGCCACACTCTGCCATGTGCCACTTTCAGGTCTCCTCACACACTGCTGGTGTGTTGAATTTTTTGACATAGGGTGCTGGCAGATTACGGGCCTCCCATAGCTGCTGCCAGGCCCCTAATCTGCCATGGGCCCCTATATACCGCCTCCTCATGCTGCTGCCAAGTCCAGAGTCTGTCATGGGTCCCTGTACGGCCTCCCATTGCTGCTGTCTCCATCGCCACACTTTCAGGTCTCCTCACACTGCTGGTGTGTTGAATTTTTTGACATAGGGCGCTGGCAGATTACGGGCCTCCTATAGCTGCTGCCAGGCCCCTAATCTGCCATAGGCCTCTATATACCGCCTCCTCATGCTGCTGCCAAGTCCAGAGTCTGTCATGGGTCCCTGTACGGCCTCCCATTGCTGCTGTCTCCATCGCCACACTCTGCCATGTGCCACTTTCAGGTCTCCTCACACTGCTGGTGTGTTGAATTTTTTGACATAGGGTGCTGGCAGATTACGGGCCTCCTATAGCTGCTGCCAGGCCCCTAATCTGCCATAGGCCCCTATATACCGCCTCCTCATGCTGCTGCCAGGTCCAGAGTGTGTCATGGGCCCCCGTACCGACTCCTCATGCTGCTGCCAGGCCCGTAATCTGTCATGGGCCCCTGTACCGCCTCCCCATGCTGCTGCCAGGTCCAGAGTGTGTCATGGGTCCCTGTACAGCCTCCCATTGCTGCTGCCAGGCCCGTAATCTGCCATGGGCCCCCGTACCGACTCCTCATGCTGCTGCCAGGCCCGTAATCTGTCATGGGCCCCTGTACCGCCTCCTCATGCTGCTGCCAGGTCCAGAGTGTGTCATGGGTCCCTGTACGGCCTCCCATTGCTGCTGTCTCTATCGCCACACTCTGCCATGTGCCACTTTCAGGTCTCCTCACACTGCTGGTGGTTTCCATTTTTGTCATAGGGTGCTGTATGGCCTCCCATTGCTGCTGCCTCCACCGCCACACTGTGGCTCCACACTCTGGTTTTGGCCCCGTGACTGCCCAAATGAGTGAAGTGTGCGGTGATTCTAAGATCGACGGCACTCATCTGCATGTCATACTGACTGACAGTATTATTTCTCTTCCCCAGCAGACTCCAAGGGCATTTAAATTAAAGGTACAGTGTTCTGCACTAATATTAAGTCTCTCTGAAGCCTAGAAACACCCTTTTTTAAGTTAATTTCACAGCGAATATATTCGACTCGAATAGAAATTTTTCCACGAATCAGTCGAATCGAATTTTTGAATACTTCGCTCATCTCTATTGCTGACCATGTCTATCCCTTTATGACTACGGTGTACCCATCTTCTGATGGCTACTTCCAGCAGGAAAATTCACCATGTCACAACGCTCAAATCATCTCAAACTGGTTTCTTGACCATGACAGTGAGTTCCCTGTACTCCAATGACCTCCACAGTTACCAGATCTCAATCCAATAGAGCACCTTTGGGTTGTGGTGGAATGGGAGATTCGTATCATGGATGTGTGCCGACAAATCTGCAGCAACTGCGTGATGCTATCATGTCAATATGGACCAAAATCTCTGAGGAATGATTCCAACATCTAGTTGAATCAATACAACAAATAATTGAGGCAGCTCTGAAGACAAAAGGGGGTCCAACCCAGTACTAGCAAGGTATACCTAATAAAGTGGCCGGTGAGTGTATATTGTCTAAATACAAGAGACGTGTGTTCCTACTTGAATCTTGGTGTGCTTAGTGCATTTGTCCCAGATCTGTGCAGTAATCCAGTGTGAACATTTTCCTCTTCAGAAACTTCCTGTAACAGACTGGTCACTGCTACTCTCTCCTTGTAAAGGATGACTGGTCTTGTCTCCACCCCCTCCTGTAGTTTTCTGCAGGAAGCCTGTAGTGAGTGGGGTCTGCTGGGTCCCTCCCACAGCTCTGCACTCTGTACAGAAGAGGTAGATGACCTTAAAGAGGTGGAGATCTACCTGAACAACATGGGAGAAGTCAAAGATCACAAGACACAATGTCACCTCCTCACACCTGATTTAAACCTCTAATTGCCGTACTACCATGTAGCAATGGTGTTCATTGCACGGCAATCATGGGTTTAAATCGGGTGATGAGGAGGCAACATATCGCTTCCTTGCCACCTGTAAAACACACTCAGATCGCTTTTCAGAGGAGCAGCAGTACCTTCTGCACTTGTGAATGAGCCTTTAGTTGCATTCGGCAGTGGCTCGGTCACACGTAAAGTTGCGGGTGGTAAAACCCTGCGGTTGAGTCACAGTTTTACCGCCCCCCATCCCTACCCCATTTAGCTGTTGAGGCAGCAGCAAAAAGGTGTACACAGCAAGATTTAAACCCCCTGTTACTTTTGGTGGGTGCTACCACCTGCCAATCTCACTCCAAGTAAATGGGGCCACTCTGCAAGGGCCCTGCAACTGCATGCTTCTGTGAGGTCCAAGGGGTTAAAGCAGTTGGTGAGAATGCAACAGAATGCTGCCTTCTTTAACTCCTTGTTTGCTGTACTGCACAAGGTTTCAGGGCACTTGCAGAGCAGCCTCATTCACTTGAATGGGTCATGCTTGGCAAGTGCTATGCCCACCAGCCATTACAGTGTGTAAAACTCCTGTTGTGGCTGCAACGTGTACACTCCTGGCCACTGCAGCTAAAGGGAGTGTGGTGGGGGCAGGGGTGGTAAAAACACATCTAACTATGGGGTTTACCACCCCCCAAATCCTTACCATTTTGAGCCCCCTATAAGGCTGCTTTCACTGTTATGTGCTGCCGTTTACCTGCACTGCGGGTGCAGCACAGTGCATGTGTGAATTTCCTGGGTTAGCTGCGCTTTGCCATAGACTTCAATTATATCCTGCAGGTGTTGTGCACTTTCCTAAAGCTCAGGAGGTTTGGTGTGTTTTCAGAAAGTGCACCAAATCTGCAGGATGTAATAGAAGTCTATAGCTAAGTACAGCAAACCTGCAGGATAGTTGCAAGTACACTGCACTGCACCCGTGGTGTGGGTAAACCGCAGCACATCAGTGTGAAAGCAGCCCTATACTATTATGCCCAGTGTATTGCTTCACACTGACCTGAAGATCTCTTCTTTCCTGATGCTGGCACCACTCTGGAGACTTCTAGCCGGGATAAAAGGTGGAGTGCAGTTGGTATCACTCCGCATGGGGCAGAAGCCATCACTACAGAGGAGGCATCAGCTGATGTTGCTCTGGCTCCCTACTACAGTTCCAACTTTACAAGTAGTCCCTCTGCATTATGTAAAAAACTTTTTGCGCCACTACTTGAAAAGATGGGACTATTGGGACAGCAGCACACACCTGGCTATACCACTAGCAAAAAACAACAAACAGAAAATTGATGTTGTGCTAATCACAATAATGCCACAGACATTCCAAAACAAATAATGAGATGAGAAGACAATAGATAATAAACCATAACATAATCAGTAAATGGAAGGAATATGGGAGTGAAGTGAACTGTGAAATAATAAAGGTCCAAAATGAGGACCAAAAGGTGTAACAGACAATAAACCGTGACCGTGGGCAAAACGCATGGAAATGATCAGGGAGTAAAAAAAAATAATAATAACTAAATCACAGTAATAGTGGGACATATGAGTCCGTCATAACATAAATAAACTAACCTGAATACAATTGATGAGAAAGTGGAGCAAAATGTGAAAAATACAAAATGAAGTGCTTAAATATTAAAAGTGGACAAACCACTTATCACAGAAGAATGACAATAACAACGCACAGTGACGCCAAAAAATGTGACTATGCGATTAAAGGGTCATAACACAATGTGCATCAAAAGGCCATGTGACATAGAACGACTAATAAGTGACCATATAAATACCATAAACAAATGTGGCAAACATATATAGAGTGCAACTATTATAAAACAGAAAATGGCGATACAAATGCACAGTGACACCAAATGAATGTATTACTGTGCACCGTAAAATACAATAACACAATGAAGAAATAAATAATATGTGACAAAAAAAAATCATAAATGCGAAATAAAGTCCATGTGCAAAAATGTCCAACAAAAACACATCCAAAAGAAAAAACACAACGTGGATAGGTAAATGATTAGTGAATCCCACTCCGGCTAAAATGCCTCCTCACCTCCGCCCCAATGGGCCAAAAGACTTTAAGGCACTCACTGCAGGGGCCCTTTAAGTGGACTCCCAAATGGCAATGTAGGGATGATATCCCTTTCACTGGTGGACCATACTGTTCAGCTGTGGTAATATATCTTTCACCTTTGGACACAGAAATCAGCCAGCGCACAGAGCTCCTGACAGGGGTTCGTTGGACCAGAAAAAACAGCCAGCTCACAGATTCATATTGTAAATGAATCAAATTTATTGTAAAGACAAATGCACACTTACATGGGAACAGATCAAACAAGGCATCAATCACATGTGCTGATATGGGTGTACTGGGTGTACCAATATGGCTGCGGCTGTTCGTGTTGGAAATGATGTCACCACATTCTGCTCTCCGACCTACGCGTTATATCACTGTCACATGACTTCATCAGGGGCCCTATACTATTATGCCCAGTGTTTTGCTTCACACTGACCTTTCCTGCTGCTGGCACCACTCTGGAGACTTCTAGATGGGATAAAAGGTGGAGTACAGTTGGTATCACTCCGCATGGGACAGGAGCCATCACTACAAAGGAGGCATCAGCTTATGTGGCTCTGGCTCCCTACTACAGCTCCAACTTTACAAGTAGTCCCTCTGCATTGCACTCTGTTTGATGCTCTGGGATGGCGGGTCAGCAAGCCCACACCGCAGTCTACCAGTTGCCTGGCCCTTACCTAGGCTAAAAACGGTAAATTTTAATGTCTATGCACAATGTTACTGTGCTAAATTTGTTTGCCTGTATGGTAACTTTTCAGGATATAAAGGCACACAGGAACTATAAAAATCAGACCACTGGAATTGAAGGCAGTGGTGTGAATGGAGACATTTTAATATCATAAATTCATTATTAGACTATGTGTTTAATACACATTAGTAATTCATATTAGAAGACAAGCTCTGACGAGCCTGGCAGTTGGCAATATGTTCTCTAAGCTGCAGCTGGTACTAAAAGACATCTTCCATCTGCCCATGGATTTTTGGTTTGGTAAGATGTAGAAATAAAAATTACTGAAATAAAGTGTGAATAATAAATACCACACGAAACAAAAAACAGTTAAATGAAATATTAAAATATGCTAAACATACTTTTTACAGCATGCAAAATTCAGATGTTATTAACAGACCTTTACAAATGTTGACTTTATTTTAATATAGTTACATAGTTAGTCAGGTAGAGAGAAAAACCCTTGCTGCCTCATATTCATAAACCCGCAGTCGAATAAAAATACACCCCCAAATATATATATATATTTATATATATATTAGTATATAAAGCATAGATGCAAAACTATGAACAGACACATCTCTCTGCTAAGCAGTGTGCATTGATCCCACGATGCAAATATTTTCAGCAAGAGCACACAAGGCAAGTGGGGGTGTTTTAAAGATGAATTAAACAAGTGCATTAGTCATTGTATTCCATTGGGTAACAAGCATAAAAGAACAATATTAAAAGCTGTATGTAGCTAAATTCTAGCAAAACAAAACAAATAAATGGGGGCGTGAGTATGGCGCCTTGTGGTGGTTTGGTGTAGGAGCTCCTGAGCCCGTCGGGCAATAATGCTTACCTGATCCCTCCGCTTGCCCATCCGTGCTGTCCGCCTGTGTTGCCGCTGAGAGGTGGGGGGTCCCATACGGCCGGAGGCTCTGGAGAGTAGAGAAACCTACAGTGGTGTGTGCTGGGAGGAGGACGCCTGTCACCAGGAGGAGAGGGACCTGGCGGAGGATTAGGAGGACCCGCATGACCAGTCAGGTGACTGGGGGGGGGATCCTGGGAGTCAAGCACTAGAATCGGGAGGACGAAGTCTCCCCGCTCCTTCCCCAAAGGGCTTCCGGTCTTTACTCCTCTTCAGTGTGGCTGATCCCTGGCCAAGGAGCAGAGCTAGTGATATAAAGAATGTTCTGCAGAGCCGGCCAGAAACCACAAAGCGGTGACATGAGACAGGGATCACCAGGGCTGGGAGCCCCCAATGCGCTAAAGGAGAGCCAGCGTGATCAAGGAAGAAAATTAAAAGCAATTGCCGAACAGTCAATGTGAACAATGCACAGGAGTGGGTGAGTGGTCAGGGGAGGCAATAAATCCCCAAAGCTGAATCCCTGTATGCTATTGTGGAGACTGGGAGGCATGAGGATAAAATATTAGTGTATTTGGGGGCCCCAGAGGTGAATGGAACAGTGTAACAAGGACTTAGTCTGAAAATTAAACCAGTTCTTGCCTTCACAATCTCCTGTATATCCCGAGAAATATGAAGAGCAGATCTGTCAAAGGAGGTGGAGTGAGAACCCCTTAACCGATCTTAAATACAAGTACAATGAAAAGGTACATGAGAATAGTTCAAGGAGAAAACCCAAGGAGAAGAAAGTGGCCTTGGAGGCCAGGGGAGATTATCTCTTGAGGTAGTGAAAGGAAATCAACCAAAAGAAAGCTGGAGACAGAAAGGGAAAAAAGAAATATGGAGGAGCAAGAAGTAAGGCCTCAAATGCCCACAAAAGCAGAAATCGCCGAAATGTTCGCAAAAATTAGAAAATTCTATAAAAAGCAAAATGAAAAGGTTACCTGGTGATATGGGACAAATTCTATCACGAGTAGAGGAGACTAAGGGGAAGTTGGAGAAACAAGAACAAGTAATTAATAAATTAGAAGACCAAATGGAGGAAATGAAAGGAGAACAGAGACTGCTATCTTATAAATTAGAAGACCAGGAAAACAGAGACAGGAGGAACAATTTGAGGATTAGAGGTATACCGGAGATGTCTCAAGAAGATGTAAGGGAAACTATGAGAAAATTGTTTAATCCAAGAATGAGAAGAAGAGAAACAGAGCAACTGAAGATAGAAAGAGTACATAGGATAAGAAGATCCCAAAAAGTTTCACCAGACACCTCTAGGGATGTGATAGTAAGGTTCCACCATTATGAAGACAGAGAAATCATTTGGAAAAAGCTACGCAGGATGCCAGATATAAAGTTCGGTGAGACAAAAGTGCAAATTGTTTCAGACATAACACCGGAGACACTTGTTAAAAGAAGATCACTGAAACTACTGCTGGACCAGATGAGAAGTAAAAATATCCGCTATAACTGGGGATTCCCGGCATGCTTGATTGGGTGGAAGGACGGAAAATCGGCGAGACTGATATTTCCAGAAATTTATAATACAGACTTTAGATATTAAGGGATGGTCTGTCGGAGTACAAGAGAATATAAGAGTAGCAGAGGAGAAATGGCAAAAAGTTATTAAAATGAGATAGGTGGAGGGGGTGATGGTGGAGCGGAGGGGAGGTGAGATAGTAGTGGGGGGTTGAGGACCCAAATGTGGTGTTACTTACTCCTTTTAATGTGGGTTCCCCCCCAGCTCCTTTTTTTTTTCTCGTCTCTCCCCACTCCGCTGTGTCCCTCCCACCTGTCTAGTAATGCCTCGGAGGTGAGATCCCCATCCTCCGAAGGTAGGTTAAAATGGGGCCCTAAGAGTTATGAAGAGGTGTGTTAGACAGGCAAGAGTATTGTAATAAAGAAGAATGGGCATGTGGGGGAAGAAGATGGAGCACCACGGCAGACAGTAGGGAGACCAATCATGCTGCCAATTTCAGACCTAAACATGAGAGATCGGGGTCTGAAGGGGTGTGCATGCTTTACCCAGAAGAAGGAATCAGCTGTGGCTGTGGGTCACAGTTGATTCAAGGACCAAAAATAGGTCAGATGTGTTCTTGGGGGGAGGGAGGAAGGGAAGAAAGGTAAGGTCCTCTTACTCCAAAATGTTTTTTACCACTACAAAGGGTATATAGAGGAAAACAGTTAAAATGAGAGGAAAGAATATGGTTAACTTTATGACATATAATGTAAAAAGGATTAAATACGCCAATGAAAAGACATAAGGTTTTAAGGGAAATATGCCAACTATTGATAGAAGTGGTGTTTCTTCAGGAGACACATATATCTCAGGATTCAAATATTAAGTTATACTCCAAATTCTTACCAACCTGGTATTATGAGGAATCTCCAATAAAACGGGCAAAGGGAGTGTCGATAGGCTTTGGGAAAAATATAAAATTTACTCTAGATGAAAAGATAGCAGATCCAGCAGGCTGCTACTTTTTTTTAAGAGAAAGTGTGCAGGGTAAAGAGTGTACATTAGCAAATACATATTGCCCTAATAAAAATCCGACAGTATACTTTGAAGGAATATTGACAAAACGTACAGACTTTAAAAAGGGGTAGTGTGATTGTGGCAGGTGATTTAAACTTTTGCATGGACCCAGGGATGGATGCCTCTTCATGCGCCAGAAGAAAGGGAGACAGTTGTCTAAAGAATATTAGAAAAAAGTTACATCAATGCTAGTTGATGGATGCTTGGAGGGTTGAACACCCCAAGGAAAGAGACTATACCAGGGGTGGCTAACCTGTGGCTCTCCAGCTGTTGTGGAACTACATTTCCCATGAGGCATTGCAAAGATGGGAAGTTACTGACTTGCAGAGGCATGATGGAACTTGTAGTCCTGCAGCAGCTGGAGAGTCGCAGGTTGGCCACCCCTGGACTATACCTTCTTCTCTGAGGCACATAAGATGTATTCAAGACTGGATTATATGATGATCAAACATAGACTCTTGGGGGTTTATTTACTAAAGCTAGAGAGTCCAAAATCAGACTCCCTTCTGCATAGAAACCAATCAGCGTCTAACCTCAGCTTGTTCAATGAAGCTTTGGCAATGAAACCTGGAAGCTGATTGGTTTCTATGCAGAAGGGAGTCTGATTTTGGACTCTCCAGCTTTAGTAAATAAACCCCTTAGAGTCTCTGGTGCAAACTAATATAGATGTAATATCTATATCGGACCATTCCCCCGTCGCAATGAGACTATGGTTCAGAAGGGAACAGAATAAAATAAATATGTGGTGATTAAATGAGACCATCTTACAAGACCCAGAAGTGGAAAGTAGAGTAAAACAGGAAATAGATCAATATTTTAAGATTAATAAGACTGAGGAGGTGTCTATTGACACAGTTCGGGAAGCACATAAAGCCTATATAAGGGGCATACTGATATCAATAGGGGAGAAGATAAAGAAAGAATGAGGGAAAAGAATCAGGACACTTAAGGAAGAACTTCATCAGTTAGAACAATTACATAAAAAGACATTAAATATAGAGTTACAACAAGAGACAATATTAAAAACAGAGGAGTTAAAAGATTTTATGGAACAAGAAACAAGAAAAACTTTTAACGGGGTCTCGAAGGAAAGATACCGGTGGGGGAACAAACCAGGAAAATGCTTAATGAGGAAGTTGAAAGAAAATAAATCAAAGAACTTCATAGATAAAATTAAAAATGAAGGGGCGTGTCCAAGATGGCGACCGGAGCGGCCGCATAATCCTGAGCTCCGGCGCCGAAGTGTTCAATCCGCTGTCATCCGTGCAGCAGCGGATCACGGAGAGGCAGCGGAGATCCCTGGGGACATCTCCTAGACCTGGGAGAGGGGCTCCGGGTAATATTTCTGCCCTCCGTGGCGGCGGATATCTGCGGCCTGGTGCGGCCACGTGGGCCGGGGCTCCGACGCCTCACATCCACACCCGCTGCCATCCGGGTGGTGGGGGATCGTCCAGGGACATCCGAGGCGCCCTCTGCATCAGCTGGATCTGTGAGAGGGCGCCGCTCAGTGTTGCCACTCCCCACTGCGGCGGGCAGCTGTGGCCTGCACCATCTGACGGGGCCTTCCTCTCATCCGGTCACAGTGAGTAAGGGGGGACGGGCTGACAGTCCTCGGGTCCCCCCATTGTGATTTGGGGACTGGGTTTCACAGCTGCGGCCCCAGACGCCATCTGCCTCCGTTGCAGCGGCCCCTGTCGGGCTCCGTGGCCTACTGGAGCCCTGATACTGCTCCGAGGGGTGTTTTTTTGGATTTGCCCTGGAGGGCCCTGTGCTTGATATTGGGGGCCCTCTGCTCCACACTCTGCATCCCTCTCAGGCCCTGGGGTGGGACCTGGTGCTGTGACCCTGCTCCTGCAAGATATAAAGTGGTTACTGCGGCCTGTGTCCTCTCTGCCTTTTTACGGCCTGCTAAATATTTTTACAATATAACGTCTTCGCGGATGACCCCGACAGCATTCATGTAACTACAACCTTTAATCTATTTTGGGCGTTATAGGTCTCCTGGGGTTATTTTCTCCATTTCTTATCCAATTTACAGCTGATCACCCCCAGGAGACTCCCTGTATGCCGTCCACCAAGAAAAAAAAGGGACAAGCTCAAAAGTCCCTCACGACATACCTACTTAAGGCACAAGAGCTTTGCAGCATGTCTCCAGTCACTACAGAACGAGCATCCCTGTCCGATCCCACACAGGATACCATAGCTCCTTCCTTAGCCCTCGTCAGTGAAAATACACAGCAACTCACAAAGGGGGATCTGGAGTCTTGTCTGGAATCTATGTACACCAAGTTGGCCACCAAATTCCAATCAGAATTGCATAAAAGCACTAATGTTCTCTCTCAGGAAATAGCCACATTGGGCTCCAGGACCGACCGCTTAGAAACCAAACACGATGAACTTAGCTTAGCCTATGGTGAACTATCCAGAGAGCATGACCATCTACAAACGGCTTTTTTACAATTGCAGGCGCAGGTAGAGGACCTAGATAATCGCAACCGCAGGAATAATTTGCGAATCAGGGGAATTCCGGAGTCTATATCTGACCTCTCATTAACCACAACCAAGTTATTCAAGTCACTCCTTCCGGATCGCGACCCTGGGTCTTTTGCCTGTGACCGCATCCATAGAGCCCTGCGCCCTAAACCTCCTAATGACAAGCCGCCTAGAGATATTGTCCTGTGTATGAAGGATTTCCTGACCAAAGAAGACATACTTAGAGCTGCTCGTAATACCCCAACAATCTCCTTCGATGGCTCGGTTCTACAAATCTTTCCAGATGTTTCCCCGGCCACGTTGGAGAAACGTAGAAAAATGAAGGAAGTTACCACCGCCCTGTTCTCAGCTCGTATCCGCTACAAGTGGGGCTTCCCTTTTAAGCTGATAGTTCCACATAATGGGAGCACATATATAGCCACATCCCTTCTTGAAGGTAGGGAAATTTTGGCCAAATTGGGCCTGGCGGATGCCCCATCGCCTCGGCGTCCACCCTCCACCCCTCGTGTTTCTCCCATTTGGCATACTCCATCTCCACGAAGGGATAGAAGGAAAGTCAGACAAGCACCGGGCTGACAGGACCATTTTCACATGCCTGATACCCATTGTTTTGACGGTCCTTGGTCCTGCCTATTGTATATTATGACTTTGACAGGAACTGGGACACAGGGATTTTGCTCTTTATCTCTTACACTGTCAGGATATGCATTTTTGTGGTCGCTGCTCTGATATCTTTGTGGTTCTGCGAACTATGTGTGCCTTGTATTAATAGCTGGACTAATTAAGTTTTACAAGGGTCTGCGGGCCCTCTTAATTACGCCCATTAAACCATGGTCTCACAACTCTTGGACACGTTTCCCCACCCTGCCTCCTGACATGGCCGGAGGTGTTGCCGCCCGATTGAGGGGTGACGGCTCCGTTTTCCATGTTTTACGGAGACAGGGTCTGGGCCCATTTGGCCCGTTAATGTCTGAATTTTTTGTTTTATCGGGTATGGTAAATTTCCTGCCTGATCCATGTTCTTTAGTTACCCTCTCAACTGTAGGAGCTATTAAAGCTTCGTTTCTATTGTTTTTTGCTCATTCTCTTCACAAAACTTTAGTGTATGACGTTGGTATTGTGCCGGTCTGTGGACGTCACGACCCCCATGTTGAGGTCTGGGGGTCCCCTGGGCTGGTACTGCTGCAGGTAGATCTGTCTGATGTGGACCTGTGGGTCATCATGTCTAGCCAAATAATTTTAGGAGATATCTCTCCAGTGTGTATTTTTACGCTGATAGTGTCAAACTTTGTTTACTATGGTAATTCAATGTATCTCGCATAATGTCCAGGGTTTCAATTCGCCAAATAAGCGCAAAACAGCCTTTCTTCAATATAAGCGTCTAGGAGCTAAAATTATATTATTACAGGAAACACATTTTGCAGCCGCAAAACACCCAACATATTTTCATAAATCCTATAGGCAGGGGTATTATACCCTACATTCCTCCAAGAGTAGGGGAGTAGCCATCTTTCTACATAACTCATTCCCCTTTGAGGTTCAACATGTGTATCGTGATCCGGACAGTAGGTTTATCATTCTTAAAGGCACCCTTTCCGGTCGAGAACTTACGATTGCTAATCTTTATGCACCGAACTCGGCACAATCTTCCTTCTTTTCTAAATTTTTTGGTGCTCTGGATAGGTTTTTATCCCCTCATCTATTGGTGGGTGGTGATTTTAATCTAGTGGCAAACCCTCTTTTGGATCGTAGCTCCTCCTCACACTCTTCCCAAGCTTTCCCAAAATCCCTTACCAGGAGACTGGATGCCCTCCAGTTGGTGGATGCCTGGAGAGCGCACAACATGGGAGCCAGGGATTACACATTTTATTCTCACCCACATGACTCTTATGCCAGATTAGACTATATCTATTGTACCCCAATTTTACTAGCTAATTCTAAGACAGCTTGTATTCACTTGAGCCCCTGGTCGGATCACAATATCTTGGCTTTATCTATCACATTTATAGGATTGGCACCTACTCCCTTCTCTTGGAGACTTAATGACTCTATGCTAACTGATGTTGACTCTCGTCAAGAGGTGGTTACATCTATCCGGGAATATTTTCAATCTAATTCAACCCCTGATATATCCTCGTCCACACTATGGGTAGCCCATAAGGCGGTCCTACGAGGCCGACTTATCTCCATGGCTTCATCCAGAAATAGAAAACATTGGCAGCAAGTACTACTTCTTACCCGAGAATTAGAAGCACACTATAGAAGTCATGTTGCTAATCTATCTCTCCTCAATAAACAGTTATTGTCCCAAAAACGCTTAGAACTGAATACCCTGCTTTCTCAAAAGACTGAAAAGGCCCTCCGCTGGTCGAAGGCCTCGCTCCTATTACATAGCAACTCAGCATCTACCATGTTTGCAAGGAAATTGAACCACTCTCTGCGCCCCCCACACGTGTATAAGCTACGTACTAATTCGGGTACTATCTCATCTCTACCTCAGGAAGTCTTAGGTATTTTTGAAAACTTTTATTCTAATCTACTAGCTTCTCCGCAGTCAGATTCTGTTCCTCCATCAGACTCATGGCTGGATTCTATATCCCTCCCTGCTCTTACACCTTCTCAGATTGCCTCCCTTAATGCCCCCTGCACTTTGGAGGAAATAACTTGTGCGATTAGTGCGCTAAAACGCTCTACTGCACCGGGTCCAGATGGATTTACCGCTAGTTATTATAAGCATTTTGCCCCCACGCTGGCTCCCTATTTGATAACTTTATTCAATGATGTTTTGCAGGGGGGTAGGTTCCCTGAGGAGATGCTATTGGCTAATATGTCCCTAATACCTAAACCGCAGAAAGACCACTGTTTGCCACAAAACTATAGACCAATCTCAGTAATGAATAACGATCTGAAGATATTTAGCCGTATTTTGGCGAACAGGTTGGCCCCTATCATCTCCTCTTTGGTTTCTCCAGACCAGTCGGGTTTTATTCCCGACAGATTTATTACTGATAACATTCGCCTCACTCTAAATGTTATTCAAGATGCTAATTTACATTCCAAAGAGGTTCTGTTGATGAGTTTAGATATAAACAAGGCCTTTGACAGTGTTCTTTTGCCATATTTATTCTCCCTGCTAGGGAAAATGGGCTTTAGTGACGGGTTTTTGGCAGGCGTGCACGCCCTATACGACTCTCCTAAAACAAGAATAAGGCTTCCTGGTTGTAACTCTGACTTTTTTACATTGGGTAGAGGCACCCGCCAGGGTTGTCCTCTTTCACCCCTTCTATTTGCGCTGGTGTTGGAACCTTTGGCATTGGCGATCAGATCACATTCGGATATTTCTGGTTACTCATTATTAGTTTCACATTTTAAAATGAGCATGTATGCCGATGATGTTATGCTTTTTCTTACTAACCCATTGACTTCATTGCCTAATTTATGTGCTGTATTGAACGATTTTGCCTTAGTGTCAGGTCTCACCGTTAATTTTACCAAATCGGTGATTATGCCGGTTAATGTTCCTGACTCCCTAAGTGCATCTCTCCGTAGCTCTTTCCCATTTCGTTGGGTCAAGGACAGGATCTCCTATCTGGGGATTAATCTCACCCCTAGATACTCGGATATGTTTACTGCTAATTATCCATCATGTGTATCACGTCTCTCTACTCTATTGAAGATTTGGCATGGTTATCATATTTCCTTTCTGGGTAGAGTCACGGCGGTTAAAATGAATATTTTGCCCAAACTGCTTTATCTTTTTAGATCACTGCCAGTTCCAGTTTCAAAAACGTTTTTGGATCACTTTCAGCGGACTGTTAATAATTTTATTTGGGGAAATAAGCATCCACGTTTTGCTTCATCCATTTTGTACCGCTCACAACGGACGGGAGGTCTTGGCCTCCCCAACTTTTGGCTATATTACCTCTCTGCTCGTTTTGCGCAATTATCACAATGGGCTACTATTAATTCTCAAATCCCATGGATCAAGTTTGAGTCTCAATCAATACGCCCATTTTATTTACCGGGAATTCTATGGTCTAAAATTTCCCCCCGATCGCTTACTTTTCATAACTCCATAGTGACTCATTCGCTGACTCTCTGGTCCAGATACAAATCTAAATTGAATCTAGTCTCTCTTACCCCCCCAGGTGTTTCATTTTTTGGTGACCCCACTTTTGTTGTAGCATTTTCTTCCCCTCAACAGTTTCGTTGGTGGTATGATCGATCCTTTATCAGATTATCGGATTTTCAAAGAGGAGGATCGTATATTACCTTTGATATGCTACGTGTGTTGTTTGATGTTCCTCTTCGCGAGTACCTTCGCTACCGACAGATTAGACATTTTTTTAATTCACACTTTGGCCTTATGCCATCTTCCCCGATTTCTTTTTTTGAACGTGTCAGCCGTGACTCTCCTAGGGGTAGGGGTCTTATCTCAGATCTTTATCACCAATTTTTGATCTGCCTTTTTCATACACCCCCCTCTTATCGACAAAAATGGGAGGAGGATTGTGGTATCACTTTTTCAGAGGAGGATTGGGATTCCATGGTGGATAATATATGCAAGAGTTCTAGATCTCTTTCAGTTCGTGAGACAGCCCTTAAGGTTTTAACCAGATGGTATTACACCCCATCGAGACTACATGTATTGTTCCCACAAACGTCCCCTTTATGTTTCCGGGGCTGTGGCCTCACAGGTACTTTGGTTCATATATTCTGGGATTGCCCGACCATATCTTTGATTTGGTGTAAGATATCTGAGGTGGCTACCTCACTGTCGGGTACCCCGATACGATTGTCCATACAGACCTGTTTATTGGGGGCCAATATCCCAGGGGTCTCTGATGCCAATCTGAGATTGATACATACATTATGTATTGCCACCTTATGGTCTATTGCCTTACACTGGAGGTCCAATGCTGTACCCTTGGACTCCGTTTTACACAGAATTGATACTGTAATGCTCATGGACCGCATTCATTATACCCTACTGGATAAGATGCACTTATATGATAAAAAATGGGAGTCATGGAGAGATTGTAGACACTTATTGCATGTTTAACAATATTCTCAGTAAAAGTTGCCTGACATGTACTGTTGACGGATGTATCTTTAACTTATCTTATTGTTCACGTATTTCATGCACTCGTAATTTACTCTTTTCCTTTTTTTTTTTTTTTTTCTCTCTTTCTTATGTTAATATACTTTTCTGTATTGTACATTTCAAAAGTGCCTTGTTTTCGTTGAAAATAACACTTGAAAGTGTGCTGTTGTTTTACAGTCTACTTATATTCAATAAAATCGTTTGTAAACAAAAAAAAAATTAAAAATGAAAAAGGAGAACTGGTTTGTTCATCCACTAATATCGCAACACATTCCAGAGATTCTACAGTAGGCTGTATGGGTTAGAAGGTAAAAACCAGAAGGAATCAGAAGAAGAGAGAGGGTGAAGAGGCAGATGTATTTGAATGAGACCGGTATACCTAGAGTGGATAAAGCTAGATTAACAGCTTTAGATAGCCCAATATCAATCGAAGAAGTCAACGTAGCATTAAAGGACACAGCTGTAGGGAAGAGCCCAGGTCCCGATGGATTCACAGTGGGATACTATAAGAAGTTTAAAGAACAATTAGCCCCTAAACTGTGTACTTATATGAACGCTCTGGGAGAGGAGACAAAGATGAGGGAGGAGTTGCTACAGGCATATATCATTTTTATACCTAAGAAAGGGAAAGATTGGTCTCAGTGTGCCAGTTACAGACCTATATCTCTGTTGAATACTGACACAAAAATGTATGCGAAGGTATTAGCAACAAGGATGAAAGAGCTGATGTCCGAATGGATACACTTCGACCAAGTGGGATTTATCCAGAGTAGAGAGGGAAAGGATAATGGTTTAAGAACATTGCTTATCCTACAGAAGATTGAAAGAGGAGAGGTACCAGGAATTATTCTGTCAGTAAATGCTGAAAAGCCTTTCGACAGACTAGATTGGGGTTTTATGTCTGATATGCTGAGAATATTAGGAATAGAGCCTAGAATGATGCAGTGGATAAAAGAGCTATATATCTACCCCTCAGTGGCAGTGAAGGTAAACGACTTGTTATCCAAATTTTTTAAGATGCACAATGGAACTAGACAGGTATGTCCCTTATCCCCGCTGTTGTTTGTGACCTCCCTAGAACCACTATTAGCTACTGTTTGAAATAGTATGGATGTCAAGGGAATGTGGATGGGGCACACTGAACATAAAGTAGCAGCATATGCAGATGATATGCTGTTTTATATAGCAAAGCCCAGATTAACATTACCAAACCTGATGAGAAAATTGAAAGAATATGGAGAGTTATCTAATTTGAAAATTAATCCCTCAAAAAAGTGAGATCTTAAATATAAATGTTCCAAAGATGGAGAAACAAATGCTACAAAAATAATTCCCCATTAAATGGAAAGAAAAAGAATTAAAGTATTTGAGAATAAAACTAACATCACCTATAACAAACTTATATCAGGTAAATTATATCCCGTTATTAAATGAGATAAAAGATGAACCGAGGAAAGTCTCCATGGGAAAGCTGTCTTGGATAGATCGGATAAATATAAATAAGATGATAGTAGTACCAAAGGTTTTGTAAAAATTTAATATGCTCCCAATACCTCTTCCAAGGTCTTATTTTAAGTTTCTTAAAAAAATGGTACTCAGATATGTGTGGAATAACAAAAAACCAAGGGTTAAATATGAAGTTTTATGCAATAACAAAACAAAGGGGGATTAAATATGCCAGACTTTAAGAGATATTATAATTCGGTGATATTATCACATATTGTAGATTGGATATATAACGCATAGCGGAGAAGTTGGGTGAAAATGGAGAATTCACTTATTAAAATACCATTAGATAAGTATATTTGGATACCACAGGAATTTCGCACATGGGGTGAAGATTCAAATACTTTGACACAGAATGTATTTAGGATATGGGATAAAATGCATAAGCAGAAGGACTGGAAGTTTAATTCACGGTCAATCCCGTTGGCAGGAACAAAGTTTTTTCTGCCCGGGAATGACAGTATTTCTGGAAAATGGATAATTGGTAGAAATGCACATTTAAAAGATATTGTGGATAAAGGGGTTTTATGTTTTTTACATGATCTGAAGAGTAAGAAGGGAATATTTTCTATAATAGATGAGTGGCGGTATGTTCAAATAAGACATTTTGTTGCAAAGCTCCCACAACCGCTAATAACAAAGGAAGAAATGTACCCTTTAGAACAACTGTTGAGTATAAATAGGACACAAAAACACATTACCTCCAGGATATATAGAATCCTTACCAAAATAGAGGGATTGGTGTCCCCTAGGTTTTTGGAGAAGTAGGAATCGGAGCTTGGAACAAAATTGAATGAGCAACAAAAAAGTAAAATGTTTAGTTTAACACATGGGGCATTGAATATGAATACAGTTGAAATTAATTATAAATGTCTGGTAAGATGGTATATTACACCTAATGTGATGCATAGACTAAGGCCAGAGGTCCCATACCACTGTTGGAGGGGATGCAGGAGTAAGGGTAGCATGGCACATATCTAGTGGGAGTGTCCCAAAATACAGGAATTTTGGAGGGAGATGCAATATATACAAGAGATTCAGAAAATAAGTGTGCCGATGGACCCGTGGGTATGCCTATTTTACAAATCAGAGCTTTTGCTGAAGCAATATAAAAATATGATACTTTTTCATCTTTTAAATGCAGACAAAAGCCTTATTCATAAATATTGGCAAACAACAGAACCCACCCAAAATTAAAGACTGGTTGGATAGAGTTGAATATATATACAGGATGGAAGAACTATACCACATAGATGAGGACAAAATGGAAAAATGGAAAAAAGTCTGGAAAGGATGGCATATTTTCAAAAAACAAAAACTTTTTTGAGAAATAGTTGGAGTGTAGGGGAATAAAAGTAAAAGTAAAGGAAAATAAATAATAAGCTGGAGAGGATGGAAAGAAAGGAGGGAACAGCTAAAGAGGGGAAGTAGTAAGATTAACAAAAGATGAACCAGAAGTAAACAGAAGGACATAGAAGACAAGAGGAAGAAGGGGTGGAGGAAGGGGGGGTAAACGTGGGGACAGGGAATGCAATTAATTATAGATTTTTACATTGAATGATGATGGTATGAAATGTATTTGTATTATATTTAAAAAAATTAATAAAGATATAATAATAAAAAAAATAACAAAACAAATAAATGATAAGAAACAGGACATTAAAAAGTACAAAGTAGTTGGGAAACCCGGTGCATTCCAGATTTACAAGTAATTCAACAAGAAATGTAAGGGAGCAATCAGGGCAACTAAAATAGAATACGAGAAACACATTGCTGCAGCAAGTTAAACAAATCCCAAAAATGTTTTTAAATATATCAATAGTAAAAAGGTTCTGAAAGAACAGATAGGGACAGGGAAAAAGCAGATATATTAAACAAATTTTCTTAATTTTTTTACAGTAATGACTTTAATGACTTTTCGCTGAAGGTACCTCTGTGGTTGACTGAAAACCAGATACAAAAGAGACTAGAGAGACTTTAATGTGAACAAATCACTAGATCCAGATGGTTTACACCCAAGAATACTTACGGAACTCCGTTCAGTTATAGCCAAGTGGCTATTTCTAATTCTTAAAGACACCTTACTGACTGGAATGGTACCATCTGATTGGCGCAGAGCAAATGTGGTACCAACTTACAAAAAAGGATCAAGATGTATACCAGGAAACTATTGGAATACATGGAAAACACTGTAATATAAAATATAAAAAGGGGCAAAACTGTATAACGTACAGTGACGCCACATAGGGGAGGTAATAGTAGTAATAATTATTTTCTTCACTAACTCACCAAATAGGTGAGGGTCACAGTACCCAAAAATACACTAGAAAAAATATTTATGGATGAAAAACCCTCATAAGGAAAGAAGGTACTAGTGAACATTTATGCAGATGCATATTCAAAAGTCAAAGTATGTCTCCACCAGTCACCGTTAAAAAAATGACAACGTTGTCACTTAAAAAGTAAGAGACCCCGGATTTGATGTTAAAAATGCACAATGTCAAGTCCCCAAGATGGTATATCACTAGACTCTGAATAACCATAACAGGAAATTAACCCAATAATTGCCACCATCAAGGGGTGTATGGAGGCAGAGTCACGATATAGCATGGAGGGAGATAGCAGATCCAAGTATATGCAAAGCTGAGGCTAAACATCAAATATACATATATCCATCTATGTTGGAGTATTTCAGTTTCATGAACCTCGGCTGATAATACAATATGAAAAAACTGAAGCTTCAAGCAAGGATCAAAAACAACTAAAAGTCCAGCTACCTTTATAAAGGTTATGCAGAAGTAGCACATGGATCATAAGAGCATATTCATGTCTGGACATCAAATAGACAATAAAAGTCATGATGGAAACAAACTGATAGGTACAGTGCCATCTGGTGAATTAAAGAGTGCAATCACAGTGAACCTTTAGGAGGAAATCTGGTTGAGGAGCGTGGCAGTTATCGGGTCTGGTTTGGTAGTCTCAATATTAATGCCCAAGTAGGGTATAACCAGACAGGATGCCTCAAATAGTGACCATCAAGCCACAAGGGTTGCAGATATGATAGCTGAAATAGTGAAACTACGATCCAATCTCAGTGGCTTGTCCAACGGGGACCCTCGGTAAAATAAATAAGGGATAGAGCTAGATGAAAATCCCACTTATGCCCCAACTGCCACCGGGGTCCAGGCGTGTTCAGCTCAGTGTCCACATACCAATGGGAGGTAGGATCAACGCTGTCTCATGTGCAGGTGGCTACCACCGTCTCGAGGCAAACACTAACCATGTGGACAGTCCAACATCCTAGCTCCACGTTAACCAGACATCACTCCTTCCGGATTCAAAGCAAATCCAGAACTCCATTAGATAAGGCTAATCAGGTTCTGCTACTATTAGCCGGACAGGTGACTTATGGATAGCTTGACATCGAGACAAAGTCCCAGGGAATCCTAATTCAGGAACTACTGTCGACGCGTTTCATCCGTTTACTTTGACTATGGACTTTATCAAGACCAGACCGTTTACTTTAATTACGGGCTTTATCAAGACCAGTGGAAACACCGTGCATGCATTTTTGATGCAGAAAAGAAGTGCACTGAACTGCATCTAGTGTGAACTAGCCCTCAAAGAAACAGAGGAAAGATATACCTGCTCCTCCCACCTCCACTCTCCCCAGGTCAAAACACTCCATATAAAGTATATATATTTATATATATATATATATATATACACATATATATATATATTAAAGTTTTGATGTAAGCAGAAACAAAGAGATAGTCTGAAAGTAAGTAGCAACTGCTCAGTTCCAACATGCTCTGTAAATACTATATCATGGGAGTAATCTGTAATAAATATTCAATTATTTATAAGAAAAAAACAGTTTTGAAGCCTGTAAGCATTCAACAAATGTTTTTAAATAAAACTAACCAAAATTATGATAGTTTCTCTTTAAGAAAAGGACAAAGAGCAAATTGTTGAATTTGTGGGGGTGAGAGGCTTCTTTTGACCCAATCCACAAGTATGAATTATTGTTATATATAGACGTTTAGCAAATAATCATTTTCTTTGTTTATTATGGTCCGGACCAGAATCCCTTTGATGAAGCCATGTAGTGGGCTTAACACATAAGGGGTGGATCCAGTGACGTAGTAAGTGTACATGGAGTTTGAGCAGAAGGTAATTACTGCTTAGTATGTTGAAGCAAAGTGCTGTTTGACAGCTTTAAGGGAACAGTGGCAAGATTAGTAGGTCAAAATTTTGAGGTGAGCTGCTTTATGGTGGCGGAAGCACATCATGTGGTGATTTGTAGATCACAAAGGATCTGTGAAGATATTCTCTATAAGTGGCCACTATTTTTTCACGTGTGGATTGTGGCTTTAATTCTGTTTAATATATGTTCATGATTTATTTTTATATGCTGAGCCATTGATTATTTAATTTGGATGATACGATTAACAATAGATTTACATTGGGGAATATAAATAAAATGTATTTTGTGTGTCTTTGTATTTTATTTCATTTAAAAGTTTTTTTTCAGGAAGTTTGTGTGTTCATTTACTTTTACCTGTATGTGAAAATGGGTAACAAGAGCTTGTCTAGTAGCCTGGAAAATGGCCAGCAAAAAAATAACAAGATCTACAGCATCTCCCATAGATTTCAATGCAGCTTGGCTCTAAGTTTGAAGTTTGTGGTCTTTACATTGAGTTTGCCAAACCCAGTTCAAACCAACCGATTCACTTATCCCTAGTCACAATCCCGGAGCATGCATGACATAAATGAGTGTCAGAGAAGTGTTAGAATTCCTAATTTCTATATTCGGTCCAGTTGAGATACAGATGTAACACCTTCCAGGTTAGCCAGATAGTTGTTTCTTTTCTTTTTAGACAAAGGCGGAGGAGCAGCCTGGGATGAGTCAGCCTGTGAGTGAGACAGTAGTTCACCTCAGGGCTGGCTAGGGTGGTTCTGAAGGTCAGAACTTTTGGAGCCCTCCCACCTGACCAGAAACCTGAGAGCTATCTGGAGGAGGGATGGAGGAGGGAAGGAAGCTCGGATCTGCATACTGGACAGACTTTGGCCAATCCCCTGGCAGGAGGCTGGGCATGGTGACCAAGACAGCCCTTAAGTATCTCAGAGCCTGTGCAGCAGGATCAGTTAGTGTTGGGTAGAAGATGGAGTGGAGGCTGGAGTGTGGAGTTTGGGAAGGGGCCTACCTATAGGCAGGTGCTAGAAAAGGGAATCTTCACTGCACCACTGTCTTCTAAGAGGGACATCCTGAGCAGCAGGGAAGGAGCCAGCCCAGCAGAAAGCCTGAAGGCAGTCACCAACCCAACAAGCTGACAGGAAGGACAGTGTGAGTAACCTTGCACCCCCTGGGCCGGATAAGGGGAGAGGGCAGTCAGGTGGAAACCCAACTAGCTTCTCCACTGGAACTGTTCTATATTGGCAACTGGGTGAAGAGGAGTTTTCATCTGAGGTCTGGGGAGGTACACTAGAGGGCTTTGAATGCTCTCAGAGGAGAGACTGTTTCTTTTTGTTCACATCTTCGTACATAGTTGCTCTGAGTTGTCCTCAAACGTAAGGAGTGAATACTACCTTTTCAGTACCATACAACAGAAGTGGACAAATGCCAGTGCTAAATAAAAATTCTGCAGAATAAAATAAATATTAAAACAGGTCTGAGAATTTTAATCTATAAAGATTTCAAGAGATAACGTCCTCAAATTTCTACAGTTCCTTGGGCATTCCATACACCCCTTAACCTCATCCAAGTTCTAAACCCCTTAATAAAATAAAAAAACGAAGCTCAAGGACTGGTTACTGACTCCAGTGTGCAAAGTGTGGAAGGAAATGTGTGTGGCCTAGATGTGCAGGGCTTTAGGGGAAATCAAAGCCCCTAAGGGGGTAGTGCTACACTCAGAAAGCATCAAATCCATGGCATCAGCATGACAGCCAAGGCTCTAACATTCTCAGAGGAGAGCTCAGCAATGACAACCCCCATAATTTTCCAATGACAGACTCACTTTAAGGACTCAGCATTTTTCTTTTATGTCTAGTTCACACAGAGTTGAATGATGAAGAATATCCAGTGCCAGTGCTGTTTGAGTAACTTTCTGCCATGGTTGGACTATTCTTGTCTGGGCAGGGGAAGCAATAGGCAGCCATGGCCCTGTTACAACCTTCCCACCTACTGACCACCAATATATATACCGTAGCCATTTGGCTCAATGCACCATTTTAGACTTTGGAGGGGGCTTTTGCCAAGGGTCAGAAGCTTGTGCCAACCTCCTCATTGTATGCACAGCAGAAACAACTCTTCACACATACAAAAAGAATTATAACAAAGTAGCCAGCTTTTATGTACTATTCAGTGTTTCCTTGATTGCAAATATTGGCTGGTCTTCAAATGTAGACATAATTACAAGCCATGACTTATTAATAATAATTTAATGATTGTCTGGGTGCAATAACGAGGCTAAATGTACTTGGACAAGATTTAATTTATACATTCCTGCTTACTTCTCATAAAGACTGATGAATCCAATTTAAACTGGTTAGTGTGATTTCACGGTAAGAATGTGCAACATTGCATGTTTATTTAGGACTTGCCAGGGAGCAGGATGTAACTAGCAATTTCATCCCAAAAGTCTGTTTCCGGCTCGTTTTATTCCCCTTCTACAAAGAACTAGTTTCCATACTCAGGTGTTTTGTTGCTAAGGAAACCATTCTCCCAAAATGTACTTAAAACATAAAGGTTTTTACCATGAATTGAGCATATAACCTGGAGGTTCGGCTGTTTGCTGCCCTGTGTTAACGTGATAATATCGTGTGATAGAAAATATTGTAGCATCACCATAGTCACCCAGAGCTTGGCCATCTCTGTACATAACAATGGTTGCTAATTCACATAACAAACCAACAGCTGAATTTAATAAATCTTTGCAAAGTGTGAAGACTTCAGTTTATGAATACAGGATTTCAATAATGAGCTAATAATGAAGTGAAAATTCACTTAAAGCTCAATTAAACTTTTATTAGTTTAACATTTCTAAATACATTTCAGGTGCATTAAAACAAAAGATGTGCAAAGAATTAGGACTTGTTCACACCATACATGCAGAAAAACTGATGTGACACGCAAATTTCACTTGCAGATACATCTGTTTACATCAGTTTTCATGCGTGCTACAATGAGTTTTATATAAGTTGCAGATTCCTGCACAGAAAAAATCTGCACATGATACTAGTGTTGTGGTGTCACCAGGGCACATAGAGAACAGTTGCTTTAATTTGGGCCCTTGCAGAATGTGTGCAGAAAAACTGACGTCTCTGTGGTGTGAACGAGCCCTTAAAGTTTGCTTTCTTTAACTTCTCACTGCCCATATAACGCATATGTGCGACAGCAAAATGGTTGGGCTTTTATGCCCACACACTGAACATATGTATTCATGGTTGGCAGAGGTGTCTGTGCTGAGAGCACACCCACTAAGTGCTAACTGACGTGTTGCTAACTGTGATGCTATAGCTCCCAAATTCTGCAAATGCATTCTGAGAACTCCAAGAGGCAGGCATAGTGGAAGAGACAGCAGCATAGCAATTAAAGGACTACACAGCAGTGGAAAGGGGAGGGCACTCAGTTAATGAGGTTTACTTAATTCTTAGTCTATGTTTAGATGACCGATGCTGAGGAGGGATGTACTGACTAAATGCCAGTTCACTTATATGCGGATTGGATGCGCTTCGAACCGCATCCAATCCACATGATATGTGAAAAAACATTGTTTCCTATGGAGCCTATTCACATACAGTATGTCCGGTGCACTGGTGGTGCAGATTCAATGAGATTTGAAAAAGAGTCATGTACGATTTCTGATCAGTGCCTTCAGGTTCAGGTACGGATTACAGGCTATTGACTTCTATGGGAACCGTTTCTAAACCGCGTATGTGTGAACAGGATAAAATCTTGAGCTAATCCTGTCCTGAACCTGATGTAAACCTGACCTGAACTGGTGAACAGCTACTGTGTCAATTAGCTGTGAAACCTGAGCTTTAATCCGTACCACAAGTTTGCGAATCAGCTCTCAAACGGTCTTAAACCCCAAAAAAACCCTAAATGTAATATATTGAAATTTACCAGATTGTAGATATGGTAACTGCATTAGTTTTCTTGTTTTAAAACGGTAGTAAACTGCTTAAAAAATCCTAAAAAATCTTGCAAGTTAAAAACACCAAACCAAACCAAAGTGGGTATACTTCCACTTTAAGAATTTGTTTATCTTTACTTGTTGATCTAGTCCAGGCATCATTAAATGTCGGATCACAGTGTGGATGAAGTCAGTGCCCAGTCAGTGCCATGTCCCTGCGGTCACACCACTTACAGAGCTGGTTTCTCCTCCCAGCCTCCACTGTTGTCATTCTTATAGAGCAAAGAGTGGGAGGCAGCAAAGCTCTGGATGGGTCGAGAGTTGACAGAGTGAACTTTCCTATTAACAAGCTGGTGATTGGTTACTTAGACCGCCTAGCAACCAATCATCTGCTGGTTAACTTCCCCCCCTCCATTCAGTTCTCTGCTGTCTGGGGTCTGCCATCCAGAAAGTCTCTGCATCCTTTTAACTTTATCTTCTTGTTAGCGTTTAGTGGAGTGGAAAGTGAAGTACCTGGAAAGGAGACTTTGTGTTCTGTGTTTAGTACATGGTGAGATGTTGTATGTGTTGTGGCAATACTAGAGAATACAGAGGGCAGATAACATGGCTGTAGGGGGGAAGGTGTGAAGGGGGGTAGAGGACATGGCTGTGAGGGAAATTGAAGGGGGGTAGAGGACATGCCTGTGGGGGGATGTGAAGGGGTAAAGGACATGGCTGTGTGTTTGTGTGTGTGTGTGTGGGGGGTAGAGGACATGGGCAGGGAAGAGGGGGTGTAAAGGGGGGGAGAGACCATGGCTGTTGGGGGGGGTGAAGGGGGGTAGATGACGTGTCTGTGGGGGGGGGGTGCAGAGGATAGAGGACATGGCTGTGTGGCAGAGGAGGATGTGAAAGGGAGTAGAGGACATAGCTGTGGGAAGAGGGGGTGTGAAGGGGTGTAGAGGACATGGCTATGGGAGAGGGGGTGTGAAGGAGGGTACAGGACATGGCTGTGGGGAGGATGTGAAGGGGTGTAGATGATGTGGCTGTGGGGGGGAGTGGGGTGTGAAAAGGGTAGAGGACATAGTTGTGGGGGAGATGGGTGTGAAGAGGGTGGAGGACATGGCTGTGGGGGAGAGGGGGTTAGGGGACATGACTGTGGGGGGATGTGAAGGGGGGTAGAGGACAGGGCTGTGGAGGGAAGGGGGTGTGAAGAGGGTAAAGGACATTGCTATGGGGGGAGGGGGTGTGAAGAGGGTAAAGGACATTGCTATGGGGGGAGGGGTGTGTGAAGAGGGTTAAGGACATGGCTGTGGGAGAGAGGGGGGTGTGAAGGGGGGTAGAGGACAAGGCTGTGGGGGGGATATGAAGGGGGGTAGAGGACATGGCTGTGGGGGGAGGGGGTGTGAAGAGAGTAGAGGAAATAGCTGTGGGGGACTGGGAGCGTGAAGGAGGTAGAGGACATGACTGTGGGGGAGAGGGAATGTGAAGGGGGTAGAGGACATGACTGTGGGGAAGAGGGAGTGTGAAGGGGTAGAGGACATGACTTTGGGGGGGATATGAAGGGGGGTAGAGGATATGCCTGTGGGGGGGAGGGGGTGTGAAGAGGGTAAAGGACATAGCTGTGGGGGGTTGTGAAGAGGGTAAAGGACATGGCTGTGGGGGGGAAGGGGTGTGTGAAGAGGGTAAAGGACATGGCTGTGGGGGAGAGGGGTGTGTGAATAGGGTAGAGGACATGGCTGTGGGGGAGGGGGGTGTGAAGAGGGGTAAGGGACATGGCTGTGGGGGGGGAAGTGAAGGGGGGCACAGGACATGGTTGTGGGGGTGTGTGTGAAAGGGGGGGTAGAGAATGTAGCTATGGTGGGGGTGTGTGAAGGGGATAGAGGACATGGCTGTGGAAAGGGGTGTGAAGGGGTGTAGAGGACATGGATATGTGATGGCAGATGTGAAAGGGGGCAGAGGTTACTGCTGTGAATAAAGGGGGGCTGTGATGTGAAGGGGGGTTCAGAACACTACTGTGAAGGTGGTGTCATGTAAAGGGGGGCTGAGGACACTCCTGTGAAGGGGAAACTGTATTGTGCCATGAGGACTGTGATGTAAAGGTGCAGATTGTGATATGCAGGGGTGACTGAGACACTGATGTAAGAGCGCTATTGTGAAATAAGGGGAGTGTGATGTGAAGGATCATGTGATTCGGACCTCTGCTGAAAGATCATTTACTGATCGGACCTCCATGAATTTTTACTTTTACTTCTATTAACAGACCAAGCTGCCCAGCAAAATTGGCAGTTAGAGGGTTCAGACAAGCCATTTAACACAGACAGCGTTGCTTAAAATAGTCAGCTTTAAATTCATTTATGTAAAATCTTTATCCCTACAGGCAAAAAATGTTGCTGTTACTGCTTAAAAAGGTGTTAACAGAAGTTAGGCTTTAATTTATTGGTCACGTTCATCTAACTCTATCGTCTTCGCAGATTGACAATGTCCTGTCCAAAGGTGTCTCTGTTGCTCCTCCAGTAGAGTGGAGACACCCTAAGACAGGAAGTATGTTACTGGCCAGATCACCAGCTAAACGATAGTTTAAAAAAGAAAACTTATGCAGCCATCACATTTACAGCTGAAGTCTAGGTATGAATATTTTTACTTGGTTATTTTGGTCTGAACTAATGTGTGCATGTATCTTACCTGGAAGATCCCAGTGGAAGCTGGAAATAACTGTAGTAGGCACTATTCCCTGACTGGACGAGGTAGAAAAGTAGGGTGGTGAGATCATGATTTCTAGATTGCCCAATTAGAGAATGCTTTGCAATTATTATGAAAATGCAGTGTTCTCTTATTGGTGCCCATGCCATGCTAGCGATTTTCAGTGATCACTGAACAGCAGGGCAGCTGCTTGGCAGAAGACTCAGAAGCTAGTGTCTACTACAATAATAATGACACATGCACATTTACATTGGACCAAGCTGGACCATTGGAACTATGCTAAATATGCATGCCTAAACGTCAGCTTGAAGCATTGGTAAGCTGCAATGTATGGGACCAGAGACAGAACCCAAATACATCACCTTATATAACTAAATAAACTATCAGACCAGATCTACTGGTATGAAGTGGCCGTGGCCCTTTATATTGGTAATGCAATAACATAAATAATAAAATTGCTTACAGATATCAATATCAATACTTTTTTATAATACACAAAATAACAAAACACTTATTTACACCCTAGTTCAGCCATTATAGCTCCAACTAATATTAATAACCAACTGAACAAACTGTCCCCTTCCGCAGAAGGGACAAAATCACACAATAAAGGACAGCAACAAATGGGGAGGGAGGGATGAGTCATTTTCTGCTGTCACAGCTAACTTCTTCTCTTTCTTTATAGGTTCTTCAGGTCACCTGATCAAACTGCTGAACATTCCAGAAGGATAATGGTCACATGACAGGTAGGTAACCAATTAAATATTCTTGACAGTTAACTAGCAACTTGGGTTTGTCCCTATCCCATAGGTAGGGGTCACTAAAAGAACATCTGGGTAGCAGTGACAATAACATGATTTAATTTATTGTTAGCTGTAACAGCAAGTATGTACAGAAAGAATAAAAATGCTCAACTTTAAGAGCTAATTTTCCAAGGCTGAGAGCTGCTCTCCAAGACTTAGACTGGGAGGGAATATTGGCATTGATGAACACAACACAGAAGTGGGAGTTCTTCAAAAAGACTCTATGTGAACACACTGCAAAATATATTCCCATGGGCAACAAGTTTAACCACTCGTCCCTCCTGGAGGGCATCATATGATGTCCATCCTGGATCACGCTTTGCGCGTGCCCGCAGGGCAGCACTGTGGCGAAATCTGTCACACGCCCGATGACAGATCTGTGTACCGCCACCTTTGTCAGTACCATGTGACCTGCTGTGACTAATCACAGCAGGTGTCAGGGCTCTGTCCTTGGCAGAGGTGTTAGGAGACCTGGCACCCCTGTCAGTGCCTTGCATGGCCGCAGAAGTTCACATCGGCTCAAATTTGGCTCCAAATGGCCTTTATAAGGAAGCCCTGCACTACTCTCAGGTGCTGGTTGATCTGGCATCCCAGTAACTTGTTCCTGTTTCCTGTGCTATTGTGATTTCCTGATACCGACTCAGCTTGCTCTTGGACCTGTCTTCTCTGCTTAACCTCTGATCTGACATCGGTTTGGCTAACGGATATTCCCTCTTGCTCCTCTGTGTATGACCTCGGCTATCCCATCTGACTACGTCTGCTCTGATTTCCACCTGGTACCTGACCTCGGCTTTGAATTGGCTATCCTGTGATCCTTTGTTTCCCGGAAGGCTTGCATACCTCGCACAGGCACCAACTGTCTGCAGATCCCATCTCAGTGCATCAGCTGTGCTCCTGGGTGGACCACCAATGAGCACTACTACAGGCGACCTGTGCCACTTTGGGCCTGACTCCTACTGTCCCACTCTCAGGGGAGTCTGGAACTTAGCTGCAAGGGAAGCCCTCTCTCCATTGTCCTCTCACACCAGGTACATGATAGCAGGTCACATGACAGTTGTAATACAATGAATGGCTTCCTTTCATGCGATCCATTGTATACAAGTGTGTCTAGCTGTTAATGGTCACAGTGATCACATGCACAGGCTGGGCCAATTACAGCCCATCTGTGTCATGTGATTAGCCATGGCCAATCACAGCTAATAACAACAAAAAAACCTGAATGAATCAATTTCATTCAGTTAAATGCTTGCTTATAGCAAAGAAATTCTTTGCTATAAGCAAACAAATTGTGTTAAAAAAAAAAAAATGCTGATCACTTTCCCAAAGTAGTACAATGTTACTATGGTAACATTATACTACTTTGGTCATAGTGAAAAAAAAAAATCTTAAAAAAAGAGAAAAATTTTATAAAAACTAAAAAAACTAAACAAAATTGAAAATAAATTATCAACTTTTTTTTCTGTACTGTCACCAGTCCCTGTCAGTGTCCCTGATCACCACCACACCATTTATATGCTGACGCTGCACTGCACTGGTGACATTTTCCAAAAAAGTATGACAAAAAAAATTACAACTTCAAAAAACTCACCATGCCTGTTATGAAATACGTCTGGACTGTCTACTTTGCAAAAAGGGGTCATTTGGGGGATATCTGTACTGTTCTGACATTTTTGGGCCTCAAGAAATTAGATTGGCTGTCAGTAATTTAGGATTGATCAATTTTCAGATATATCCCATAGTTTGTGAACTCTATAACTTTCCTACAGACTAAATAATAAATACTGATTTGGGTTATTTTCACTAAAGACATGTACCAGAATACATCTTGGCCTAAATTTATGAAGAACAATTATTTATTTGCAAAATTTTCTTTTTTTTTTTGTTAGTTTAGCAAAAAATAAAAACCTCAGTGGCAATTAAATACCACCAAAAGAAAGCTCTAGTTGTGTGAACAAAATTATAAAATTTTAGTTTGGGTACAGTGTTGTATGACCGCGCAATTGTCATTCAAAGTGTGAGAGCGCTGAAACCTGAAAATTGGCCTGGGGCAGGAAGGGGGTAAAAGTGCTCGGTATTGAAGTGGTTAAAGGGCTAAAAATCAAACCTATGTGGCTTATGGCCAAAGTTAAAAAGCTATAGATAATAAGAAAAGAGCTTTTATTAAATATAAAAATGAAGGAACACTATCATCGTTTAAACATCACAAAGAATATAACAGAATATACAAAAAGGAAATAAAGGCCGCAAAAATTGAAAACGAATGACAGATTGCAAGGGATAACAGGACAAACCCCCACAAATTCTTCAAATATATTACTAGTAAAAAGGTCCGGTCTGAGCATGTAGGCCCTTTACAAAATAACTGTGACTGGCGACAAAGAGAAGGCAAATTTATTAAATACCTTCTTCAGCTCTGTGTATACAAAGAAGCATGGGGGAGCTCTTGTCCATAATGGGCATGGTATTGACACAGCTCCAGATGATCCACATTGGCTCACAACTGATATGATCCAAAAATATTTAGACAGAATAAAGGTGAATAAAGCACCTGGACTGGATGGCATACACCCACTGGTCCTTAAAGAATTGAGCTCTGTCATTTCAAAGCCATTGTTTCTAATATTTAGGGACTCTTTAATGACTGGCATAATACCACTGTATTGGCATAAGCCCAATGTGGTGCCTATATTTAAAAAGGGGTCAAAATCTTTACCAAGTAATTATAGACCTGTTAGTTTAACTTCTATAGTTGGGAAAATACTGGAGAGTTTAATAAAATACCACATAGATGAGTTCTTGCTGGAATAAAATATTTTAAGCAACAGACAGCATGGATTCATGAAAGACAGAAGTTGTCAAACAAATCTGATTTCTTTTTATGAGGAGGTGAGCAAAACCTTGGATAGAGGGGTGGTGGTAAAAGTGGGATACTTTTATACTTGGATTTTGCTAAAGCATTTGACATAGTTTCCCACACATGCCTAATATGTAATGTAAAGTCTACAGGCTTGGAAAAATCCATATGTAAATGGATAGAAAACTGGCTAAAAGATCGTATTCAGAGAGTAGTGGTTAATGATTCATACTCTGAATGGTCTAGGGTTGTCAGTGGTGTACCCCAAGGTTCAGTGTTGGGACCCTTACTTTTTAATATATTTATAAACGATATAGGGTCTGGGATTAAAAATCCTATTTCAGTCTTTGCAGAGGACACCAAGCTGTGCAGTGGAATAACGTCCTTACAGGATGTCTCCAATTTACAAGCTGACCTCAATGCACCGTTTAATTGGGCATCTATGTGGCAAATGAGGTTTAATGTTGTTAAATGTAAAGTTATGCACTTGGGGGCTAAGAATATGCATGCATCATACATACTAGGGGGGGTACAACTGGGGGAATCAATGGTGGAGAAGGATCTGGGGGTTCTGGTAGATCACAAGCTTAATAATGGCATGCAATGCCATGGGGGCTCTGACTGAATTCATGAAGTCCTGTATGTCGGCACATACAGTTTCCTGGGAAAACAACATCTGATAAACATAAGTTCGGTCGACATGGTCAAATGCTCAAAAGAGACAAAAGGACATTGCACAGGATTGTGACTCAGAATAAGAAAACAACTGCTGCAAAAAGTGACTGCAGAGCTCAGTTCCATTCTTCCAATGTTTGCTTTTGAACTAAAACTTTTGAACTAAGAATGATAATTCTATTTGACACAAGAGATAACGGCCTGAATTTGGACATGGGATTCCTCAATCATTATCCAACAACAATTTTATGACTATCAGCTCAAGCATGACTGCCTCTGCTAGTGTTGTCTCCCCCGACCCCCCCAGACTTTGCTTTTTCTGTATCTTATCTCAGTTTTTTTTTTCCCCATCCCCTACATCTCTTCCAACATTCTGCTAAATCTTTGTTTCAGTACTGCTTAGACCTGAAGAAGGGGACACTCCCCGAAAGCTTGTCCTCAAAATTGTATGTTAATGCAAATAAAAAAAGTATCACGGACAGTACTCAATTGTTCCTATCACGCAAGGTGAAATTAGAAAACTTTATATGACTTCAACTGATCCCAATGTATTTTGCCAATATGGAAAAATCTTGCTAAAAATTTGGCACATATTCTCTTTTATAACATGGTACTGTACAGTGGTGCACCAGCATATGGGTTGTGATGTGCTGCACTGTGTCTGTTGATGACTTCCATACTTTTGGGTTGTGGTGCCACTCTAAATGAATGGCATTTTATTATACTTGTGGGTTAGGGTGCCAATTTATTGCCAGTGCAACAGGGCCAATCAGCCCCAGGGCCATTCACACTATTGTCATTCTTTTAGTGTGCCAGTGCGTATTCTGTTACAACTGAACTCCTGTCAGGGCAGGGCTGTGGAACGGACAGATAGGCCTAGTGGCAGGGTAACGCACTGGCTGACGACAACCACCACCAACAGACTGAAGTCCCTCAGGGCGCGGAGTCTAAGTCCCAGGCTGCCCTTCACCAGGGCCCCTGATGGTGGGGATGGACTTGACGCAACCAGGGACCAGGTCGCGGCCCCCGAGACACCCCAGCTGCGCCAATGGCGTGTAGCTGGTGAGAATGACAATAGCGTAGTCAGACAAGCCGGGTCAATAACAACGGGACAAAACAGTACAGAACAGTAGACAGAGAATCACAGGTCACGGGCCGGGTTCAGCAACGGAAGGTCAGATCGAAGGGAAACACAGAGAATGGTCTTAGTCACAAGCCGAGTCAGAATACCAGAAGAGTCACGAGCGTATACACAGAGCTGTAGCAAGACAAAGACACAAGACACAAGTGCAAAGAGCATGTGCAGATCCCAGGCTTATATGTACTCAGCCACACCCCTCTGGGGGATGGACCTCAGAGACCTGAAGGCATAAAAGATTCCCATCATGCTCAGCAGAAATCCAAGATGGATGCTAGCACATGGAGTAACATAACCTCTGGGAAAAGGTAGGACCTTGACAACTCCGAGCACAAAAACATTCATTGAAGTATATTTCACACTAGCCACAAAGGATAAAAACTCTACTTTGTGTGCATGGTATGCATTTCTAAACCCAGACATCATCACTGTGCTGTTCAAAGCCTGTGCAGAGAGCAGAGCTGTGGGAGGGGTTCAGCAAGCACCACCTACTACAGGCTGCCTGCTGAAAACTACAGGAAGGGGTGGAGACAAGACCAACCACTCTGCACAAAGACAGGGAGCAGCAGTGACCAGTCTTTATTACAGGAAGCTCCCACACAGAGGGAAAGCTTCATGCTTGATTACTGCACAGATCTCTAAGAAATACATAAAGCACACCAGGATTCAAGGAAGAATATGCATAATGGATTAGTATTTAGACAATAGTTGCTGATCCTGGAGTTCATCTTTAAAGTACACTCACCGGCCACTGTATTAGGTACACCTGTTCAATTGCTTGGTAAAACAAATTGCTAATAAGCCAATCACATGGCAGCAACTCAATGCATTTAGACATCTAGATGTGATGAAGACAACTTGCTGAAGTTCAAACCAAGCATCAGAATGGGAAAGAAAGGGGATTTAAGTGACTTTGAATGTGGCATGGTTGTTGGTGCCAGGTGGGCTGGTCTAAGTATTTAAAAAACTGCTGATCTACTGGGATTTTTGTGCACAACCATCTCTAGGGTTGACAGAGAATGGTCTGAAAAAGAGAAAATATCCAGTGAGTGGAAGTTGTGTGGACGAAAATGCCTTGTTGATGTCAGAAGTTTGAGGAGAACAGGACTGGTTGCTGCGCCAATCAGATGGTAGGGCTAGAATTTGAGGTAAACAACATGAAAGCATGGATCCATCCTGCGGTTCAACGGTTCCAGCTGGTGGTGGTGTAATGGTGTGGGGGATATTTTTTTGGTAGTAGCAAGGTGTACCTAATAAAATGGCCAGTGAGTGTATATGTAACCCTCACCTTGTTAAAACAACCCATTCAGTTTAACCACGTGTCACCCGCCCACAGTATATATATTGTGGGTGGTACGGGCAGTCTAAGTGATGTACCTGTATGTTGCTTAGCACTCCTGAGACCTCTGTGTCCACCGGACATAGCGGTTTGCGGCTCCTGGCACCTGGCTGCTTTGATCGGCTGGGGGATTGCGTGATCGCTATGCGATCACATGATCACAGTGTCAGCAAAGCTGTTATGAATGAATTTAATTCATAACAGCTGTGTGTCTTATAGCGATTCTGTAATTGGCCCACAGCTATCACATGGTACCTGTGCCAATCACAGCACTCTGTACCATGTGATAGCTGTGGGCCAATCACAGAACACAATAGTAATCACAGCTGTTATGAATGTAACCCAAACTGAATAAAAGATTATTTAAAATGCTAAAAAAACAAAACATACTGTTATGAGTCAGTATCTAGGTTTAACCACAACACCAGTCAAATGATGACGCTGTACTGTACTTGTAGCATTATGTAAAAAAAATGTGAAAAAAATTAATTTTATTTAATTTCTTCATTTTCCAAAAAAGTTGTCACAAAAAAAATTACAACTTCAAAAAACTTGCTATGCCTCTTACTAAATACCTCTGACTGTCTACTTTCCAAAAAGGGGGGCACTTTGGGGGGCCCTTGTACTGTCCTGGTATTTTAACCACTTCCCGACCGGCCGTTGTATATAAACGGCCGGACGGTGGCACTGCAGGGTCGGGTGGCCGTCTATAAACGGCCTCCCCGCACCCTGCTTGTGCGCGCTCCCTGGGAGCGCGCAGCACCGCGATCCGGTGCCCGCTGTGTCCTCCGGACACAGTGAAACACCGATCGTCGGACGGGACCTCTGTACGAGGTCCCGATCATGTGATCACTGATTGGCCAATCAGTGATCACATGCAAAGTAGTAAGCAAGATGTCACTTCTGACATCATTGCTTACTATGTGTGAAATCTGTGAATGATCACAGAGGTCACATGGTACAAGGCTATTCACAAAAGCCTTGTACCATGTGACAAGCTGTGACCAATCACAGCTCACTCTGTATTTCTCAATGAGTGCAGGAATGCACACAGAGAGAAAGAGAAATGATTGCTTTTATATCCTATATGGGTGTAAAAGCAATCAGTGTAAAAAAAAAAAAAAAATCTTTATCACCCCTCACAAGTAGTACAGTGTCACCATGGTGACACTGTACTGCTAGGGTGACAGTATGTAAAAAAAAAAAAAAAAAAAAAAAAAAAAATAATAATATAAAAAAATAAAATAAAAATGTAAAAAAAAATGTTTAAAAATTATAATTTTTGCTTATAAACTAATTTGGATTTTTTTTTTTTTACTAAAAAGATAACGGAATACATTTTGGCTAAGATTTATGATGAAATATTATTTATTTGCAAAATTTTATTAAAAAAACACTTTTTTAAAAAATTTTTGGACATTTCATTTACATAGCAAAAAAAATACAAATCCCAGTGGTGAATAAATACCACCAAAATAAAGCTTTATCTATCTAAAAAAAATGGTAAAAAATTCATTTGGGTACAGTGTTGCATGACCGCGCAATTGTCATTCAAAGTGTGATAGCGCTAAAAGCTGAAAATTGCCCTGGTCAGGAAGGGGGTAAAAGTGTCCGGTCTGGAAGTGGTTAAAGGCCTCAAGAAATGAGATAGGCCATCACTGTATCAGGTTTAAACAATTTTACAATATATATATATCATAATTTGTAGACTTTCACACAAACCAAGTAATATACACGTATTGAGATCTTTTTACCAAAGACATGTAGCAGAATACATTTTGGCCTAAATTCATGAAAAATTTTTTTGGATGTTTTATAACAGAAAGTAAAAAATAAAATTTAAAAAAAAAACTTTTTAGTCTTTTCAATTTATATAGCAAAAAAATAAAAACCCAGTAATGGTCAAATACCACCAGAAGAAAGCTCTATTTGTGTGAAAAAAAATTATATAAATTTCATTTGGGTACAGTGTTGCATGACTGCACAATTGCCAATTAAAGCAGCACAGTGCTGAATATCAAAAAATGGCCTGGCACGAAGGGGATAAAACCTTCTGGAGGTAAAGTGGTTAAAATAGAAATGAAAGGCATTTGGGTAAATATATATCAAATAAATTATAAACTTTTTTCTCTTTTTTTATAAGTGATCGCATTCCCTTGTTCTCGGCAGCAAAGAAAGGAGGGGGAGTGGCTGTGCAGGGAATGTGTCAGGACCGGGGGCGGACTGACAACTCATGGGGCTCCCGGGCAATAGGGGATCATGGGGCCCCTGTGTCCTTTCCCAAACTCAAAAAAGCCTATGAAAAAGGTACCAGGGGCATCTCATGGGGCTCCCTACTGACCCAGGGCCCTCGGGCAGAGCCCGAGTTTCCAAATGGTCAGTCCGCCCCTGGAGAGGAAAAGTCTGATCATTTGAGGAGAGCAGGCCGAGTTCCCAGCACAGCTAGAGACCACCTTGTGCTCTTCTGCCAAGTGTGGTAAGTTTTTAAAAGGAAAGTAGAGGGACTGGCAGGAGCACCAGGAATTTCACATAAAAGAAGCAATACAAAGAGAACAGGATACTTTTTTACCCCCATATCCCATACCAGCATCCTGATCCCAGCCATACCTAATGCTAACGTCCTGATCACCGCCATACTCCATACCAGCGTCCTGATCACTGCCAAACATCATACCAGTGTCCAGCACGTTAGTGTCTTAGCTGATCAATTTTCAAATATATAACCCATAGTTTGTAGACTCTATAGCTTTCACACAGACTAAATATATACACAGTTTTAGTTTTATTTTTACCCCAAAAATGTAGCAGAATACATTTTGGCCTGAATTTATGAAGAAAAATTATTTATTTGCAAAATTTTATAACAAAAACTAAGCAAAAAAAATTATTTTTTCAAAATGTTTGGTATTTTTTCATTTATATACCAAAAAATAAAAAACCCAGTGGTGATCACATACCATCAAAAGAAATCTCTATTGGTCTAAAAAAAAAAGCTAACAATTTCATATGGGTACAGTGTTGCCAGAGTAATTGTCACTCAAAGTATAACAGTGCTGAAAGCTGAAAATTAGCCTGGACTGGAAGGAGATGGAAGTGGTCTTGAAGTGGTTATTGTGTAATTTGGTTACTTTGAATGCATTTTCTACCAAATTTTACAGCTCCACAGTAGGGTTAATCTGTTCCTAGAAAGCCAGTACACAGTTCCTGAGTTTGAAAAGGCCTGTGATTACATCACATGCTTGAGTGTAGTACTACAGTAAAATGTAATCCTATTTGGGTTTGATGATGTTTGACATTTCTAGCTATGATTTCATTATAGTGACTATGCTAGTATGGTAACTCTATACAAGCGTATTTAATGCATGTGCTAATGTAGTATCTCACATTTCACTATTAGTATTGTGCCACAGTCCAACAGACATCGACTGATAATATACTGGGGGAATACAGAGAAGAGCAATCCATTTCTATATTTGTACATAGCTGAGCTAAACATTGCTGAATGTTATTTATGATATTGCATCATTAATACAATTACTGTATGTATGAGAACGAAGAAAGAAATTGGTGGAACCGGCATGGCTTTACTAGAAGTGATGTCTTAGTGCTTATCCATCTCCTTGCCTCAGGCTACACAATAAAAGTTGGGAAAACTTATTAAATGAGAACTCTGTTAAACACAATTTATGCTAAATGTAATGATATAACATGCCATTAATAACATTTCAAGCAAAAGAAAATTTGGAAGAAAAAAACTTTTCCCATGCCTTCGACTGACTGCCAAACTAAGATGTACAGTTGCAAGAAAAAGTATGTGAACCCCTTGGGATTACGTGGAGTTTTGCATGAATTGGGCATAAAATGTGCTCTGAACGTCATCTAAGTCACAACAATAGAAGAACACAGTCTGCTGAACATAATACTACACAAACATTAGATGTTGCCATGGTTTAATTGCACATAACATGTAAACATTCACAGTGCAGGGAGGAAAAAGTATGTGAGGCCCTAGCTTAATGACTTCTCCCAGAGCTAATTGGAGCCAGCAGTGAGCCAACCTTGACTCCAATCAGTGTGATGATATTGGATGTGTTGCTGACAGCTGTCCTGCCCTTAAAAAACACACACCTGTTCTGGGTTTACTGGTTTCAAGAAGCTCTGTCTGATGTGAACCATGCCTCGCAGAAAAGAGCTCTCAGAAGACCTACCATCAAGAATTGTTGACTTGCATGAAGCTGGAAAGGGTTACAAAAGTATCTCCAAAAGCCTTGATGTTCATGTGTCCACGGTAAGACAGACTGAAGAAAGTTTAGCACTGTTGCTACTCTCCCTAGGCGTGGTCGTTCCTGTAAAAATGACTGCAAGAGCACAGCGCAGAATGCTGCATGAGGTAAAGAAGAATCCCAGAGTGTCAGCTAAAGACCTACAGAAATCTCTGGCACATGCTAACATTTTTGTTGACACATCTACAATAAGGAAAACATTAAACAAGAATGGAGTACATGGGAGGACACCACGGAGGAAGCCATTGCTGTCTAAAAAGAATATTGCAGCACGTTTGAAGTTTGCAAAAGAGCACCTGGATGTTCCACAGCACTACTGGCAAAATATACTGTGGACAAATGAAACCAAGATTGAGTTGTTTGGGAAGAACACACAACACTATGTGTGGAGAAAAAAAAGGCACAGCACACCAACATCAAAACCTCATCCCCACTGTAAAACATGGCGGAGGGAGCATCATGGTTTGGGGCTGCTTTGCTGTCTCAGGGCCTGGACGGATTGTTGTCATTGATGGGAAAATGAATTCCAGAGTTTATCAAGACATTTTGCAGGAAAACGTAGGACCATCTGTTCGCCAACTGAAGCTCCGCAGAGGATGGGTGATGCAACAGGACAGTGACCCAAAGCATACAAGTAATTCAACAAAACAATGGCTGCAACAGCACAGAATACGCCTTCTGAAATGGCCCAGTCAGATTTCTGACCTCAACCCGATTGAAATGCTGTGGCATGACCTTAAGAGAGCGATTCACATCAGACATCCCAAGAATAGTGCTACACTGAAACAGTTTTGTGAAGAGGAGTGGTCCAAAATTACTCCAGATCGTTGTGCAGGTCTGATCTGCAACTACAGGAAACATTTGGTTGAGGTTATTGCTGCCAAAAGGAGGGTCAACCAGTTATTAAGTCCAAAGGTTCACATACTTTTTCCTCCCTGCACTGTGAATGTTTACATGTTATGTGCAATTAAACCATGGCAACATCTAATGTTTGTGTAGTATTATGTTCAGCAGACTGTGTTCTTCTATTGTTGTGACTTAGATGACGTTCAGAGCACATTTTATGCCCAATTCATGCAAAACTCCACATAATCCCAAGGGGTTCACATACTTTTTCTTGCAACTGTAAAACACTATCCTTGGGATACATACTTGTCTATTACTAAGGCGGCCATTGGTGACTCCACTGTTCCCTCTCTTACAGAAATCCTGAGGACTCTGCAGCTCTGCATGGCAGGTGGAGCCAGGGCACGATGTGAGCTGAAGCAGGTGTACGGCAAGCCAAAGAGCCAGATGCTGATGATCTTAGTGGCACTTCTAGCTGTACAAGAGACTATACTGACAATTACAGTTGGGTAAATCTCTGAAATGGTCAAACCAATGTGGTTTAGACAAATGTTTTAGAAAATGTTGAATCTCTGAAATTCTGAATTTCTAAACCTGAAGCCCCATCAAAGTCAATGAGAATCTGATCCAGGCCCAGGAGATGTAAGAGTACTCACACTGTCCTCTCCTGATAGCTTAATGGGTTGGTAGCTGCATTCAGACTTTTTGCTGGGCTGGCTCCTTTCCTGTTACTCAGGATATCCTCCCTTGGAGACGGTGGTACAGTGGAGATCCTCTTCTTTAGCACCTGCCCATAGTTAGGCCCCTTCCCTGGGTTCCCTCCCAAGCTCTTCACTCCAGCCTCTATCTCCATCTTCCACCAGACACTGCTCCCTTCCACCCAAGTTCTGCGATACTTAAAGGTTACCTTGGCCATCATGCCCAGCCTCCTGCCAGGGGATTGACCAAGGTCCTCCAAGTATGCAGATCCAAGCTTCCTCCCCTCCTCCAGAAAGTTTTCAGGTTTCTGGAAAGGTGGAAGGGCTCCAGAAGCTCTGACCTTCAGAACCAACCTAGACTGTCCTAAAGTAACCTTTCTTCCATGCTGCCAGGCTAACTCATCTAAGGCTGCTACTCTGCCTCTGCCAAAAAAAAACCAATAACCTGGAGGGTATTACACCAGTCTGAAAGATAACAACCTCATGCACCTAAATACCAAGACTTGTATCTCCATAAGTAGAGGGAAGACTTCTATCATTCTGGTGCCAATCCACATGCTTTTTATTGTCAGGCAGATACTTCAATAGAACAGAACCCCTCTCAAGGCACGGGGATGATTGTTTCCAGCTCTTCTCAGGAGGTGGTATGACAATTCAGATCTTTCTGAAACATTAAAAATACATTACCATCGGGGGCGGACTGACCATTTGGAAACTCGGGCACTGCCCGAGGGCCCAGGGTCACTAGGGGGCCCCATGAGATGCCCCTGGTACCTTTCTCATAGGCTTTTTTGAGTTTGGGCAAGGACACAGGGGCCCCATTATCCCCTATTGCCTGGGGGCCCCATGAGTTGTCAGTCCGCCCCTGATTACCATTAACATTTTTTATACATTAAAACGTCATTTTAATAACATGGTTACTGGATGTCCTAACTGTGCATGCACATTTCCTGCCTGCTTGTTTTTTGTTTGTGTTTTTACAAAAAAATAGAATTAGGACTCCCGACATATCTAAGGTCATGGGGAGCTGGACACTGCCAGGGGAGCATGTACAAATGCAATACAATAATTAAAAAAATCATTCAGTTGGGAACAGCTCTTTTAATGAAGCTTAAAGGGCAAAATTAAAAATACCACATTTTCTTAAGATAACATGCTTATGGTATGCTTCATATCTGCCATGAAGTGGCACACCCGTACAATGAAGTAAAGGTAATGTGACATTTACAAAGAAAAAATACAATTTAAAATGCCAATAAATGTAATTTCCTGGTCACTTTCTTCTGTTTGTAAATAAAGTTGCCGGGATTTCCTTCATCTTTACCAGAAACGTATGTTAGATGAGGGTTTGGTATGGATTGTAAGGGAGACCCCACCAAAAGAGAACATGGGTTTACCTCTAAAAATACATACTAGACTTATCCTTAATGGGGGGGGGTCTGGTATAGTTTTTAAGGGGTGCCCCAAACAAAAAAACCCCCAAAAACAAAAAATGGTGATGGACTCCTCCCAAAATCCACACTAGACTCATATCTCAGCATGCAGATTAACTGGCCAGGAAAGGTGGTCAGTGAGAGTTTGCAGCTGCATGTAATGCACGTGGTTCTGGGATGGTGATGTGGGTTTTCAGAGGTGTGAATTGCTCTTCAAAGGGCAATACATGTGTAAATGAGCCCTTAGTGATTGGGTTTATGTATACTTTAATATTGTTCATCTATTTCACCTTTTATTCTAGGTTTTAGTTCTAGTTACAAAATGGCTGCCTTCGGTTTGTATAAAGAACAAGGACACTTTAAAAAGGCCACCTCAGAAATGTAATACTCTGACATCAAACTATTCCTGGCAGTAAGATTTTATGAGCTCATTACATTGGAGTATTGATTGGGAAACAACACGTACAAAGTAAGAACATCATACAACATCAATAGAGAATGACAAGTGAGATAAGTGAGGGAGTTGTGTGTTACAATTATCACTGCATAAAAGGCCTCTGAGTGCCAGAAATCATGAAGGTTAAATGACACCAAAGCGGAGGACTGCCCAGAGATGACTGCAGCTTTTCACAGGAATTCCTTGCATGCTATAGATTACTGGGAAACCCGCTATTTCTAGGCAATATCTTATAAGTCATTTTGCAGCATGGGAAGGCAAATAAATAAACATTTCTTAAAGGAAAGCTGCAGTCAAAACACAATTTAGTAACAAACAAGCCATAAGGATAGCTATTTCCATGGCTCTGCATTGTGATTTGGAACTGTGTGGCAAGATAGCTAACTAATTTACTTATTGTTTGCCACACAATGGGGGTGATTTACTAAAGGCAATAAGAATGTGCACTTTGAAAAGTGCAGTTGCTCCAGAGCTTAGTAAATGAGGTAAAGCTTCACTTTGCAAAGAGCACTCAATCACATGCAAGTAAAATAGAAAAAAAATGCATTTTTGGTTGCACATAATTAGATGATGGAAGTCAGGAGAGCTTCTGCTCATTTACTAAGCTCTGGAGAAACTGCACTGGCAGAGTCTATTTGCCTTTAGTAAATCAACCCCAATGTTGGCAAATTTTATCACAGAGTGCTGCTTGCAACATAATGACTTCTGAAGATGTGTGGGAGAACATTAGTCTGCAGATAGTATGTTCATCAATGTACAAAGTATGTTTGAACTGAGGCAGACACCCCTCAAAACTAGTGATGGAGACTTCATTTGTCACTAGGAACTGGAGGTGCTGGTGTTTTGAAGGTCTGTACATAGACTTTTCTTCATGTAAGAATGATAAGAAGATCTTAAATAGAAAAAACTTCAGAGTTGTCGGAACTGTACCTCCCTATAAAAATGTATAGACACAGACACAAAGAATATATTGAAACAGAATTTTTAAGGTTTCACAATGGCAACTCAAAACATCTAGTAAGAAGACTAAAAATTGTTGTATTTTTGTAAATTCTTTTATGTATGAATGTGATTCAGATCAGACAAATTAACAAGATACATACAGTGGAGCCTGGATCAGCCGTCTCCAAAGAAGGTACAAAATACATGATTATGAATCCAATTCAATCACGGTTAACCCTTGAGGTTATGTAGTGGGAGAATAGTAATGAGGTGACGCAGCAAGCTTGGGAGAGGAAACGGTGTTGGCTACTGAAGGAGGTTCTGTAGGTGGAGTGGCCTGGCACTTGGCACTCAACTGAGCTGTTGGGGTTTCTATTTTGGGACCCACTGCAGGGTAGAACCATCCTAGGAATGTGTGTGCAAAGCCTTGATGAACTTAGTGAGGTGGCTTCTCCCTGTGCCTAAAGACTGAACCAGGTCAATGGAACAGGGTAGTCATGTCATAATAAGTGGTGGAGATAAGTCAGTGTTCCAAGCTACTTTCTCAAAATGACTTTGTAGTCAATTTCTGGGAAAGATAGGAACAGACCATGTGACAGGTTGAAGAGGAAAACTCAGTCCTTTTGTGTGCAGCTCTGAGGTGTTATGTGGCCTCCAGCCTGAGAGTGTTGCTAACTCACACAGAGTAAGTGTATACTGTGAAGACGTTAATGGCTGTAGTTTCCCAGTGGCTCCTAGGCCTGTTTAACCTGCAAACATGCCTCTGGCCCATTAAAGAAGAATATACAATATATCCCGAGAGCATCTGGTTTTCAGGAAGGAAATATGGTTTTAAATCCATTTTTACTTTATTTTAATTTAATTTGGAGATGTGGAAAGGTAGAGGGTATGGAATAAGAGAATGGAGGGGTTGAGAGGCATGAGGTAAGGGAAGTATGGAAGCAGGATTGGAAAGGAGGGAAAGGTGAGGACAGGGGAAAGCAGGGGGAGCCTGGCAGAGAGGAGGCAGGTGGTGACAGGGAGAGGGAGAAATATCTCTCCCTCAGGTGGGTTTGGGCCTATGGTACCCAGGGTTAAAATCCTTCTGTAGGAGGTAGAGATGAGCGAATCGAACTTGGCGAAGTGGAATTCGTTTCGAATATTAGGAAAAATTCGATTCGCACCGAATCCGAAAATTAGCAAACTTCGGATGCACGAATCGAATTTTTCCCGATCGGCCGATTTTCATCCAATCTACAGCCGGCAAAAAGTGTCCCTGCAGAGAGCTCCGCTATTTCTGACAGTTCTCTGACAGTTCCTTCACATTTACAGCGGTTGAAACATTGTATCTATTTGTTTCCATTTAGGATACAGATGTTTTTATTCGGAAACAAATAGATACAATGTTTCAACCGCTGTAAATGTGAAGGAACTGTCAGAGAACTGTCAGAAATAGCGGAGCTCTCTGCAGATACACTTTTTGCTGTACTGGAATTCTTCTTCTTTTCATTCTTCTTCTTCTTCTTTTCATTCTTCTTCTTCTTCTTTTCATTCTTCTTCTTTTCATTCTTCTTCTTCTTCTTTTCATTCTTCTTTTCATTCTTCTTCTTCTTCTTTTCATTCTTCTTCTTCTTCTTTTCATTCTTCTCATTCTTCTTTTCATTCTTCTTCTCATTCTTTTCATTCTTCTTCTTCTTTTCATTCTTCTTCTTCTTCTTTTCATTCTTCTTTTCATTCTTCTTCTTCTTCTTTTCATTCTTCTTCTTCTTCTTTTCATTCTTCTTTTCATTCTTCTCATTCTTCTTTTCATTCTTCTTTTCATTCTTCTTCTCATTCTTCTTTTCATTCTTCTTCTTCTTCTTTTCATTCTTCTTCTTTTCATTCTTCTTTTCATTCTTCTTCTTCTTCTTTTCATTCTTCTTCTTCTTCTTTTCATTCTTCTTTTCATTCTTCTTCTTCTTCTTTTCATTCTTCTTTTCATTCTTCTCATTCTTCTTTTCATTCTTCTTTTCATTCTTCTTCTCATTCTTCTTTTCATTCTTCTTCTTCTTCTTTTCATTCTTCTTCTTCTTCTTTTCATTCTTCTTTTCATTCTTCTTCTTCTTCTTCTTTTCATTCTTCTTCTTCTTCTTTTCATTCTTCTCATTCTTCTTTTCATTCTTCTTCTCATTCTTCTTTTCATTCTTCTTCTTCTTCTTTTCATTCTTCTTTTCATTCTTCTTCTTCTTCTTTTCATTCTTCTTTTCATTCTTCTTCTTCTTCTTTTCATTCTTCTTCTTTTCATTCTTCTTTTCATTCTTCTCATTCTTCTTTTCATTCTTCTTTTCATTCTTCTTCTCATTCTTCTTTTCATTCTTCCTCTTCTTCTTTTCATTCTTCTTCTTCTTCTTTTCATTCTTCTTCTTTTCATTCTTCTTCCTCTTCTTTTCATTCTTCTTCTTCTTCTTTTCATTCTTCTTTTCATTCTTCTTCTTCTTCTTTTCATTCTTCTTCTTCTTCTTTTCATTCTTCTTTTCATTCTTCTCATTCTTCTTTTCATTCTTCTTTTCATTCTTCTTCTCATTCTTCTTTTCATTCTTCTTCTTCTTCTTTTCATTCTTCTTCTTCTTCTTTTCATTCTTCTTCTTCTTTTCATTCTTCTTTTCATTCTTCTTCTTCTTCTTTTCATTCTTCTTTTCATTCTTCTCATTCTTCTTTTCATTCTTCTTTTCATTCTTCTTCTCATTCTTCTTTTCATTCTTCTTCTTCTTTTCATTCTTCTTCTTCTTTTCATTCTTCTTTTCATTCTTCTTCTTCTTCTTCTTTTCATTCTTCTTTTAATTCTTCTTCTTCTTCTTCTTCTTTTCATTCTTCTTCTTCTTCTTCTCATTCTTCTCATTCTTCTTTTCTTCTTCTTCTTCTTCTTCTTTTCATTCTTCTTCTTCTTCTTCTTCTTCTTCTTCTTCGTCGTGCCCCGAGACTGCCCAAATGAGTGAAGTGTGCGGTGATTCTAAGATCGACGGCACTCATCTGCATGTCATACTGACTGACAGTATTATTTCTCTTCCCCAGCAGACTCCAAGGGCATTTAAATTAAAGGTACAGTGTTCTGCACTAATATAAAGGCTCTCTGAAGCCTAGAAACCCTTTTAATAAGTTAAATTTGCAGCGAATAAATTCGCATCGAATCAAATTTCTTCCGCAAATTCGGCGAATCAGCCGAATCGAATTTTTGAATAATTCACTCATCTCTAGTAGGAGGGTTTTACCTTCCACTGAAAACTAGAAATAATATCAACAAAACCATGTGTTGTGGTTTGTATCCTGTCTGATTTGGAAGGAGAGTATAAGCTCTTCCATTTACCTAAGTCTTCTACTATGCCTATCTACAATGATATTGGGGGAGAGCTCCCTCCACCATGAAAGAATACAAGATTTGGCAGTATTTGGAAAATGGTGATCAATAGTTTTCTTATATGTTTTGGTAGGTATGCAGTAATGTGTTTAAGGAAGAAGGTTGGGTTATTGGGGATATGATAATCTGTACTTTATTGAGTCAGATCTTTGACTTTGCTCCAGAATGATAGAAGTTTCAAACAATATCAAAAGACATTCTTCCAAATTGCACCACAAGCATTTATTAGAAGCATTTGGGTAGTATTTATGGATACAAACATCCTAAAATTCCACATAGCACACTTGACTACTGAAAAGCATAGGCTCATTTATAAACCATCTAATAAATCAATACCTCCTTGCCTACCTAAAAGGACACAGGAGCTGATTATGTTGGAAATAGGGCAAGGCCACAGATTTGTTGAACTTTCCAAATTTAACAACTTTCCAAATGAACCAACTAACAATGACCAACAATCACTTCAATGCAACTCAGCACAGCACGGATTTGTAAAAAGTTCCTGTACTACTTTGATGTGAGCCCAGCATAATTTTTTCCCCATAGAATATGCAAGTCACTTCAAAGTAGCATCAAAATAGCAGCCAAGTTGCACTACATAATCACACTGAAAGTCAGATCAAAATCATATTTCAACAGTGTGAACCAAACCTAAAATCCTGGCATTTAACTGCACCTGGAGACCTGTGGGTAGCATGTACAACTAGCTATTAAAGTAAATGGCTGTATGCACTTGTACTCGGATATACACCAATGCATTAAATTGAATACATTGGTGTAAAAATGCATAGGCGAGAATAATTCTGCAACAAACCAACAATGTACAAAGTATTGATGTATGTCCAAGTACAGCCGCTTTAGTCGCTTCACTTAAATGTCCAGCTGTACACATTACTTGCAGTACCACCGCCGAGATTTTATGTGGCAGAGATTTTTATCCTCAAACCATCAAACCGTCCGTGTTTATGAAACCTAAAACATTTACGACAGCATATATATATATATATATATATATATATATATATATATATATCTTAAGCATGCATTGTTCTAGATAATAAAAAGTATTTTGTATGGAATTTTAGGATGTATAAAAAAAAATTTATTTTTAGGTTTTTTACTAGGTTATTGCTATACTTGTGATACCAAATCCCATTCTATTCCTAGTCTATCTATTAGTTTCAAAACTGTTTCTCTATGCATACAAGCAGGGGCGGACTACCAACTCATGGGGCCCCCGGACAATAGGGGATCATGCGGCCCCTGTGTCCTAGCCCACACTCAAACCACTCCCAAAAAAGCCTATGAAAGGTACCAGGGGCATCTCATGGGGCAGTGCCCGAGTGTCCGAATTGTCAGTCCACCCCTGCATACAAGTAATTTAAAAAGCTAAGCAGCTTGAAGCAGGTTGATGCAGCTGAGTAAAAGTTATATGCACTCAGTTATATGCAAGTTCAAATGACAAATTTCTCAAGATGAAACTCCTGTGCCAAGTCAGTTTTCAAGTTCTGCAAGCTAGTATACCAAGCTTCTCTTCTGGCATATGAAGCCGTGTGGCATGGTGCCTGGCTGTATCTATTCATGTCTGCTTTATCAGCAGAGATGAATAGAAAACTGGATGATAAATTTCTGCTTGCATTCTGTTCCTGCTCAGAAAATGTTTTCCGAATGTAGCATTCCCACACCGGATATGCCAATTGTTGTAAAGTTGGCAGCATTGTGCAAAAAAATCTTTCCAATGTACCCAGTCTGGGAAGAAACCATTTTTCACATTTTGAGCTGTTAACGTAAAGTTTACAATAAGATAATGTTTATTCTGACTTTCCTAATATAAAAAGTTTACTGAGATATATTTCTGATTTGTATTTCATATATAGGTTAATGGTACCCTATCTGAATAACTGCTGAGATAAAAGCAACTAGTAGGATGAAAACCGTCAGGTTCATTTTTACCATCTGTGTCCTGTTGGGGAGATTTTCCTTCACTTCTACCCCAGAGACACAAGGAAGTGAAAGGAAATCTCTTTGAAGTGAGGGCGAATTCCCCTCTTACACAGATGTCAACCAGTAAAAGTGTCCATAAAGATTTACATTTACCTGTTTTCTTGGTGACAACTCTAAGACGTCATGCATATGGACACATGAGATCACATAATTTAAAATGAGGGTGTGTTTCTACAGCTGGGGTACACAGCTACTGTGTATACCCGACCATACTAATGAATAGCTGTATGTATGTTTAAACCTCTACATGCGTAAACCCATGTGTTAGCATGTCACCCCCTAGGGCACCTCAGGAGTACTGCAAGCCATGGAGTACTAACAGCCATGACCACTCACCATTGACTCGACTTTCATGGTCACATTACATTTCAGGGCTACACACACAATTTATTAGGAATGAAGCTCCCCTGGACTGGTCTATTCCTACCTATCCCAACAAATGACTCCAACATCAATTTGAGAAAGAGGCACAAAGCTATTACTTAACTCCACCAGCTTTTCTTCACTTATCTCACTGCACCAATAACTGTATTCTGCCTGTAGGTACAGAGGGAAGCCACCATACTTTACTTTGCACATCATAACTTAGAGGCTTGTTCCCTAGGAGGGTTCTGTATTGCAGTGGGCTCCATCATGGAGACCCTGCTACTAAGTGAGGTCTATGAAGTATTAAGCTACCCCTCACAACCAGACCTTTGTCACCAGCAACCGTCACAGCTTCCTGATGGCTACTTCTCCTCTCTACTTGCCTCTTCTTTACCATAAAGGTTAACTGTAATTATCATTCCTCAACCATAACCCAGAGTATCAACCATGGCTTTAATGCCCAACTCCCCAGTTCTTAGGATACACCTAGAACACACTTTAGCTGTAACACATATGTTCTCCTCCATTAGTAATAGAGGCCAGACAACTTCTTCTTTAAACAAGAACTTTACTTTACTGAACACATTTTCACATTACAATTGAGGTAGCATATAAAGTTAAATATCACAAAACTGTGCATTACATTATATTTGGCTGTGCAATGATCTGGCTGTGCTGCTCCTTCTAGTGGAGATGCCCATATCTTTAGCTGGGTAAATCCATACACAGAAAGCCCATCCACATAGTTGCCCGTGATCAGGTCACATTAAAGAGCGATGCTGCTGGTAAATGGTTTACATGACACAGGGAGTCCTCACATCACATTCCCATACCCTGGACAAGGTCAGCTTATCCCTGTATATAAAGCCGTCAAAAAGGAAAGTGACATACATGCAGGGGAAGACATGTCACAAAAACAATTCAACCCCTGCATGCACTGGCCAGCCATTAAAGAAACAGAACACACAATATTAACTTTATACAGGCACCTATACATGTATGTGTAAATGAGTGCTCTCTTGGATGAAGACTATATACTGTATGTTCAGGGTTGTATACCAATATGTACAGTATGTGTGGATTATGCAGGTAACCGAGTAAACCCACATAAAGCCGCATACAGCTATTCATTACAATAGTTGAGTGTATGCACCAGCTGTGTAGCAGAAATATTCCCACAATTTGCATGATATAGTTTCATGCCCCTGTGTTCATGAGTCCTAAAATGTTAGCCCTCATAGTGATTACTGTCCCTGTTTTTCATGGGTCAGTTGTTGTATGATCATCTCCAATGCATGTACCTTCAGACCTCAGATCAACCCCAATGCATGTACCTTCGAACCTCAGATTAGGCCTATGTATGCTTGCAGATCAGACCTAAGATCATCTTCAATGCATGTACCTTCTGACCTCAGAACAGCCCTAATCCATGTATCTTTAGTCCTCAGATTAGCCCCAATGCATGTACCTTCAAACCTCAGATCAGCACCAATGCATGTACTTCAGATCTCGATCAGCCCGAATGCATGTACCATCAGACCTCAGATCAGCCCCAGAGCATATACCTTCAGATCTCAGATGAGCCTCAAAGCATGGACTTCAGACATCAGATCATCCCCAATGTATACATGCATGCCAGACCTCAGATCAACCCCAATGCATGTACCTCTAGACCTCAGATCAGTTCCAGTGCATGTACCTATAGACTTCAGATCAGCTCCAGTGCATGTACTTCCAGACTTCAGATCAGCCCCAGTGCATGTACCTCCAGACCTCAGATCAGCCCAAATGCATGTACAGTACAGCCCCAATGTATACATACACACCAGATCTCAGATCAGCCTCAGTGCATATACTTCACACCTCAGATCAGTCCCAAGGCATGTACTTCAGACCTCAGATCATCCGAAATGTACACATAAATTTCAAAACTCAAATCAGCCCTGATTCTTTTACTTCAGATCAGCCCCACTACCTAATATAAGAAAAACGTTATAATAACCATTAAAAATATTTAAACTCATGGAGGCAGGAGGGCAGGTGGGCTTCCATAGATCAGTAAGCTCCAAGGAGCAGGGCCCTCAAACCCCTCATGTATCACATTGTATTGTTATTGTCCTGTCTCATGTATTGTCTCCCATTGTAATGTACAGCGCTGAGCGAACTGTTGGCGCTATATAAATATTGTATTAAAATAATAATAATAATCATCAGTTTGCCAATCACAGCCAATGCTTTTTCATCCCAGCAGTGAAGGCATAGCTAGGAGCATGTACCCCTTGCTCGCTGCTCTAAAAACACAACAGGAAGAGAGAGAAAGTGCTTTCAAAATGAAGGTAATGGCCTCTTAAACAAAAACTGATACAAGTGACCCATTAGAAGATTTCTCCTCCATTGCTATTCTGGTGCCAATTTTGGATTTTTCCATACTGTCAGTCTCTTAACAAAGGTCAGCAGGACAAAAATAGAGAGTAAATCATATTAAGGGGGCACATATGCAGTAGTGAAAAACTGACAGGGGCTCTAACACCTCACAAGTCCATACATATCAAAAAACAAAGAAAAAAAAGTTTGTCAAGGTCACAGTGCTGTTCAGCAGGAAATTAAGTTCATCCATCTCAACACTGGAAAAAAAAAATCACTTTTCCACCACCTTTCCCAAGGAAAGTCCGTCAGCTGAGTAAACGAGTTAAAGGAGAACCCCATAGAGCAACTTTAGAAAGGACTGTGAGAGGCAAGTATAATGAAGAATCCTACTGTTAGACATTGCATTGCATCATGGCGCTGCTCCTCCCCTTTTCTGTGTATACCCAGAAGTTCACGGAGTATGGGAGGCTGGGCACCAATATAAAGGCAATTTCCAGTGTTTAAACTAGCTGTATTTTAAAATGAATTTAAAGATTTTTAAAGCTACACTGCAAGTAAAAAATAAAGATAAAATAATGCAGTGCTGTAATCATGATTAGGTCCCTACAATAATTTTTTATTATTTCAAGTAGTATACATATCTGAATTTTCCTGGTATCACCCTCTTGCAGTTCCTGAACAGCAAAGTTCAGATTGAGGGAGGGAGAAGCACCACAAGTAACCAGCCAGGTGTGTTGCAGTGAAAGGCGACTGGAGGGAAATAGATTTAACCTCCACATACGGAAAGGCTTCTTCACAGTAAGAGCTGTTCAAATGTGAAAGAAACTCCCTCAAGGACTACTGCAGTTCTGGCCATCTCAGTAGATTGTTTAAAAAAAGAGCTGGATGCATTCCTAAATGCACAAAACAATGGATATTAATATTTGTAGGCAATAACACCAGAGATTGTTGATCCAGGGAATATCTAACTGCCTACTGAGGGATCATGAAGGAATTTATTTTTCCCCTGCTAGAGCAAATTGAACTAAGCTTTATAGTTTTTTTTTGCCTTCCTCTGGATCAACTGTTGGTATAGGACTGTGTATATGGAGTTTTTCTTTTTATTTATTTATTTTTCTATTGGTTGAACTAGAAGAACCTTTTTCAACCTGATAAACCTAACCTAAATACAAATTTTGATTGTACATACAGATTGGCAGGTAAAACACCTCCTATTGTAGCCCTACCCCTATAGGAGCTGCTGGATAGGATGGGTCCTGTGTTTATTGCTCCGACCTTCTCAAGAACCTCAGCCCCTCTGACACACCAGGATAACGTATACAAACATACAATATCACAGGAATTCATTGAAAGTAATACTTAGTACCTAATAAACTATATCAAAGAAAACAGGCACCAAACCAGGTATTAAAGGGAAATTAAATATATTGTGACCCAATATGGTTGGTAACTAGGCAAACATAAAATGGATTAACAATCGTAATAATACAATGTAGCATACAAAATGATTGAAGCAATTCTAAGGGTTCTTTTTTTTTGGGGGGGGGGGGGTGGAGAATACCAAACATGTCTATACTTACCTACTATGTGCAGTGGTTTTCCACAGAGCAACCTGGATCCTCCTCTTCTTGGGTCCCCCATAGGCTCTCTTGGTCCCTCCCTCCTTTTGGGTGCCCCCACAACAAGCAACTTGCTATGGAGGCACCTTCTGCTCCGTGTGCCGTGGCTTGGCCCCGCCTCCTCTCTTTCTGGCTGACTGGCTGTGATTGACAGAAGCAGGAGCCAATGGCTCCCACTTGCTGTCTCAGTCAATGAGGAGGCAGAGACCCAGGACAGCCGAGACTGTCATTCACATCACTGGATCGCAATGGGGCTCAGGTAAGTATTGAGGAGGCTGGGGGCACTACTGCACACAGAAGGGCACAGCTACACATAGAATGCATGAAGGTAAAAAACCTTCACCCTTTAAAACCACTTTTACAGTAAGGACTAGGCAGAAGATGACATTTGGCATCCAGATCAACATAAACAGTAGTAAGGCCACCTCCAGTGTAGCAATGAGCAGTAGTAAAGTTTAACCTATCGAGTGCAGCAATGAGCAGTAGTAAAGTTTAATCTACCGACTTCTGGAATTATACTGCCAGAGTGCTTTTATGGCAGCAATGCTAATCCTTGACCAGCTGGGTATGTACTATCCAAAAGAAAAGGAGGGTGGAAGCTGAGGAGACAGGGTAACAAAGTGAGCTTGCAGAACAATTATTCCGGAAGGGGCAGTCCTTTTAGATGTACTTCTGGCAGCTAACATTGGGGCCCTTGACGATTGTACTTAATAATAGTCCCAAATGTAAGGGATTTCCAGTAAGATGACTGGCACATGCGCATAGTATCACCTATGGAATTGTGACCAGATAAGTGCATGCCCACAGGAATGCCAACTGATATGTGTTCATGCCTGTGCAGGTGCACATCCACTATTGGTGCCAGATGGCCTATTTAAAGGATGCTCTTACTTACCATCAGTGCTGACTGGTCTTCAGCTTTACCTGTGTCCTGCATATATCCTGTATCAGATTTGCATTGATAGCCCAGCTTGCTACTGACCTGATCCTGGATTCTGCTTGTACCTCAGCCCACCTGCTCCTGACCTAAGCTCTGCCCCTGACCATGCTTTTGCTTTCACTTCTGTACCTCGTTGCCTGCCCACTACTGTCCTGCCTCTGTGACCTCTGTGGCTCAGTCCTTGCTAGCAGTGTGAACAATGGGCAAATAGCCCTCTCACCAATCCCTGGGATGCTGCAGTAACCTATCACTGTAGGGGAGGTTCCCCTCGGTCCCTCCCTGAATGTAATCAGCAGTGGGAAGCAGAGGGTGAGTTGATGCTTCAGTCTCCCTGCAGCAGCAGTGTAGGTGCTGTGATGTGGGAAGAGCTGTGCTGCCCCTGGGTTTCCCCAACCCAGCACCTGGCTATACTATATACAGTAAGTATACTAACTGTGTATTTAGCTTAATTTAAAGCAGAATTCTGCAAAATGTGTTTTTTACATGCAGTAGGGCTGTGCCAGTACTGCATGGGTCAACTGTTCACTTTGTCCAGGCTATACTCACCTGACCCTTCAATCCCCCGGAAAACAGCTTTCCCCCATGTCCAGCAGTGGACTGTTCCTGCCGTTCTCACATCCAGAGCCGGTCTATGGGCATGATGACATCAGGAACAGTCCACTGCACAAGATCACTACACTGTGGGGGGGGGGGTACGACCCTTTTTACATATGGCATACTAGGCATGCGGAAAGCTTGGGCATATTTTGGTCTTTTGACTAGGTAGCCAGAAGGAATATTATTGATAATTTCTGCTTTCTTTATTTTGCTGCTTGTGAGTCATTTCATAGCAGAAGAGAACGAGCATAACTGGAACAATCATTACATGATTGTACTTGTGATTTGATTGATTTTATCTTTTGCATTACTGTTCTTACTGTAGTTTTGTGACTCACAATAGCTCTTCAAGCTGCGTTCTTACAAACTGTGCAGTTCTGGGAAAATGCTGAATACTTTAATTACTTCTTAGAATCTAACGTGTATAAAACTGCGATTATAGAGATTCTCTCCCATTTTTAGTTTCTTACACTTGGAACATTCTTTGTCAAAAGGGATGTGAAATGCCACCAATCCAGTAAACCTGGCTGACTCTAGTATAGGCATGAATATACAACTAACAAGAGCAACATGTATGTATTATTAATGAAAAATAATAAAGATATTAAAGTGTATGTACAGCAAAATGTTTTTCTTTTTTTTAGTTTTATATACAGTGAAGCCCTTGCCTGGTTTTTACCACTATTAAAAAAAATTTAGACATACACTTTAACTGTAAAGGTTCATTCCCAATGATGCAGCTTGTCAATGTAACGCCCTCGCTGCAATGTCAGCTGCAGGATGTTAAAACCAACACAAGATGGAGTATCCTGCAAATTCAGTGGCACTCCAATTCTACAGAGCAGCTTCATGGACCTTCTATACTCAAACTCAGGGTTCTGCTGGGGAGCAGTGTATCAGAACACTACTTTTCCCAGGAGCGTTGGTGTGTGGGTGGGGGCATATATATATATAGAAGCCTGGGAGACTGGACAGGAAGTGAGAAGGAAGAGAGCTGGAGAGAGGAACCAGATAGGGAGAGTGTTGCTGACTGCTGGAGAACGGGACCAGACCGCAGAGTCGGAGAGAGGAAAAGCAAGGATGAGACACTGACAGCTGACCTTGCCACATTGTTCAGCAAGACCGCCTGCAAGCAGGTGACCTGGAGCGCAGCGACCAGACAGAAGGCTGCACGTGAGGCTGAAGGACCTGTGGGGGCCCCCATCTGCTGAAAGAGAGCTACATCCAGGACCTACTGGAAGCCACCAATTGGGTGAGAGAGTCCCAAACACCAGTTAAACAAGACAACACTGACATTCTCCTCATACCTGCTACTATACCTGCACATAGTTGTGGACTTTGCATTCAGTTAACACGTGTTGCGGCTTAGTCCCCATAGCCGCTACTGTTGAACACATTTGTAGTACAGTTGAATCATCAGAGCTGACTGCAGTGCACGCCTCCTTTAGGCCAGATGACATCAGTGCTCCCTGAACCATTGGCCTATCCTCCTAAAAGAACTTCTGTCACCATTGCCATTGGTCACTGCATCTCAGAGAGGAGTTGACCTTTTGCCAACAAGCTCATCTGCCAGTTTAACACTTTATTTGCCTAAAAGCTGCTCTTTTCCCAGCGGATTAAAGGAGACAATATACAAGTCAAGTGTCATTTAAAGGGAAAGTCTATGTCTTTAATTCTACCTTCTATTTGTATCAATCCTGTCAGGAACTATCACCTACATTACCTAAAATCCCGTCTATTTGTGCACCAACTGGGTCCCAGAGATCGCGCAGAAGAGGTCTTACAGCACTTAAGGGGACATTGACTACCCTGATCAAAGAGCTCTCTCGCCTCAGATTTAAACTTTGCCGCCAGACTCTGAGGGCCCAAAGTGAGCTAGTCTCATTGTTGCTAGTTCTTATTGCTCACTGGGGTTGTTACCACCTCAACTCGGGGGCATTGGGTACATTGAAATCAGGCCTGCTAACATTGATTGAACTTCTGCTATATGTGCTACTTCTTTGCTTAGAGTTGCTAAGAGTAATTATTGCCATTCCAGGTATCAATACCAGTCTGTACTGTTCAACTAGGTTTGCACTGAAGCTTAATATAAACCTCATATCAGTTTACTCTAATCTGTGTGTGAATTTACTTTCCAGTGTTAATTTATTCTGGTCAAAGGACCCTTGAAGTGTCAGCAGGGGTTGGGCTTTCAGAGAAGGGGTCCAGAACGACAGGGAAAATAACTCAGCGACTCCCTAGGGGGTTAGTGCTACATCAATGTACAGTACAAATGATCAAAAACAATCAACCAGATCAAGAAGAAATAATATAAAACTTTCATTAGCAGACTACTTTGCACTGTTATTATCCATTGATAATGTACATACAGTATGACGATATCTGTTTCATTGTCTCACAGCAATTTTTGAACATCTTTTATGCTGTAATTTTGGTAAAATAAAAAAACAAAAAGAAACTTCTTGAAGTGTTTTATATTACACACAATCCACACTAAAGTACTTTGACTTCCAAATTCCTACCCTGCATCAAATCATGTCAAAATCTACACCCGTAGAATAAATAGATTTTTAAAAAAAAAAAAATCTACTCCCATATAGCATTTATTGAAGCTAGTATAATAAATGTGCACAGCATCCATTCCTGTAATGTCTCCCAGATTTTCAGAACAGTACAGCCATTTAGACCAGATATTGGTAATTTTTTACATCCACAAGCCTGATATACGTCAGTTCATATTAGGGGATAGCAACGTTGATTAAGTTTTCCCATGCCCCAATACCAATTGGATCAGTACTTATCCAGTGTAATGCTATCAATTTCCTTACATAGAAAAATAGTAATCTGATATCTTTTTTAGTAGCATTATCCATCTCGTTGTCCTTAATTAGCCCCAGAAGACATGTCAGGGGATTACAAATATCTGGGAGATTAAAATTATCTGCTATAAAATTCAGTCACACCTGACCACAAGGGTCTAATCTTGTTACACTTCCATACCATATGCATAATGACACAGTGCTGCATCTATTTTCTTTTTCATTTGCGCCAACGCATTCTAACCAATCAGCAAAACCATTTATTTTGAATGGCAACCCAAAGCATCTTGTAGAAGAATCACAATGGATGTGCTTATGTTTCAGCAGCACCATGAAACACAAGGGTGTGTTTATAAAGCAGAAATATAACTTGCAAACATTTGCTGGTGTAGAATCAACATATAAACGGTGGTAGTGCTGTCTGCATTAAGGGCTGTTCACCCGCTCCTGCACACCTGTCAACTTAGAATTTGTATAATATAGAAAAAGAGTGCACCAAACCTCTAAACATGAAATTCAAAACCATGAAATTCAAAATGTCAGTGAAATCAAACAATAAAATGATGTCAGCATAGATAAATGCATATAAAACCACAAATAAATGACAAGATAAAACCATAAATCACAAAAATTATATTCCATACAAATCAGAATAATATTATAATGATAATAAAAGTCCACTCACAAAAAAAAACACTCAGGGGCCAATACAAAATCTTGAGTGAATGTCAAGTGCCATAGTTCACGTGTGATAGTCCCAAACCACCTCAGAATCAGATACAAATTCCCTTACCGGATAGCCATGATCTTCAAATGATAAGAGATCAACAGTGTGAGACACACCAACCATGGATTACTCCAGGGTATGATGACAATTGAATTGAATGATGGCAATTCTCTGCAGTAATATTCAGCAGAGAATGCAAAAGACCATAGAGTAATATTGCTAAAAAACACAGTTTTATTTCATACAAATATACTCACAAACATCTTAGGTTAACAGAAATCTCAAAAGACACCACACCACGGTGCACTGTTGGGTGTGATGATGACATAGGCCCCACGCCCCACCCTACGTGTTTTGTCTGTGCACTGTGCTTTTCTATGAGAACAGAATCTTGGCAGTCTGCCAGCTCTCTTATGTATGCTCACACTTTAAAAGCATTTGCAACAAACCATTTTTTTCCTTTTGGGATAAACGTTTTACATAAATACAGTAAATTGACCTTGGATTGTACAATGTGAGTGTTTTTTGAGCATTGGCCTACTGTATTTTCATTATCACTGTTTTTTAAATATTGTGCATTAATATTTGCTAAAATTGCATTGTAGACTTCTTCCCTGAAGAAGGAAACACTGTTTCCAAAACACGTTGGGACTTTCTATGTTGCTCACCAATAATGAGCACGCTACAACTTTAATGGCAGTTCTATTTTGATGTATCTTAGATCAATAGGGTACCTGTATCCTGATATTGTACTATGTTCCATTTTTATACAATTCACGTATAGTACTATTATACTGACCTATTGGTCATTTTTATTATGTTTATAATAAATATTCGCATTTGTCTTTTAACACATTTGTATGTTTGACTCCACCTATAAAGTCCTGTGGGGGGGGGGTCTTTCTCTGCTGGTTACATTTTGATTTGGGATGTTGGTGGAATACTATTTTTGAACACTTCACCCTGCATTAGACTTTAAATACAGTAAGTAAAAGTTGATCATTGTAAGCGCCCCTGTCAGTAATACATGGTTTGTCTGAACCCCCTAACTGCTACATCTGCAGTACAGCTTGTTCTTTTGAAAGTCAGCAGACTATCTGGCTAGATCAACAGGTTAAAATAATGGTAAGAAAGCAAAAAAAAGAATACAAATGCAACCACCACATTTAAGAATTGGTAAGCTGTAATGTAATAAATGTTTGCTTTGGGGTTTAATACTGCTTTCCATCCGCCCTATATCACATTTACTTATATAAACATGACTTTGCATTTCTGCCATGGGGGGGCACGCCTGATTGGACACAGCAGAAGCAGGTCAACAGGTGTTGGCCAGTGGATGAGCGCTGGCACCTGTTGATCGCCGAGGAAACTGACAAAACACAGCTCTGCCTATGTAAACTAGACGGCGAACTGCTAGATTTTATCTCATCTAGCAGTAGAGACTGCTCATGAGAAAAGGTATTTAGCACTTTATATTTACTAAATTAATTGTATTTCCATGTTCTGTGTACCATGGGAGATCACATATAGTGTATGCAGGGTCCTGGGTTTAGTAACACTTTAAGTGCTGTGTCCCCCATTAACTGGCTTGGAGGAGCATTGGCCCCTTGTACAATGCCTGGAGCTACTTGAATTAGAGATGCCTCTTCAGATAACGTTTTTATCTAACATTATAATACTGTGGCAAGTGAGGCATCAAACAAAGGTTCTAGGTCTCTGATCTCTCCTTATCTGAATATTCTAGAGATGTCCTTACCGGTTTTTAAAGGCTTAGATAATCCATATGGAGTGGTGGACTAGAGGTGTGTTACAAACTGTAAGGAGAACCTCACAAGTATGGACTGCTGGGCAGGAAGAGGAGGTGACCAAGAAAGCTGCAGAATTGCATTGTAGGAATATGCACCACAAACCAACAAAAAATTGACATACTGCAATGCATGTGATGTGACAGTGAATTCAATAAAACCTCAATGTATCTCACTGTACTTAAACCAGTGTAAATATACCAACAGATACATTTACTGAATAAATACAAAATCAAAGTGAAAAATAGTGTCTCAAAAAAAGGTTTAAAGCATACTATACATCAATGCAATTTAGTGGAAATAAATCCATATATAAACACCCAGTGAAAAAGAACTAGGAGAAATGATGAAATATTGTACTGCATTCAGTGATCTGTTGTAAAGTGTTATAGGAGAGGGTCCCACCACCATTTACCCTTCACTCTCACCTGGATCTATGGACCTATTGGGTATATAATAGGTCAATCAGCACCTTTCCCTTTCACCAAAGGGTATATAAACAGCAGTTCCCACCAGCCACTTGATGAGCAAATACCTCAGGATTAGACCTCCAGTTTTTCCCATATGATAAAGGGCACAACCAGGCTCATACGTTCAAGGCAAAGGGAAAACTTCACATAGTGTAGTATAGTCACAAAAAGATAACACTTTATTAAAACCATAAGATAAAACCACTCACCAGTAAAGTGCACCTAGGAAGCAGTGCACAACTTCAAACACTTAATGGAAATAAATCACTGGTCACCTTAAAAAGCCCACCCCTATACATCAGCTGAGCGGCTAGGCTTCCGGACAGTCATAATAATGTCACTATGATTCCCCTTGATGCATTTTGCCAGTAAGTATTTCAACATTTATATTCATACAAGGTACATCTGGTATATCATGAATATTTGCAATTTGGCTACCAATTACACCAAAGTCTACACATCTATCCAAAGGCTATGCACATATTATTAATATTATTGCACCCAAAATCAACATATAAGCACCGGAACTGTATAAGTACCTTGAAAGAACAATGCAAAAATTTGAGTATAGAATATAATATGAAACACTTGCAATGTTTTGGGAAATGAGTACCATCTTTCCAAAGTACTTTGTTTTGGTTCTGAGAATTCTGTATACTGTATGTATATGCTTTGATAGAGGTATGCATACCTGATTTCACATTTTACCCAATCAAGGCAGCTACTTTTTCAATATTAATATAGTTCACAATCTAACAGAGGACTATGGTGTGCAGAGGCGGACTGACCATTTGAGCACTCGGGCACTGCCCGAGGGCCCTGGGTCAGAGGGGGCCCCATGAAATGCCCCTGGCACCTTTTTATAGGCTTTTTTGGGTGTGCTTTGAGTGTGGGCAAGGACACAGTTGAGTGTGGGCAAGGACACAGGGGCCCCATGATACCCTATTGCCCAGGGGCCCCATGAGTTGTCAGTCCGCCCCTGATGGTGTGTTTATACTGATTTTACCCTAGTATTGCTTTTTTTTTTTATTAATCCTGTCACAAGAATGCTGTCTTTGCACTAGGTGGCCAAACAAGGGGCTTCTCTTGTCCCTTCTAAACACTTCTGTCTGACTGGTAGGACTTCTGTGAAATAAGTAGTTTACACCAATCATTCAACATCACTAGATGCCAAGAACATCACTAGTACTAAACCCATCTGTCTCAGCCTTTCAAGTACACTTCACTGACAGGTTCACACTCTGCTGTGGGTTTCCCAGATATGAACCCTCTGGTGCAGAAGGAAACCATGACTCCCAGGGCAGTAGGTAAAACATTGTTGACAACTTAATCTCCATTACTTGAAGCCGAGACAAAAAAGGAATCAAGCTTTTAACATGAAAACCCCTATGGTACCATTAAGTAGAATTAGGTTCTATATTTCAATAAGGCAAAACATTAGTATAGGGACACCAAGCAGAACTGCAAATTCAATGAGTTATGGTTATTATTACTTTTCTTTTCAAGTTCTAATGTGAGAACTCAGTTTATGCTGATGACAGCCCAATACTAAGATTAGTTTCTCAATAAGGGGCAAACTTGCTAGAACTAGTGGTAGAAAAAAAAACAAACTTGACAAAGCTGTCTAAGGTGTCAGCACTTTCCTTCTGTAATTCTGAAATAGTTGCCTGTGTCCCAAGAGTTTAGCAAGTGTCAGGACCCAAGATTCAGATACACATTTTTGGGCCTCTGTTGCAAAGTGTTAGCCAATCTCTTGTAAAATCTAATTTTTTCAAATAATGACTGCAAATACGTCACACAGTGCAACAAACCTTAACAAACTTTAAAGTTCTGATAACACATTCATGTATGACTTTCCATTCCTCCCTTTTATTAGTAGAAATACAATATACTGTTCTTGCAGCTCCTGTTTGTCATGGCAAGATAGGTTTCTGCCTTTAGTCTGACATTCATGTCAAAGTGGTAGGACTTGCAGGAAAGAGGGCACTACCAGAATGTTACCCGATATTTGCAATTCACAGTTCCACTACGCTGAGGCATCAATCAATGCTGTAGAGATAGCTCAGACATACATCAAGTGTTGAACAATTCTTTATATTCTGTATGTCTGCAATGTATGAACTGTCTTGAGTAATGAAAGTCCCTTTTGAAAATCTCAGCCATGCAAAGTTTTAGAAAAAAATTGTCATTTAATCCCAGAACACAAACTGGATGACTAGTATATAAAATGGGATCTACTTTAAAATTTGTTTTATAAATTTCTAACCTTATGTAGCAACATTCATCATAATATTTCTCATATAAATTGTTCTTCCTCTGGAGACTGTCAAGATACCAGGGAGAGCAACTACATTAAAGACCATTTGGACTGGTGGAGCCTGAAAGAAATATTTTGCTTAGTCAAACTTCCACTTTTTGCAAATCACTATGGATCTTAGCTATCTAACACATTTACAATAAGTTGGAGGCAGTAAGGCACAATCATTGTGTTGACCTCCTTGACAATATATGTTATACTGTATATGTAATTGAAATGCATGACCGCTCCCTTTGAAAGAACTCCTTGACCAGTCGGTGCTTTGCGTAGAAATCCATCTTGACCAACCATGAGTGTGGGGTGCTCCTAGAGGTTCAGAATGGCCCAGCTGGTTTAATGGTGCTGTAGCATGGGGATAAATACATGGAAGGTCTTGGGTTGAGTGCTCCTTGTGAGAGAGGAGGCAACTGCCAGGGAGAAACCTTTTGGGCTATGACACTGGCCATGATACAAAGCGCTGCTCAGTCTAAGGAGTGTGTTTGATTCCTTGTGATTAAGTGGTGGATCCAGCTGCCCTGGAGGTGGCCAGCTTTAGAAAGGAACAATGAAGGTTTGCTACCTCTTAAAGGTTAAGCATGGCACACATTAATTTATTCATGGATAAAGGAAAGAATGTACAGATATAAGCTGAGCCACATTTCTTAACAGAAGGCGAGAATAATTCTATGGTTTCCTAGTACTACATGTAATATTACTGTGAGGTGCCAAACATTGTGTGTGGGTGGATTCACAAACATTGTGTCTTAGAGCATTGTGCTGCCTTCCTGAGGAGGACTGTATTGCTCTACTACTGTAAAAACTTTCTGAGGTCAAATATCTTCCTTTGGTGCCTTGTAATGGATTGCTGTGGGTTAGTACCGCCCAGGGGCGGACTGACAACTCATGGGGCCCCGGGGCAATTGGGGATCATGGGGCCCCTGTGTCCTTGCTCAAACTCAAAAAAGCCTATGAAAAAGGTACCAGGGGCATCTCATGGGGCCCCCTACTGATCCGGGCCCTCGGGCAGTGCCTGAGTTTCTGAATGGTCAGTCCGCCCCTGGTACCGACTGTTTTTTTTTATCTGCTCCAAGCTGTAGAACTTTTGTGCCTGTCCCATGTTTGGTGTGTATATTCATTGATGAATATCCCAAGTGATAACCCACTCTGTATTAAATAATTGGTAGCTATGTCTTCCCCATGCACTTATCTCAAGGAAGACTATTAATCAAAACATTTGTTAAAACCCTACAGCATGTAAGAAGAGCCACACTAAGTCCTATTATTAAAGTGACCGAATGAAGCCCTGTCTTTAATTCTGATTGGTTTCTGTTGGACAATAAAACAGTTCAAACACTGTGATAAATTAAGGCCATTTTGGTTACTGTCTACATATGTGTAACTACTGGGGTAAGGCAAAAAAATGGAAAAACTACATGATTTGAAGGTGTGAAGTGATGACACATTTCACATTGAAAGCGGAAGTGATGTAACATTCTTTTGCTTCTTCTGTGTGATGAGACACCTAGCTTACAGGTGGGAAGTCTCACTTTCATCATTAACTGTGTGTGCTGCTAGTAATATGGAGTCATGTCAGAGGTTACTGAGCTTTAAAGAGAGAAGAGGGCAAGTTGTTGGTGTCCACTTAGCTGGTGCCTCTTTGACTAAAGTTGCTAATTTATTTGCTGTGTCACGAGGTACAGCATCAAAGGTTATGATAATATGCATACGTGCAGTCAATACGTCAACTGACCGAAAGAGACAAAAGAAAAGAGACAAAAGGACATTGCGCAGGATTGTGCCCTAACATAAGAAAACAACTGCTGCAAAACTGACTGCAGAACTCAATCTATTGAAGACTGAGATACATTAGCTCTGACATGACTCTGTATCACTAGCAGCACACGCAGTGAATGACAAAAGTGAGGCTTCCCACCTGTTAGCTAGGTGTCTCATCACACAGTGGAAGCAAAAGAGCGTTACATCACTTCTGCTTTCAACATGAAACATATCGCCACTTCCACTCCTGAAAATCATGTAGTGTTTATTTTTTTTTTGTCCAACCTCTGTAGATTAGCACCTTTAAACTAAAGCCATGTACAAAATTGTACCTTGATTAGACTTCTATAGCTTTTCCAAGTTTGGTAATATTCCATTTAGGATCCCTTCCAATAATGAAATGCTCCCTGTAATGTAATGATGAAGAGAAAGTGAATGAGTTATGAGCCTCATTTATTGTTGATAACAGCAGTTCTTTACGGTTTGGTGGTTTCTGCTTCAATGTTACACTGTGGCATAACTCACCTTCTCTGTTATATTGATTTCACCTTTCACCTTTGCAAGAAGAACATAAAATGCTCATTTTACAAAATCATTTTATTGTGAATCTACCTGTGTCCTGACATCAGTCTTTATATGTCCAATAAAAACATGAAATATATACTTGGCCCATCCCAATCAGTGGGATTCTGTAATTTTCTAACAAAGTTTAGGAAACAAGTCTCAACTAATGTTTTGTAACCTTTCACTTAACCACCAGTGTGGTGCAATATAAACTAGAAAAGCTACAATTTCTGGGGAAATTGTGTGAAGTGTTCTTGCCTCCACCAGTAGTCTACAACTTTAGTGGGCGGAGTAACTGGGTGGAGTGCCTTGTCACTCTGCTGCCTGCTCACACACCTGGGTTCCTATGGCAACTCACTCTACAGCAAGGGCATAGAAGAGTGGTTAAAAACAAACTGCTCCAACTTGCTCACTTCACTGGAGGTTGCCATATTCAAACGGTTGCAGTTTAAAAATTATAAATCCTACAACGAAGAGCTTTATATTGTAAGAATCACAAGACCCAGACCTACATTTTGATGCATAGTATGTCTCTGAAGTATTAACAATGAAGGCACAGTTGTAGTTTAGAAATTGCCCTTCAAATTTGAGGTGGCTAGAGTAGAGTTTCAATGAATGTCAATGGGCGGCGTGAGTTGCAAACAAATGGTCATATTGTGAAAACTATCAGGACTATGGCTTAGTCGTGGACATTTTTAGTGGCAGCAGGGATAGCTGAATGTTTTGATGTAAGATTTGTGTAGGTGGGCTTGAAAATGAGGGAGTGATGGCAGTTTAGAAATCATGTCCTGATTTTTCATCTCACACTCTAGCTTTTGTCAGCTCCCACTCTAGTTTTGAACATTGCACCATTCATTCCCATGGGACCAATTTCACCACAAAAACGCTGATATTTCGTGAACCATTCGGTGAAACGTTCCACAAAGTAATAGCACACCAATCGGGAACAATCCGCATGTTTCAGTATATTGCTGTCTATGTAGTGTAAAAACTGTGGGAGGAGTTATGGTGGTAAATTTGGCTATAATAATAAGAATATATATGTGAGATAACAGTAAGTGGTCTTGCCATGCAAGAACACTTAACTAGTTTCAGTTTCCAAGGCTCTGGCAGAGAAATCAGACAAAGAGGCTTTGGTAACTAGTCAGTGCTGCTGTGCAAACTGTAGGAACTAAGCAGATTTTACCTTTCATTGGTGGCTTCATCCTATGATCTACATCAGTGTTTCTCAACATTTTTTCAGTCAAGGCACCCTTTAAAGTTATGAACAATCTTGAGGCACGCTTTAAAATTATGGACAGTCTCAAGGCACGCCATTCTATTATTATTATTATACAGGACTTATATAGTGTCAACAGTTTGCACAGCACTTTACAATATAAAGGGAGATTGTACAGCTACAATACAATCAAAACAAGAGGGCTCTACTCATAAGAGATTTCAATCTAATAAGGTGGGGCAAGTGGTACAAGAGGTTATAGCTGTGAGCTGAGGGAAGTGATAAATGTCTATTCAGAGGCATGATAGGCTTCCCTGAAGAAATGAGTTTTCAGAGATCGCTTAAAGTCAGCCAGAGTAGGGGATAGCCGGACAGATTGAGGTAGAGAGTTCAAGAGGATGGGAGAGACTCTGGCAAAGTCCTGGAGCAAGCATGGAAGGAGGAGACAAGAAAGTCTGAGAGCAGGCAATCATGAGAGGAGCAGAGAGGATGGTTTGGGTGATGCTTGGAGACGAGATTGGTGATGTAGCTTGGGGCAGAATTGTGGATAGCTTTGTTTGTTGTTAGTATTTTGAATTTAATTTGCTGTGCAATTGGAAGCCAGTGGAGGGACTGGCAGAGAGGGGTGGCAGGCACTGAGCGATTGGTAAGGTAAATCAGCCTTTTTCAACCAGGGTGCCCTGGCACCCTGGGGTTCCTTGAAGTGTCTTTAGGAGTGCCTTGGAAAAATGCCTAAAAATTGCCCAAAAATTGTATACAAGCCAGAGGGTTGATCAAGCCTTTAGTTACACAAATGCACAGGTTTTCATTGTGCACCATTGAAATCTTCTAGACACTGACGTCCTAACAACCAATGACGCCATCAGTAGATATGGAGGATGTTGGTCACCTGAATGGCATCCTTGTTTGACCCTCCCCTCTCTGTCAGTGCTGGGGTCAAATTAGCTGCGTGATAGAGAGAAATTGAGGGAGAAAAGAAACATTGGAATACTATTCAGTATCAGTGTGCAAAAGTATATTTACTTTGGAAAAATAATTCTCCTCTAACATTGGGTTTCCTACATGCATGGGTGTTGCTGCATTAGGTTCTCCCAATGCTTTAACATACTTGCTATAACTGAAACTTGGCTTCAAAATTCTGACTCAACTTCTCTTGCAGTCCTCTCCCATGATAGCCTCCACTGTACTCACTCACCCAGACCAAGTGGACGGAAAGGACGTGGACTTGGATTCCTATTATCCCCACAGAGTACCTTCCAAGTCCTTCCTAACCCTCCCTCTCCATCAATCCCCTTTTTTGAGATGCACTGTATTCGTCTATTTTCACCAATTTCTCTGCAGATTGCAGTGATTTATCGGCCTCATGTATCAGTATTTTTTGACGACTTGTCTGCCTGGCTACCCTTTTTTCTCTCCTTTAAAATACCCACTATTATTCTTGGTGACTTTAACATCCCTGTTAATGTTAACAGCATGGCTACTGCTCATCTTCTCCACTTAACCTCATCTTTTGACTTAATGCAATGGACACACACTTCCACTCACTCCAATGGTAATACCCTTGGCCTTGTCTTCTCCCATCTCTGCACTACTGACAACCTTACCAACACCCCCTTTCCTCTCTCTGGTCACAACCTAATCACTTTCACAGTATCCTTGTCTTCAACCATCTATCCCACCAAGCAGCAAATGATTACTTGTAGAAACCTTCACCACTTTAACCTCCTATTCTGCTACTGACCACCTCTATGACAAAATCTCTCCCCTTTCCTGTCCTAACCTGACCACCTCTGTCTACAACAGTTCACTCTCATCTGCACTAGATGCACTTGGTGCTCTAACTACACGAAGAATCAGGCCCCGACCGTTACAACCCTGGCAAACTGACAACACCAGAAATCTCAAGAGATGTCATGCTCTTGAACGACTGTGGCATAAAACAAATCCCTGCAGGACTTCACGCTATATAAATTTACACTCCTAAAATACCATTCCTCCCTCCATGCTGCCAAACAAACTTACTTTGTCTGTCCTATTGTTACCTTGTCATCCAAAGTGGCTCTTTGCTACATTTAACTCTGCTTTGTCCCCCACCTCCTTTACTCACTAACTTACTCACTGCCCAAGAGATTGCCAATCACTTCAAAGACAAGATTGATGCAATACATGAGGACACATCCACTATACAGATATCTTCCCCACTTAACATACCTTGTCCAACAGCACAGTCAACACTTTCCTTTTTTGACCAGTCTACAACTGAAAAGGTTACCAAACTGTTCTCAGATGCCCACCTAACCAACTGTTCCTTGGAGCCTGTTCCCTCACAACTACTACGGTCACCCTCTTTTTCTATCCTATGCTCTCTCACTCACATCTTCAATCTCTCCCTTTCTACTGGCACCTTCCCCTCCCCTCTAAAGTATGTACAGATCACTCCCATACTTAAAAAGCCCTCACTGGACCCCACCAAGGCTTAGTCTACAACCGTCTTAGCTCCAACCTCACTGAAAACAACCTTCTTGACCCCCTACAGTCTAGCTTTTTAGCTCGTAGCACTCCATAGAAACCACCCTACTAAAACTCAGTAACAATTTACTAACTGCTAAAACCAATGGCCACTACTCCATACTCTTACTATTAGACCTCTCTGCAGTCTTTGATACTGTTGACCACCTACTGCTTTTCAATAGACTCCACTACCTTGGTCTCTGAGATTCAGCTCTATCCTGGTTCTCCTCCTACCTGTCACAGTGCTCCTTCAGTGTTACCTATAACTCTGTCTCCTCCTCCCTACTTCCTCTTTCTGTAGGGGTCCCCCAAGACTCTGATCTTGGACCTCTTCTCCTCTCTATCTACACCTCCTCTCTTGGTCACCTGATAACCTCCCATGGCTTCAAATACCACCTCTATGCTGATGACACCCAAATCTATCTCTACTCCTCACCTCTTTCAGTCTCCTCTCACATTACTAACTTACTAACTGACAACTGGCATGGATGTAACACCACTAAACCTCTCTAAAACCAAGCTAATAATATTCCCTCCCCCTTGTGCACTCCTACATCCATCAAGATCAATTCAACTATCAGTCCCTCCCCTCAAGCCAGGGTACTTGGTGCAATCTTAGATTCTGACCTATCCTTTTAGCCCCAAATCCAATTGCTGTCAAAAGCTACTTGTTCACTCACTCGTTATCTCTCGCCTTGACTATTGCAAGTGTTTCTCAACCTTTCTCCAGGCAGGACACCCTTGAAAATTATTTACATTCTCGAGGCACCCTAGTTAAGGCTTGGTTCACACTTCTGCATGTCAGAGAATGCAAAATCACGTGCATTCCCAACGTGCACACAAATGCTCTGCTCTTTAGCAGACGCAAAAGGGTGCGATTAAGTCTTAATGTTACCCCCATGCATTAGCAATTGCAGTGTGTTTTCGGTGGGGCACAATTTAAAAAAAAAATGGTTTGGGAACTAGGGTCAGTTCGCACCAGAATGCGGTTTGGGAAAGGCACGCTCCGTGTGCATTTCCCACAATGCAGGTGATTGCATTGCCCTTGCAAATTTGCATATACAGTTGTGCTCAAAATAATAGGAATGTGTTGAAAAAAGTGAATAAAGCTCAAAATCCTTCTAATAGCTTTTATTTCCATACACAGAAATGCATTGGGAACACTACACATTCTATTCCAAATCAAAACATGAAGAAAAATATATCAAATTTGTGTTGTCTCTCTAAAAAAAATTAAGAAAAGTGAAAAGTGAATATTAGACTGTTCAAAAAAATAACAGTGTTTGTATTCTTCTTTACAAACTCAAACATTCACTATATAAACTGAAAAATGTTTGAAGATTTTGCTTTCCTTTGAATCACTTAATGAATATTTAGTTGTATAAGCACTGTTTCTGAGAACTGCTGTACATCTGTGTTGCATGGAGTCAACCAACTTCTGTCACCTGTGCACAGGTATTCCAGCCCAGGATGATTGGACTACATTCCACAGTTCTTCTCTATTTCTTGGTTTTGCCTCAGAAACTGTATTTTTGATGTCACCCCACAGGTTTTCTATTGGATTAAGATCCAGGGATTGGGCTGGCCCTCTATAATGTCAATCTTGTTGGTCTGGAACCAAGATGTTGCATGTTTACTGGTGTGTTTGGGATCATTGTCTTGTTGGAACACCCATTTCAAGGGCATTTGCTCTTCAGCATAAGGCAGCATGACCTCTTCAATTATTCTGATGTATTCAAACTGATCCATGATCCCTGGTATGCGATAAATAGGCCCAACACCGTAGTATGAGAAACATCCCCATATCATGATGCTTGCGCAACCATGCTTCACTGTCTTCACAGTGTACTGTGGCTTGAATTCAGTGTTTGGGGGTCGTCTGACAAACTGTCTCCGGCCACTAGACCCAAAAAGAACAATCTTACTTTCATCAGTCCACAAAATGTTGCACCATTTCTCTTTAGGCCAGTCAATGTGCTCTTTGGCAAATTATAACCTCTTCAGCACATGTCTTTTTTTCTACAGTGGGACTTTGTGGGGGCTTCTTGCAGATAGCTTTGCTTCACATAGGCGTCTTCTAATTGTAACAGTACTCAAAGGTAACTTTACACCTTCTTTGATCTTCCTGGAGCTGATTGTTGGCTGAGTCCTTGCCATTTTGGCTATTCTTCTAACCATTTGAATGGTAGTTTTTCGCTTTCTTCCACGTCTTTCAGGTTTTGCTTGCCATTTTAAAGCATTTGCGATCATTTTAGCTGAGCAGCCTATCATTTTCTGCACTTCTTTATATGTTTTCCCCTCTCCAATCAACTTTTTAATCAAGGTATGCTGTTCTTCTGAACAATGTCTGGAACAACCAATTTTTCTCAGAATTTCAGAGAGAAATGCACTGTAACCATCATTTACAACATTTGCTGCCTTCCTTCCTTAAATAAGGGCAATAATTGCCACCTGTTTTTCAAAGAATGAATGACCTTGCTAATAGAACTCCACACTGCTATCATTTTGAACATGCCCCTTTCAATTAGTGATTCAATTACACAGAATCAGCAGCATGCATGTCATGACTGTTGGGTCTGTTGGATTTCTATTACTCTACTACACCTGCTAGTAAATTATTTGCCATGTAGAAATATCATTTCTACCAAAAACAGTGATTGATCAGGTTAGTGATGTCTGACTGCTATTATTTTGAACACAACTGTAGGTGCCAATGTATTGTTAACGGCATCCCAAACACAAATTGCAGATGCAGTTTGTTTGAAAGCACCAGATTGCATGGTACTATGTGGTTTGGTGCAGAGCATCTTTTAAAAGTAATGCATGCACTGCTTTTTCTGCACTCCAGTGCGATTTGCAGCTCATTCAAATTAATGGGCTGCAAAATCACACTGCACATTCCCCTCTCTGTTAACTTCTGAACCCCAGTCCCACTCTGCCCACCTGTGGACCCCAATCCCCCTATGAATCTCTGCACCCCAGAACCCTTCTACTCACCTCTGCACTACAAACCCCCCCCTTCTCACCTTGGTACCCCGAACCCCCCTCTCTGCTCACCTCCATATCCCAAAACTCCATTTCTGCCTACCACTGTACCCTAAACCCCCCATTTTCAACTTCACACACCCCTCTCTGCTCACCTCTGTACCCCAACCCCCCCTGCTCACCTCCACACCCCAAAACCCCTTCTCTGCTCACCTCCAAACCCCAAATCCTTCTCTGCTCACCTCCACACCCCAAACCCCTCTCTGCTCACCTCCATATTCCCCTCTCTGCTCAGCTCCACACCACAAAACCCCCTGTTAGCACTCCTATGTACACCACTCTCCCTGCTAAGTGCTGCAAGCTAACATTCTTCCTCCCTTTTGATCCCCTCTATACCCTGCTTTTCACTCACCAGAGCCTTGGGGCAGTCCGTTTTCTATTACAATCCACACAGCTGCGGGTGGTATTGCCCGAGTACTGTCCTGTAGAGGGAGGTGGAGAGCTCAGGATTCAGAAAGCTGCTTCCCCCGCCACTGCTTTGCACTACACTGTGCCGATCGAGCTCTTGCTCGATCTTGTGATATTCGGCAGAGCAGAAGTTCGGTCTGTTATGACAACTTTTTTAAGCACGATGCCATGGTACCCCTGAGGACCTCAGGAGGCACCCTGGGGTGCCGCAGCACCCCGGTTGAGATACACTGCTTTAACAGATCAAGCTGTGCGGACAAAGTAACAGTTAGGCGTATACTGTACTACTTCACCCCGAATGTAAATATCCTAAGACAGGAGGTGTGTTGTTGGCAGGATCACCAGGTGATATAAATGAAAAAAAAAAACAATGCTGCCATGACATCTGAGGATTGGTGAGCTGCAGTATACAATATTACAGTTTTGTTTTTAGATTTAACAGCACTTTAATTTAATCGCTTCCCGATCGCCCTATAGCAGAAATAATTTTACAGGGCTGCATGGGTGCGCAAAATCACATATATATATATATATATATATATATATATATATATATGTGATTTTGCATTTCCAGGTAGGAGGCGTGCCAAGGCGCGCGCATGTGCCCACCATTCGTGGCCGTGACTGTCAATCACCGGGTCCCGGCCAGTGATTACTCGGCGGCGCCCGGTGATTGCCGAGCATCTCCGACGGGGAGGAGAACTAGTTGTAAACAAAACAGTTCTCCTCCCTGTCAGCTTGTGCACACTGCTTTGGATGGCTGTACAGAGCACAGCCATGTAAAGCAGTGTGCTTGCAGTGAAGCACATAGACACAGCACTTAGTAAAACAGCACACATCACACAGTTAACCCTTTGATCGCCCCTCATGTTAACCCCTTCCTGACCAGTGTCATTAGTACAGTGCCAGCGCTTTTTTTTTAGCACTGATCACTGTATTGGTGTCATTGGGGTTGTCAGTGACTCCAAGTCAGTTCCCCCCAGTGTTAGAATGCTCACTGCAGTCCCGCAGTCCCACTATAAGTCACTGATCGCCATCATTACTAGTAAAAATAAAATCCCAGTATATATACCGCCATTTGTAAACGCTATAACTTTCATGTAAACTTCTCTCCTAAAACACATAAACGACTTGCTAACCCCTAAAGCTAATGGTCTCTATTCCATACTCTTACTCTGGGACCTCTCCGCTGCCTTTGACACAGTTGACCACGCCCTCTTACTCAAAAAACTCTATTTACTTGATCTCCATGATTGTACTCTCCGTTGGTTAGAATCTTATCTATCTCACCGCACCTTCAGTGTCACTTACAACTCTACCTCCTCTCCTACACCTTGTAGTCCTTGGATCTCTCCTATTCTCAATCTACACTTCTTCCTTGGGTCAGCTGATAGCTTCCCATGGTTTCCAATACAATTTCTATGCTGATGACACATATATCTATCTCTCTACTCCTCAGCTCACCCCATCAGTTTCCTCACATATCACTGATTTACTAACAGACATATCAGACTGGATGTCACACCACTTCCTAAAACTCAATCTATTCAAAACTGAGCTCATAATATTTCCTCCTCCACATGCCTCTTCCCCTGATTTCTTGGTCAGGATCAATAGCACTGCTATCAATTCATCCCTGCATGTCAGAGGCCTAGGCGTAACCCTGGATTCTGAACTATCCTTTCAGGTCCACATCCAATCCCTGTCCAAATCATGCCACCTCAACCTCCGCAATATCTCCAGAATATGCCCCTTTTAAGCCAACGATACCACAAAAACTCCTAATTCACTCCCTGGTCATCTCTCGCCTTGACTACTGCAACTCCCTCCTCATTGGCTCACTTTTACATAGGCTATCCCCCCTCCAGTCCATCATGGATACTGCTGCCAGGCTCATCCACCTTACCAACCGTTCAGTGTCTGCTACCCCTCTCTGCCAATCCCTCCACTGGCTTCCACTCACCCAACGAATAAAATTCAAAATACTAACAACAACTTACAAAGCCATTGTGACTTTGGATGGGGGGCCTATGGAACCCAGCTCACTTTATAGAGGTGGGGAGACCCCTGTCTCAGCTCCCCATATCCCTCTTATGTGTAAGTCACCCTGTGCCTGATAGGGGTGCAGGGTGAAATGTCCTGCTATTGTGTAGACATGTATAGGTGGGAGTTGTTCATTGTTTAATGCCATGTGGTTGTCCCATTGTTCTATTGTGCATCTTGCTTGGGAGAAAATTATTATGGGATGTATGTATTTGTGTATTGGCTTAGTGGGGGGTGCCTGCTGTGTGTCTCTTGTTACTAAATGTATTGCCCCGCCCTGTGTATATATTGTGGGAACTCGCTTCAAATGGTAGAGCTTCTTCCAAGCACACAGCAACTCACTTCTTTTTAAGGGCCTTTTTGCCCAATTTTATTTACAAGAAAGTTCAACAAAAATGCTTCCCACGCAGGGGTATCCACCATCAAGCAATACCAACAAAAGATTCAGCCTCCTGGCTCGTACACAGTTCACTGTCTGTCTCCTGCAGACTCTTCCCAAATTATGGCCACTAGCACACAGCTAGTCAGGCTTCCACCTGACTCCAAGGCAGAGACCTCCTGACTCCTCTCTGCCGGGGTGGAGCCCTCCTGACTCCGTCTGCCGGGGTGGAGCCCTCCTGACTCCATCTGCCGGGGTGGAGCCCAGAACCATGGTTAGGCCTCTACAAAAAGGCCTGCACACACCTGTGCAATCAGTGTGCTGGGGGTTCTCAAAACACGGACCCCGGATTGGAGATTTCATCCCTCCCAGATCTCTTTGAAATCTCCAGGCTCCAGATCCCAAAACAGACTTAATGAATATATGAGGAAACTGAAAAGCCAGTTTCCTCTGCAATCTATCAACTCTCTGGAGCCCCTCAACCTGCCTGGTTGAGAATCCAGGGTTTTCAGCTTTATTTTGACCGTGGCAGGACACCGCACTGCCACATATCCCCCCCTTTGTTTTGACCCCGTAGGGGGCGGAACACACAAACCTAAAACCCTTGCTTTAGACCTTCTGTGCGGGCTATCACGTGTAGAGGTCCAATCCTGGCTGACTTCGTTTTCATCAAAGGGAGACACTACTCCCTGCCCCAAGAGGTGACTTCCCCTGTCTCCCCTTACTTGGGCTTGTCAGGAATGGACTAGCCAGCAATGGTGGGACTCACCTGCCTTTTGATCTGCAGTACCAGGGCTGGCCAGCGGATGCTCCCAGCAATCAGAGACTCAACTTTGCAGCCAGCTAACACCTGGAACTGATTATGCTGGGGTATTTAAGGGATGGCCAGACTTGCAGACTTTGCCTTGGTGTTGTGTTTCTCTTGGGCCCTGTATCCTGTTCCTGCTCTCTGTTCCTGTCTGATTCTCTGCTACCTGTTCTGATCCCTGGCTTGTCTGACCATCCCTCTGCCTGACCCTCTGTACTACGCTGCCTGCTACCTGTTCTGATCCCTGGCTTGTGACCCTGACCATCCCTCTGCCTGACCCTCTGTACTACGCTGCTAGCTACCTGCTGAACCTGGCCTGTGACCCCGACCAATCTCCGCTTGCTCCCCCTGTACCTACCTGCCCAATTGATATTGACCCGGCCTGCCTGACGACGCTTGCTTGTATGTACTGTTATCTGTGGGTGGTTGGTTTGGTTTGTTTGCACTGTATTATGTTTAGTATTGCACTGCGTTTATGTTTGTATTGTTAGTGTTAATAAATTATATTGTTTATCACATATCTGAAGTCTGCGTTTCCCTGCGTCAGTCACACACCTCTGGTCACACCTGGGAGCCCTGACATTACACCAAGGCCAATCCTGACCAGAAGTGGCTGTACAGGGAAGCCATCTTGGCTTGTTGCTGGGAAGGATGGATCTGGATGAGGTTGTGTATTTATATCTGCTAGTGTTTGATGACAGGGAGTATGCTTATCAAACTCTGAAGGAGTATCCCAGGGATCAACTACTAGAATGTATACGGCTCGCTCATGTTCTAGTAGATCAGGGCACAGAGTTCTCTGAGGTGCAGCCATTGATTGAGGTTTGTGCTGAGTTGGTTTCATCTGGTTCCCCCGAATGCAGGGATGAATTTTTGCCACCATTTAGTGCAGACCAGGTAGAGTCCCTGGTGTGGTTATTAGAGGATGATGTGGGTTACTTTCTGGAGCGTTATTCCACATGTTCACCACAGACACTAAGAGATTGTATAAACGCAGTGCAGTCATTGACCAGACAGGCTTTGTGTAAGCTCAGCTTTGTTCAACCCATACTGCAGACATGGACAGACTTGTTGCACCCAGCCTCAGTCAGCTTACAAAAACCCAGTCCTGCTTCTAACTCTACTCCTGTATTTCCACCAGCTCCTCCAGTTACAGCCCAGTATACTTGGCTATCTACCGCATGTCAGTACCCTGTTCCCACTCGCTGCACCTATCCTGCCTTTAACCCTGTAAAAAAGTCCTCTGTAGCAACTGCTCCTTCCCCTGTTCCATCCTCCAGTTTTTCTCTGTCTCCAGCTGCTCCATTCGTTTGCAGACCTGCGTTTACTTGCAGTGCTCCAGTAGTTAAAACCAGAAAAAAGCGAAAATTCTTTCCAACCAATACCATCCTGCCAGTATCCAAACCGGTGAACCTGCCTTCCGTGACTCAGCCTGAAGCCTCTACTCAGCCTGAAGCCTCTACTCAGCCTGAAGCCTCTACTCAGCCTGAAGCCTCTACTCAGCCGGATGCCTCTCTTCAGCCAGATGCCTCTCTTCAGCCGGATGCCTCTCTTCAGCCTGATGCCTCTCTTCGGCCTGATGCCTCTCTTCGGCCTGAAGCCTCTACTCGGCCTGAAGCCTCTACTCGGCCTGATGCCTGCATTCAGCCTGATGCCGCTACTCAGCATGATGAACTGATCCAGCCCGACGATCCTATTAGGCCAGTTGACTCGATGCCCGCTGTTGATCCAGATGATCCGGTACCTGATCCAGTGCCCGCTGTCGTGCCAATTGACTCAGAGCCCGCTGTCATACCTGGTGACCCGGTGCCCACTGCCTTGCCAGATGACGCGGTGCCCGCTGGCAAGCCAAATGACCTGATGCCTGGTGACCCAGTGCCCGCTGTCATACCTGGTGACCCGATGCCCGCTGTCGAGCCAGACAATCCGATACCTGATGACCCGGTGCCCACTGTCGTGCCTGTTGACTCGGAGCCCACTGTCTTGCCAGACGACTCGGTGCCCGCTGTTCCGCCAGTTGACTCGGTGCCCGCAGTCTTGCCAGACGACTCGGTGCCCGCAGTCTTGCCAGACGACTCGGTGCCCGCAGTCTTGCCAGACGACTCGGTGCCCGCAGTCTTGCCAGACGACTCGGTGCCCGCAGTCTTGCCAGTTGACTCGATGCCCGCTGTTCCGCCAGTTGACTCGGTGCCCGCAGTCTTGCCAGACGACTCGGTGCCCGCAGTCTTGCCAGACGACTCGGTGCCCGCAGTCTTGCCAGACGACTCGGTGCCCGCTGTTCCGCCAGTTGACTCGATGCCCGCAGTCTTGCCAGACGACTCGATGCCCGCAGTCTTGCCAGACGACTCGGTGCCCGCAGTCTTGCCAGACGACTCGGTGCCCGCAGTCTTGCCAGACGACTCGGTGCCCACAGTTCCGCCAGTTGACTCGATGCCCGCAGTCCCGCCAGTTGACTCGATGCCCGCTGTTCCGCCAGTTGACTCGGTGCCCGCAGTCTTGCCAGACGACTCGGTGCCCACTGTCGTGCCTGGTGACTCGGTGCCCGCCGCTTTGTCTGGGGGCCCGAGACCTGTCGCTCCACCTGGGGGTCCGGCGCCCGCCGCTCCGCCTGGGGGCCCGAGACCTGTCGCTCCGCCTGGGGGCCCGAGACCTGTCGCTCCATCTGGGGGTCCGGCGCCCGCCGCTCCGCCTGAGGGCCCGAGACCTGTCGCTCCACCTGGGGGTCCGGCGCCCGCCGCTCCGCCTGAGGGCCCGAGACCTGTCGCTCCACCTGGGGGTCCGGCGCCCGCCGCTCCGCCTGAGGGCCCGAGACCTGTCGCTCCGCCTGGGGGCCCGAGACCTGTCGCTCCACCTGGGGGTCCGGCGCCTGCCGCTCCGCCTGAGGGCCCGAGACCTGTCGCTCCACCTGGGGGTCCGGCGCCCGCCGCTCCGCCTGAGGGCCCGAGACCTGTCGCTCCATCTGGGGGTCCGGCGCCCGCCGCTCTGCCTGGGGGCCCGAGACCTGTCGCTCCGCCTGGGGGCCCGAGACCTGTCGCTCCACCTGGGGGTCCGGCGCCCGCCGCTCCGCCTGAGGGCCCGAGACCTGTCGCTCCACTTGGGGGTCCGGCGCCCGCCGCTCCGCCTGGGGGCCCGAGACCTGTCGCTCCATCTGGGGTCCGGCGCCCGCCGCTCCGCCTGAGGGCCCAAGACCTGTCACTCCGCCTGGGGGCCCGAGACCTGTCACTCCATCTGGGGGTCCGGCGCCCGCCGCTCCGCCTGAGGGCCCGAGACCTGTCGCTCCGCCTGGGGGCCCGATGCCTGTCGCCCCTCCTGGGGGCCCGATGCCTGTCGCCCCGCCTGGGGGCCCAATGCCTGTCGCCCCGCCTGGGGGCCCAATGCCTGTCGCCCCAATTTTCACCATTACCAACAAGGATGGTATCACAGAATCCCTATATTGACCATCTTTGTTTTGTATAGCCTGTAATACCAAGCTCCGATTAGCGGGACTCCACTGTACCAGCTCTCCCGAACATGGAAGAGACAGCATGGTATACACCGGCTGTACACTCCAGAAGGCTAACATTTCCTTCAGCAGGTCTGTTATCAATAGACAGCCTGATTCCACACATAAGACTTTCCTGGAGACATGGAGACCCTCATTTACTGATGCCTCAGAGGTGGTGCTTCTTAAAGAGGCTTCCTCTCGGCTGGAGGTACCCAATACAATAACCTGGGGCTCTCCCAGAGTGTAACCAGGTGTGGGATTCACCCAAATACTCTGAGGCTCAGTGTCAATGAGCTCTTCCATGGCTTCTCTATGGATATCAGTTTGGTATACCACACCATTAACTCCTTTATGGGCTGTGGGCAAAACTTCTGCTGAGCGTTTATCCTTAACGGTGCCTTTTACCAGCGGTGGGTTATTTTTGGCAGCGACAGGAGCGCCCTGGACTAATAGCTGCTCCACAGTCCCTCTATTCAGCACAGCAGAAACCATGTCCACCCCATTGTTACCCACAGAGGCATCTTTTATTATTGCCAACAAGCTTGTTGCCCATCTGTCCCAGTCCATCGTCCCTGTGATCCCATCAGAGGTACTACGCAGTACCACTCCAGCCGCTGAAGGAGACACAGAGGGACAGAGTGGCTCTGTATCAGATCCATTACCTATATCTTCATTATCCATATCACAATGGGAGACTCCTTTTCTAGGCACAGCCGGTTGCAATTTCCTACTCTCACCACCGTGCACTAGGTGCTTGCCATTCAATACAAAAACTTTTGCATTAGTGGATTGCATTACCCATCATTATGAATACGTTCATACCTTTTAGATTCACCATTGCCACACTGAACTAACAAATTCTCATCACTCCATTCAGATGCACTCTGGTCCACCAGAGCAACACCATAGTTATCCTGGGTTACCTTTAACCACCGTTGCTAGGGGAGATAACACATCCTGCTTAGTGGTCACCCCTACTACATTTAATTCAGCATTCTGTTTATATGACATTGGTGCAACCCCAATATCAGTACTCTTCACATTGACATTTTTACCGTTGCCTCCCCACTAAAAGCATTATACAGAGGCAGGTCTTTCTCACAATCACCAGCAGTGGGTTTCCCAACTGGGAGTATCCCAAATTTATAGCAGAGAGTCTCAAAGTCAGTCTCAATCATTGCATTAGTATTGCTCACATTTATCTCAAAAGTACCAGTCTTACCCACCACTGTAACAGGCTTCACCTTCTTCACTTGAGTGGGATCTGGATCCTTTCTGTCATCTCCTCTGCTTGGCTTTGGCCAGCTAGTTCATCCATGTAGCTATAGGATGATACTGTGGCAGGCACTTCTGACTCCTTGGCACCCCCTGTAGGCACAACAGGTAATTCCTCACTGTTGCTAGAGGTGGCTGCCAACATTTTTAAACATGAATCTGGGCTTGCAGATGAAGACTTTTGCCCAGTAGCACCCTCATCAGTGGTATTCCATAATCTGGGGCAGGTAAAGATACCATGCCCAAACTGACCACATTCCAGGCAGGGTATGGTTCCACCGATAACCTTCTTGGGATAAGGAACCCCATCTCCCTTGTAGCCCCTTCTCCTGGTTGGCAGGCTTTCTCCTGTTGCTATGGGAGATGGCACTCTCCCAGCTGAACTTTGTGGGTTCCTCCAGATGCGCTGAACTCTCATCTCTGCGTTGCCACACTCCTCTGCAGACGACACTTCTCTCACAGGGTCCACAGGCCTGAAGTCACATGTGTTGCTCTGGGCAACCACATTTTTCTGAAATTTTTGGGCAGCCTGCTGCTCCTTCCTGGAACTCCAAGCAGGCTTCCCATTTGCATAGCCAGACCTTTGTCTGGTTGTGTCACCTTGTACTGGAAGCTGGGATAATGGGCACTTGGAGACAGTGTGCCCCCATTCACTGCACCGCAAACAGCGCTCTTGCGGCAGTATCTTGGCCGAACTTCCAACACTGCATCCTCTTTCAGGCTTAATACTCTGCACACAGAAAACTGGTTTCCTTTCACCAGCGTTGCCAGGGACAACAGCATGCACTTCCCACTGTGGCAAACTCTGTGCAGCCATGTATGGGGCTTGTTCTGGTGGTAACAACCCCTCCAGCCACAGGGCTCTGTCTCTCATTTCAGAAAAGCTTGCTTCTTTTTTGAGTTTTGGCCGCCCCATCTTTGCAGTCACTCCACAACACTTTTGCACAGTCCAGCAACACAATGGAGCACTGTCTCTTTAAGGAAAGTTCCTTTTCTCTTGCAGGATCTCCTCACCTGCACACACAGATAGTGCAGAGTCATGCACCAAACACAGTTCAACACATGAACTTACTTCCTTGCTGGGATCTCTAGTTCTGCCCGCATCCTCCACCATATGTGGGAACTCGCTTCAAATGGTAGAGCTTCTTCCAAGCCCACAGCAACTCACTTCTTTTTAAGGGCCTTTTTGCCCAATTTTATTTACAAGAAAGTTCAACAAAAATGCTTCCCACGCAGGGGTATCCACCATCAAGCAATACCAACAAAAGATTCAGCCTCCTGGCTCGTACACAGTTCACTGTCTGTCTCCTGCAGACTCTTCCCAAATTATGGCCACTAGCACACAGCTAGTCAGGCTTCCACCTGACTCCAAGGCAGAGACCTCCTGACTCCTCTCTGCCGGGGTGGAGCCCTCCTGACTCCGTCTGCCGGGGTGGAGCCCTCCTGACTCCATCTGCCGGGGTGGAGCCCAGAACCATGGTTAGGCCTCTACAAAAAGGCCTGCACACACCTGTGCAATCAGTGTGCTGGGGGTTCTCAAAACACGGACCCCGGATTGGAGATTTCATCCCTCCCAGATCTCTTTGAAATCTCCAGGCTCCAGATCCCAAAACAGACTTAATGAATATATGAGGAAACTGAAAAGCCAGTTTCCTCTGCAATCTATCAACTCTCTGGAGCCCCTCAACCTGCCTGGTTGAGAATCCAGGGTTTTCAGCTTTATTTTGACCGTGGCAGGACACCGCACTGCCACAATATCTTGTGTCCGTGTTAAAATAAAGCAGTCTATTTTCGGGTTTCCTTCAAGTCTGGTGCTGTCTCCTCTTGTATGGTCAGTGGTGGTGTCCGTGCATGTGTGTTCAGAAAGGGAAGCGGGCGTCTAACGGAAATACCCTAGTGCAGTCGGGGTCCGGTTCCGTTACAGCCATCCACAACCCTTCCCACAGCTACATCACCAACCTGGTCTCAAAATATCTATTAAACCATTCTCTTCGATCCTCCCAAGACCTTCTGCTCTCTAGTTTCCGTATCACAATCTCCCATGCCTCCAGTACTTCTCCCGAACTTCTGTCATCATATGGAACTCCCTAACCCAATCTGTCCAGCTTTCTCTTAATCTATCCACCTTTAGACGATCCCTGAAAAACGTTCTTTAAAGAAGCCTATCCTGCTTTTAACTAGTAAACTGCCTTTTATTTTCTCCATCAGCTCATTCCCCCACAGCTATTACCTTTTGTATCACTCAACCTTTCCTCCTCTAATGAGTAGTGCCTTCTGTTTCCTCTTGTGCCAAATTGTATTGTTACTATGTCTACCTTCATTTTGCAAAGCGATGCACAAACTGTTGGCGCTATATAAATCCTATATAATAGTAATAATAATAATAATATAAAAACCAATTAATTTATACGTATTGGGATTTTTTTTAGCAAAGGCATGTAGCAGAATACATTTTGGTCTAAATTTATGATGAAATTTGATTTTTTTATTTTTTTTACTGGACATGTTTAATAGCAAAAAGTCAAGAATATTGTTTTTTCCCCAAAATTGTTGGTATTTTTTTTATAGCACAAAAAACAAAAATACCACCAAAAGAAAGCTCAATTCATGGGAAAAAAGGATGTAAATTTCATTTGGGTGCAGCGTTGCATGACCACGCAATTGTCAGTTAAGGTAATGCAGTGCCATAATGCAAAAAATGGCCTGGTCAGGAAGGAGGGGGGGGGGGGGTAAATCATCAGGAGGGCAAGTGGTTAAATTGTCCAGGTTTGTGACAGGTTTACTTTAAATTAACATCTCCAGAAGTGAACACTTCTGCTCTCTTGTTTCATGCCTGGGGCCCATTCAGAGAGTGAAGAAACAAATAGTTATACACTTTATAAATGAGCATCAAGGGGTTAGATTCCTTCATACTTGGCAGAACTAAAAAATAGTTCTCATTCAACGAAGTCACAATCATATTAGTAAACCTGGAGTGGGGACAGGATGGAGTAAGCGGGGGTCAAGTGGGTTTATACCTGTTGAATTACACAATATTCGTGGATATACATGTACTTACATATTTAATTCACTCACCTATAATGGCTACTGCTTGTTGTGAGGTATATAAATAGGCCTTTATTGATCAGAAATTAGTCCTCGGGTCCAGTATGATTAAATAGGCCCCAAACTGTTAATAAGAACATAAGAGCTGCGTAAAACGCAGAGGACTTGAGGACATTTTCCTAAAATAGCACAAGGCCATTCAGTCTGCTTGTCTGAACTGTGTAATAAATGTGTTAGGGATTTGAGCTCTTAATATTAGTCGGCCCCTTCTGAACATAAAAGCCAAACAGCTCTATTCATTTGAAATGGTACATTTAGATTAAATATGTAGCTTCAGACTAGTTTTATATGCTTTCATTTTCCAACTGTGATCTCATGTACAAATAGCGACTGTTAATTTTGGCATGTGTGCCTGTGTAGGCTGGATGTGTGGGACCAGGAATGATTGCAATATTAGGTCAAAGCTTTACACTGTTCAAGAGAAAAAAAAATACCATGATGGTGATTGTTTTTCCATTCCCGGCTCACAGAGAACGGTCAAGACAGGGAGCGACAGACAGCATGAATTAGTACGAGTTTTTTTTTTAACTGTGATCTGTAATAAAATAAAGCTGTTTCTTGATTCATGGGGGAAATTCGCTATTTATAAGCGTATATTTATGGGGAGTCTGCTATATTTAGACATTCATTTAAATTCTGGGCTAAATTTAATCTCTGTAAAATTTATGTCAGAAGGGAAAATTTTGGTGCTACGTCTGATATTTTAAACATTTTCTAGAAACTTTGTTGCATGTCTTTTTTTTTTTTTTCGAAAGAAACCTGCTTGCTTGAGAACATGACCAAAGATTATTTTCTATAAAAGTACAACTATTACCAATTCAACTTATTTATTATAGTTTAAGATGTTATATTGGTATATAGAATATATATATACATACAGTACTTGATTTTTTTTTTTTCATTTGCATGAACAATTACTATTGAAGTTCACCAATTTACCTCCGGAAGATTTTACCCCTTTCATGACCAGGGCATTTTTGCTATTCAGCACTGTGCTACTTTAACCACTTGCCTACCGGGCACTTTTACTCCCTACCTGCCCAAGCCAATTTTCAGCTTTCAGTGCTGTCACACTTTGAATGACAATTACACGGTCATGCAACACTGTACCCAAACTAAATTTTTATCATTTTTTTGAGACAGATAGAGCTTTCTTTTGGTGGTATTTAATCACCACTGAGTGTTTTATTTTTTTCTAAACAAACTAAAAAAGACTGAAAATTTTGAAAAAAAGTTTTTTCTTAGTTTCTGTTATAAAATTTTGCAAATAAGTAATTTTTCTCCTTCACTGATGTGTGCTAATGAGGCTGCAGTGATGGGCACTGATAGGCTGGACTGATGGGCACTGATAGGCAGCACTGATGAGGAGGCACTGATGGGCATTGACAGGCATCACTGGTGGGCATTGGTAGGCATCACTCATGGGCACTGAAAGGCAGCACCCATATATGGCACTGATAAGCAATACTGGTAGGCAGCACTGCTTGCACTGTTAGGAGGCACTGATTGGAACTGTTGGGCAGCACTGATGGGCACTGATAGGCAGCACTGACTGTCACTGATAGGTGGCACTGATGGGCGGCACTGACTGGCACTGATAATTGGCATTGAAAGGCAGCTCTGATGGGCACTGATATGTGGCATTGATATGTACTGATATGACTGATATGTGGCATTGATGTACACTGATGGGCACTGGTATGTGACATTGATTGCCACTGACAAGTGGTAATTATGGGCACTGACAGGTGGCACTGATGGGGCTACACTGATCAGTATCATGATCAGTGTACATGTCCCCTCTGAAGAACGTTGCTTACTGGCTTTCCTCTCCTCTCCTCACGCACTGTCAGCATGAGGAGAGGACTTCTGATAACTGGCATTTCCTATTTACATGTGATCAGCTGTGATTGGACACTGATCACATGATAGAGCCTTACGTCATCTGCTCTTTACTGCGATCATTGTTCCGCTGTGTCTCAGGAACAGGGCGCACCACGGATCGCCGCGCCACGTGCCCCCGAGGGCGCGCATGTGCAACTAGAATGGAAGGACATCATATGATGTCATCCCAGAACTAGAGAACCACCGCCCTCCCATCATTTCCTTATATGGCAGGCGGTTAAAGTGGTTGTAAACACAAATATAAAAAAGATTTTGCCATCGTTGAATACATTTTAATGTAAACATACATACAGCTGTGAGTGTACCTCGGTATAAATGCTCCCTTAGCTTGTTTCAGCCCTCCAAAAACTGCTGGTCTGTGGGCGTGGCTTAGGACCAGAGAAAAGTAGGTGGAGATGTGAAGTCACACAATCCCTCAATTATGCACACCCTCCAGCCTCGGCTCAAGAACATGCACAGCTACAGTATCTGACATCTCTATGCCTGTGAGCATGTCTCGTGAGGGCATTCAGGGGAATACACAGGTACCAGTGACTATGTCAGCTCTGCTTACAGCACAGGATCTGTGCTAATCAGGACAAAGCTGGTAGGATGGGGTTAATGTTAAAAATCCTAGGAATTCGGCAGCCTAAAGTAGCAATGTGGACCAGGAAACATTCTCTTATAAAACTCTGTACACAGCAATTTACAAGCTAGGTGCTGTGAATAGAGCAGGACAACAATCAGCAGTAAACATACCTAGATAACTACAGCATTACTGAAGTGATGCCGATCTATGTCATAAATCACTGGTGCTGAGTTCTCGATCTTGTGAAGGCAGAGACCAGCAGGGAGAGGACACCTGCTTTCCCACCCCTTTGCAGTGTATTACATGGAGGCTCATGCCGGTCTTGTCTTCAACACAGTCTGTCACTCACAGGAGAAGGGGAGTGGTGACACCATTTTTCTGCTTGTGTCGGATTTATTCTGTTCAGAAGAGCAGGGGGATTTCTGGAGAAGGGGATTGCATCAAGATACCAAACTAAGCTCAAATGCTTAGCAAAGGTAAAATCAATTCAACTGTAGGATTAGATTGATTTGTGTTTTTTAGGTTTACAACCACTTTAACATGCAACACTGTACTCAGTAGAACCTTATTTGATGGTCACTACTGGGTTTTTTATTTTTTGCTATATGACTGAACAAAAGGCTGAAGATTTTGAAAACAAAAACACAACACTTTCTGTTATAAAACATAGCCCATAAAAACAAATTTTTTCACAAAATTAGGCCACAATTTATTCAGCTACATGTCTTTGGTAAAAAAATTCCAATAATTGTTTATTAATTGGTTTGTGTGAAAGTTATAGCATCTGCAAACTATGGTATATATATTTAAAAATGGATCAGTACTGATGGACTTTCTTATTGCCTTAAAATGTCAAGACAGTATAAATAGCCCCCAAATGACATCATTTTTGAAAGTAGACAATCTGAGGTAAAAGACATGGTGAGTTGAAGTTGTAATTTTTGCCACAACTTTAATTAAATTTATTAAAATTAGTTTTTTTCACAATTGTTTTACATACTGTCACCAGTGAAGTACAGCATCATATGACTGCTGTGGCGGTGATTAGGGATACTGACTGGTGAAAGTATGCAAAAGAAAAAAAAATTGAATAATTTTTTATTCATTCTTTTAACATATTTTTTCTTTTTTTTTTACTTTTTTTTCTACAGATTGTCATTGTAGTACAGTATTACCATAGTGACAGATCATTACTCTGGGGGAAGGAAGATCATGGATTTTCATTTTTACGCTCTATTTTTACCATCTTCTCTGCAATGGTATTGCACAGAGCAGCCCTGAACCTCCTCTTCTTGGCTCCCCTGATGACAATCTTGGCTCCTCCCTCTCTTTTTGTGTCCCCATAGCAAGCCATTGGCTATGGAGGCACACTGTGTATGCTCACTCTGGAGCTATGTGTTTATGGAGCCACACTCCATAGACACACATTGCTGGGCTTAACCCAAGTCCAAGGAATGCATTAGGTAAAAAACATTTTTAGGTTTAGTATCACTTTATAGTAGAACTAAAGGCAATACTTTATCTAAAAATGTATTTTGACTAGAGTAAGGAAGGGTTACAAGCCCTGTCAGTTTGTTTTGTCATCTATGTCCCATAGGGGAGATTTCCCTACACATCCTGTCCCTGGGTGAAAACAGGAGCTCAACGCAAATCTTTCCAAAGTGAAGGAATCCCTGGTTGTCATCAGGGTCACCAGATCTAGTGCCTCACTGAAAGATTTCACCTCCATTCTTGTTCTGCTGACAACCCAAAATTTGCCATTTTTTTCACTTTTGGTAATAATGGTAAACAGGACAAAAAGAGACTGTGAATCTCCTTAACAGGGGTACAGACAGCAATAAATACCTGACAGGGGTTCTTATCCATCTCCATTCTATATATAAAAAAAAAAAAACTTTTTCCTTTAGTTATACTTTAAATATTTAAAGTAGTTGTGAAGTCAAGTAACACTATATACCTTATCCAAGAGTCGAATATGTACAGTAAATGAATCCATCTTTGTAATAAAAAAAAAAAAGTGATGTAGGTCATGGATGTCATTTCCAGAAGTAACCTTTATGGCCTAGCGTCAGTGCTTCCAAGGTAATGGAATGCAATCACAGCTTAGAGTGGACAGTTTACTACCAGGAAGTGAGGAACTGGCAGGAACAACCAGGTAATATTGAAGGATTACACCCACAAATAAATTATTATTTATATAACACATATTAACCACTTCCCGACTACCCTACAGCAGAAATACTGCTACAGGGTGGCACAGGTGCGCAAAATCATGTATATATACGTGATTTTGCATTTCCAGGTAGGGCCGTGGCTGTCAATCACTGGGTTCCGGCCAGTGATTACTTGCCGGTGCCCGGTGATTACTGAGGATCTCCGATGGGAAGAGAACTGTTTTGTTTACTAACAGTTCTCCTCCCTGTCAGCTCGCCACACTGCTTTGGATGGCTGTGCACAGTGTGCTTATTGTGTGCTTACAGTGAAGCACACAAACACCACCCCCCCAGTAAAAAACACACCCAGCACACAGTTAATCCTTTGATTGCCCCTCATGTTAACCCCTTCCTGCCCAGTGCCATTAGTACAGTGTCAGTGCTTTTTTTTAGCACTGATCACTGTGTTGGTGTCACTGGGGATGTCAGCGACACCATGTCAGTTCCCCCCAGTGTCAGAATGCCCACTGCATCACTCAATCCCGCTATAAGTTGCTGATCGCTGCCATTACTAGTAAAAATAAAAAATAAAAATAAAATTCCAGTATACTGTATATACTGTATTGCCATTTGTAGATGCTATAACTTTCACGTAAAACAATTCATTTACACTAATTGGAATTTTTTTTAGCCAAGACATGTAGCAGAATACATTTTGGCCTAAATTTATGACGAAATTTGATTTTTTAAATCTTTTTACTGGATGTTTAATAGCAAAAAGTCAAAAATGTTGTTTTTTTCTCAAAATTGTCGGCCTTTTTTATAGATATATAATAAATAATAGATATATAAATAAATAAAAACGCACAGGCGATCAAATACCACTGAAAGAAAGCTCAATTCATGGGAAAAAAGGACATACATTTTATTTAGGTGTAGTGTTGCATGACTGCGCAATTGTAAGTTAAAGTAACGCAGCGCTGTAAAGCAAAAAATGGCCTGGTCAGGAAGGGGGGTACATCCTCAGGAGGACAAGTGGTTAAATCCTTAAAGAGACAAACATATGAATCATCATATTTAAGGTTACAAGCACTTTAACATGGAATAAAGTTTAATGTAAAGTCACAGAAGTATTTTCATTGAAATTCAACAATGTCAGGTGCCCTCCTTTCCTCTGGCAAGAAAAACACATCTAGTTACAAAGTAACAAAGTGTTCTAATTTAAAGCTACAAATAGGAACCGGAAATCAGAGAACATCAGATACTAATTAACAAAGTAAATAGCCATACATATTGACATGTTTGTAAAATGGGAGTGATCTGGAAGCAATCTACCTCCTCAGGGACATATAGAGACTGAAGGGTGAAATTCCACAACATGATGGGCTACAAGTGATTGTGTTAGTCCATTCCATTTCAGTTCCAGTATTTGTGTCTGGCTATTCCCTCTGTGGCTTTTTGCGTGGTTCTCCCAGGTACAGTAAACCACAAAGACACTTTAGGATGTAAATTACATATGTTGACTGGAAAGTGTAGTATCCCTGTGTTTTAAAGGGTAACTGAACCCAAGAACAAAGCTGCAATGGGGATAATTTACTAAAACTAGAGAATGCTAAATCTGGTGCAGCTGTACATGGTAGCCAATCAGCTGCTAACTTTAGCTTGTTCAATTAAGCTTTGATGATAAAACCTGGAAGGTGACTGGTTTCTATGCAGAGTTTCACCAGATTTTACACGCTCCAGTTTTAGTAAACCCCAATATATTTAAGCTTACAGTCCTTAGGTGGGCTAGCTGCCTTCATTTTCTTTTTTTTTAAGCTAAGAACACTTTCAGCAAAAACTGAAAATACCTGTTAATCTTGACAGTCATTTCATAAAATATTGATTCAACCTACCTAGTTTATTGTAGATAGTAGGAACTCTTCTATTCTTCTATATAAAAGGATGGGCATTAAAGTGGTGATTTTTGACAATCCATCAATGATTTTTTAATTTTGGAATACATTTTATGAGAATATGGATGAAATCAGGAAATAAAAGAGATTCAAAGTTTAGAAGCTAAGAGTTCCCTACCAAGGACATGGGGGGGTTAATGCGTTCCTGTGACTGATTAAGACCAGTGGGTTTTGCATACAGATTACCAATCAGTCACTTCCCTCGAATTGTAATACTCGTGTCAAGAAAGTATGTTGAATTGTCAGCCAGGGACTAGATGGTTAAGATGGTAATAAGTTCCAGGGACTGTTTCATCACTCTCTTAACCTGTTTCTGTTAAATTATAAATATGTATTTTATAAAGGACAAATTATATGTATATATATATATATTTTTTTTTTTTTTTCTACTCTTATATAGTTTTACTCTACTTGTATATTACCCCTGGTGCATGATATGTACAGTGTATATTGTTTTATATTTATGTATCTGGACAATGGTGGTGTGGGGTATGGACTGGAAACATAGGATTGCCTCTTGCGTGTTCTTAATCTCTTTCTCTGTTTTTTATACCTTGGCTGTTTAGCTTTATGTATATTTCCTACATCTTTATATTTGTTTTTTTTTTGCATTTGTATTTAGGTCTCTGAAGAAGAAAAGTCTTTTTGAACATCTTTTGTATTTTGTTATAAGTCCCTGAGGAGAAAGATTGCTTCCCAATCACAGTATGCCTCTTTACACAGATGTCGACGTGTATGCTATTTACTTTGTTAATTAGTTTCTGATGTTCTCTCATTTCTGGTTCCTGTTTTTTTCTTTAAATTAGATTGTTTCCTACTTTGTAACTAGTTGTGTTTTTCTTGCCTGAGGAAGGGCGGACAGCCCCATACTGTTGCAATTTCTATGAAAACTCTTCTTTGACTTTACTTTGTTTCATAACAAATCTTTAAATTCTGAAATCCCTTTGGCAATTTCTCTATAATGGAGGCTTTTGGGATGCCTTGGTTGCCGACACTCATTGTACTACAGGTGTGGTGCACTGTTAGCTTTAAATTAATATACCCATGTGGATCTGTATGAGTTTTCAATATAACCTCTAAAGAGACAACTGCAACTGGGTCATTTTCTTACTTCAGAGACGAAACAGCTCAGATATCCCAAGATTCTTTTATGTCTTTATCTTCAGCACAATGGACAAGTTGGACACATTTTCTAAATAACTTACTTTATTACAATTACATGAAATCACCCATGCAAAATTATATAAATTATAACTCATACCAAGAAGTCTGAGGGTTCATTTGGCACCTATCCAGTTTTCACAAAACATCAGGCGTGCTGCATAAAAAGGGAAGCAGACCAACTTATCTTCCCTGAGCATGTCTAGGAACCCAGGGAGTAGTGACAAAAGGAGTTAAAAGGCACTGGGCCTGCATCTGAGCATGGTCCACTGATAGGCACTCCATTAATTTGCTGCAGGGTAAATCCTGTGCGAATTTTCAAATCTAATGCTCTAGTACTGTATAGGTACAGATGTTTCTGTACAATGTTTCTGTACAATCTGCAGCTGAACTCCAGATGCCAAATTTCTAATGTTTGCTGTAGGGTACATCCTGCATTGCACCAAAAGGTTTGCAGCCTATTCCACTGTTCCAGCACTGTAAAAGTGTCACACATTGTTTTTGTAGTTGGACCTCAGCTACCAAATTTCTCATCTTTGCTGTAGGTTAATTTCTGCCTTGTGTCTCAAAGTTTACAACCTATTCCAGTGACCAGGCACTGTAAAGGTGCCAAACAATGTTTCCACAGCTGGACCTCAGCTACCAAATTTGTCATGTTGACTGCAGGGAAAATCCTGTATTGTGCCTCAAAATGTGGAGCCTATTACTGTGCTCCTGCACTTAAAAATATTTGTCCTTCAAATAATACATTCTAATTTTCCTGCAAGATAAAACCAGTCTCGTTCCTCCCTATTATGTTGCAGCCTAACCAAACTGCTTACATACTGTCCAGCCACTGAACAATATTTGTGGCTATTGTATCTCACATAATACACTCTAATTTTTATTGCAGGTTAAAACCTGTCTTATCTATTTCTGTTTGCTGCTTATTCAGGTTCTTAAGTATCATCCTGATACTAGCCAATTTCTACCAAATAGATATCTGAAGTCTACATTTTAAATATCTTGAAAATAGTTCAATTATGGGGGTGGCAAGGGGTTTGGGAGATGTGGTTTTGAAGTGCTCTTGTGTCTTTGTTTTAACATTTTATTAAGCTTTTATGACAATGCAAAAAAAAAAAAAGAAGCAAAAGTAGCTCACAAACATTATTATTGAACTGTTTTGCCACTGGCTAGCTTAAAATCTTTTGCTTTATTTTTTACTATTATAATTTTTCTATAGCTTTCAGATCTGTTGTGGCTGCTACTCCCGCTGCTACTCTCACTGGCCAATGCAAGATTATTACTGCTTAATTTAAAAAAAACAAATCAGGTGTCGAAGCCAAAACAACCTAACAAAGCTTTTTTTCAAGTTGAAATAAATCAGATTGGGGAACTACTGCTGTATTTAAGCCAAATTAATGAAAAAGTTTAAAAATCAATTACACATTCAAAATGTCTATGAAAATCATACCGTTCCATAACACCATATACAGCTTAAAGAGGTTCTAAAGTCAAAACTTGTTTTACCTTAAGTGTTACTAAACCCACAATAGTAAAATCAGTCTGTATATGCAATAAAGAATGCTTGTTATACTCACTGTGGAACCTAAGGGGTTAATCCTCTGCATTGTGTAAAAATGCTATTTGATCCTTTCTTCTCTGTTCTTCCCCTTTTTCCAGCGACCACCACTTATCTCTAGACTGAACCATAGGCATGCATATGCTCAGTTTGGTGTAAATTGCTAGAGAGGTTTTTGTTTTCTTGGGAGTGTGCATGTGATCAGCACACGGCCAATCAGCACTGTCCAAACAGAGATTAGGGGATTGCCATCCTCCTAGAGCAGAAAGAAAACTCCTCCTACGAGCTTTAGCTAGTGCTGGGCTGGACACTGATAGAAGTCACAGGACTGCTCTAACTGCTGATGAGAAAAGGTATTAGCAGTTTTTATTTACTAAAATAATTGCACTTCCATGTTCTGTGTACTGTGGGAGACCAGCTATAGTGGATGCAGGGTCCTGGGTTTAGTAACACTTTAATGCATTCCCTGCATAAGCTCCTGTTGCTGTCAGTGAAATCCTGTGAGGAGGGAGCAAAGGGTGTGGCTGAGCCATGCTGTGTGTGTCTATGTATACACAGAGCCTGCGCACACGTGCACCCTTAGCACAAGGCTTGCTGTGGGGGCATCTGCAAGAAGGAGGAGCAGATAGCACTGATAGGGAAATGCCAAAATGGAGATAAGGAACCGTTTTATGCAATATTGTTGCACAGAGCAGGTAAGTATAACATATTTTTTATTTTACCTAAAAGAATAGCCCTTAATATTGCTTTGATGCCAAACTGTATCTTTGTCAGTGCTGTGTGTATGAGTCAGTTCCACCTCACATATCTTGTGTCCTGCTCCAAGCAAACACCAGTTTACTGGGTTTGATCTGTATATTTCCTGTCCTGGGCACCTGCAACATTCCTAAGCTGCTTATCTTGGAGGTATCTGATTGGAAAATTATTGCAGCTTTTATTTATTGGTAAAGATATGATAATGATTTAATGAGAAGGGGAACAAATTCTGGAGTTGGGCTTTAAGGGCATGTCATTTCAGGGACTGGGTTTTCTTTTTATAAGTCACATTGAAAAAAAGGTTTGCTTTGTTAAATGGCCAGATTCTCCAATCCCTAACCCCAAATGTTTTTTTTCTTACTGTTCTCCAAACATAGCTTTACCACAAATGCAACAGAAAATTCAGGTGTCTACATTTTTAGTCCATGGTTGGTTATTAAATGTTTGCAATAATTTATTTTTGAATCCTAAAAAAGACTTACTGCACTGAATCTAGCTTGCTTGTCAGCTCAATAATTTGCAACACGTTTCCTGCAAAGTAGATTTATAGACTTAAAATCCTAATTTACATAACTGAGTCAGAAATTATAGAAAATGCTGATTAATGAGATTTGATTTAAGATTGTGTCTTTATATTACAAATACCAAACATTCTTCTATCTGTCTGTCTGTCTATCTATCTATCTAACTATTTCTGCCCTTTCCTTCCATAAATGTCTATTTACTATATCTATCTATCTATCTATCTATCTATCTATCTATCTATCTACACAATGTATATATTGTATATTTACCATATTATATATCCTCTGCCAACTTTAACATTATGGATTTCACATCACTTTATGCGCTAGTGACAATGACTATCAGGACAAATAGAAAATGGTGAATCTAAAGCCAGCCATAGACAGAGTGATTTTCTTTGGTTGCAGGAACGAAAATCACTCTATTCCCTCATTAACACAGTGTTGATGGGGGAATTCCTTCCGTAGAGCCATTGTGTTCTTCCAGTGGGGGAAGCCGTTCCTGCCGGAAAAACGCAGTGATTACTGCTAATGGCTGTAGTTGCCACTAGCAATAATCACATGTAAAATCTGACAGGCTGGTTGTTCTCAAGTTGATTGATCAATCAACTTGGGTACATTTAGCCTGCCCATACATGGTTAGAATCTCAGCCAGTCTCTGCTGAACTGGCCAAGATTCGAACTGTATATGGCCAGCTTGAAGGATAAGTTCACCTTTTGTTCACTTTTGTTTTTCTAAATTCCAGCTCCCCTATGTACCAATATATCATTAATGTTCTTTTGCAGAAATTCAAAAGCTTTCCATTTTTTCTTCCCACCTCTATGTCAGTGTTCAGATGGCTGTATAAAAAGTTTTTCCATTACTTCTGCCTTATTTCCTGCAGAGACCTTTGGCCATGACACAGGAAGGAATTGACCAGCTGACCTCATTAGCACACACCCTGCATCATCTACCCCCCTACCTCCTACCCACTTCCAGATACACCGGTATCAGTGATCAGTGATCAGTGATCACCGGTAGCGGACTGACAACTCATGGGGCCCCCGGGCAATAGGGGATCATGGGGCCCTTGTGTCCTTGCCCAAAATTTAAAAAAGCCTATGAAAAAGGTACCAGGGGCATCTCATGGGGCCCCCTACTGACCCCCGGCCCTCCGGCAGTGCCCAAGTTTCCAAATGGTCAGTCCGCCCCTGGTGATCACTGTTCTCACTAAATACATAGGAATTGATTTTTATTTTTCTACCTTAACTTTAATCTTGCATAGATCATTCATTTCACAGAGTGTGCTGAGCGAACAGATAACAGCCTATGTGGATAGAGCTGTAGTATTGAAAACAGGAGAATTGTGTTCTGGGTTCTGTAAAGTTGTCCATACACTATATAATCTGATTGTACAATCTGCTTTTGATCTACCATCAATTATGTAGTGTAAGGGCTTGCCTTGGATAGAGAGTGATTGGTAGATAGGTGGGTCCTCCTATTCCATAGTTCTATTAAATTTAATGAAAATTGTACAGAGATTGTACAATCAAATTGCATTGTGTATGGCCCACAATGGCAGCCAAGGTGTCCAGTGCGCCCCCTCACCAGCAAGTCAACAGTACAAAAAATGGCCACTGCCCCAACCTATAACTGGCCTTCACAGCAAGGGGCACATGGAACGGCGACACATGGCAAACAATTAAAGGGAAAAATTAGAAAGGTCAACTTACCCACTACCTTGACAATAAACCGATTTTGATGTGTTGATATTTTATTTAGGAGGCAGAGATTATACTAACATTTATTTGATATACATACATGCAATTTGATTTTCCATATAGCCTTTCATTTTGTTTTTAATTATGGGAGCACTGGGGGGGGGGCTACTTATTTGGTTAATTGATTGGATCCCCAAATCTAATAGTGATGGATAGAAATGAAAGCTAAACAATACCAACAATCCCTGTGTTAGTGACAAACTGAGTATGGAACGTTTTTGTGTGTGGTTGCTTCTGATTGGTGAGCCATGTCTGCCGTGGCAATTTACTGTAGATTTATATTTTTTAGATAATTTTTGGATGTATTTTGTTTGGTATATTTTTTTATATTTGTCCTCTGAGTTAACATGAGGAGTATAGGTCAGAGCTGAAAAATATATATAATTTTTTTTGGTATTTTTGCATCCCACCTCAACGACAACAACCTCCTCGACCCCCTACAGTCCGGCTTCCATCCCCTAAACTCCACCGAAACTGCCTTACTCACACTCTCCAACGACCTGCTAACCGCCAAAGCTAATGGCCACCATTCAGTGCTCCTACTCCTCGACCTCTCGCGGCTTTCGACACAGTCAACCACCCCCTCCTCCTCAAAAAACTACACTCCCTTGGCCTCAGAGACTCCGCTCTCTCCTGGCTCTCGTCCTACCTATCACAATGCTCCTTCAGCATTACCTATAACGCTACCGCCTCCCCCTCACTCCCCCTTTCTGTTGGGGTCCCTCAAGGCTCTGTCCTCGGGCCCCTTCTGTTCTCCATCTACACCTCCTCCCTTGGCCAACTGATATACTCTCATGGCTTCAACTACCACCTCTATGCCGACGACACGCAAATCTATGTCGACCCCTCGCCTCACCCCCTCAGTTTCCGCCCGAATCACAAGCCTACTGAACGACATATCAGATTGGATGCCGCTCCACTTCCTTAAACTGAACCTCTCCAAAACCGAGCTCCTAGTTTTCCCCCCAGCCCGCGCACCCCCCCTACTGACTTCTCAATCATGTCCCACCCCGCAAGCCAGAGTACTTGGTGTCATTCTTGACTCCAATCTAGCCAGCGGCAAAACAGTTCAATCTATCCTTCCAGCCCCAAGTCCAATCGCTAACAAACTCATGCAGACTCCACCTCTGCAACATCGTCAAAATACGCCCATTCCTAACCTCAGAAACCACTAAGCAGCTCATCCACTCCCTCATATCACGACTTGATTGCTGCAACTCCCTCCTCACTGGCCTGCCTCACCACAGGCTATCCCCACTTCAGTTGATCCTGAATATGGCAGCCAGACTCATTCACCTTACCAACTACTCCGTTTCCGCCACCCCCCTCTGACAATCCCTCCACTGGCTTCCGATTGCCCAACGGATCAAATTCAAAATGCTAACACTGACGTACAAAGCTGTCCATAATACTGCCCCAAACTACATCACCGACCTAATATCCAAATACCACCCAAAACGCACTCTCCGCTCCTCACAAGACCTCCTTCTCTCTAGTTCCCTGGTCTCCTCCTCCCATGCCTGCCTCCAGGACTTCTCCAGGGCATCACCCATCCTCTGGAACTCCCTACCCCAATCCATCAGACTATCACCTACTCTCCTCTCCTTTAGGCGCACCCTGAAAAACCCACCTCTTCAGGGAAGCCTACCCCGCCCCTGCTAATTGCCGATCTCCTTCACTCTTCCTACCACTCTATCCCCCACAACTTTTCCTCCTGTACCACTATACCCTCCCTCCTAGATTGTAAGCTCCAAGGAGCAGGGCCCTCGAACCCCTCGTGTATCGCATTGTATTATTATTGTACTGTCTCATGTATTGTCTCCCATTGTAATGTACAGCGCTGAGCGAACTGTTGGCGCTTTATAAATACTGTATAATATTAATAATAATAATTGTATATATGACAACTGGAGTCTCCTTTTGGATCCCACCTGATAGAAAGTCATCTGTTGACCAGCTTACATGTTCCTAAGGGATTAACTGGAGAGGTGGTTAGTAACACATTAGCATTGCTGCCTTTGTCACCGCATTGGTCAGTTGTAGACTTCTGTGGAGTGCTGTTCTGCCAGTTGTCATTTGAGCACCACATAGTGAGGGTGACTGCGTGGTAAGCATTCCTATGTGGCCTCCTGCTTTCCTGGAGATGCACTCCACTGATCAGTCACATGTGCAGTGGGCACTCCAACTTTCAGGACTCCATTGGAGGGACAAGCATGGCGCTAAATGTAATATGCATTATGGGATATGCTCATAGGAAGGAATATATTTATGTGAGATAACACTGTACACTTCTGCTCTCCTTGCTGGTAAGCAGCAAAGCCGATTGAGTTTCTGCAGGATTCAGCCCACCTAAAGGAGGACAGCACTTTATGGACTTTGATCTAATTAATTTCTTTTTTACTTATATTTCAAAATATTTTTGTTGGTAGGTGCAATTAACAATTTATGGGTTGAGTTTTTTTGTGTATGGTGTTTAATACTGCTCTATCTCCATTGATAATATCATACAGGGTGTCCCTAAAATCTGGACACAGGCAAAATGCATACTGAGAAAAAAACATTAAGTTAGTGATATTTCCTATGTGTCCAGACTTTAGGGACTCCCTGTACATAGACTGACTCCACTGTCTTTATACTAGTTTGGATTACTTTGTACAAAAAAAACTGTGCAAGCTTATGTGGATATTTATGTGGGCTTCAAATCCTCTGATGGAGGTTATAACGAATATAAAAAATGAACAGCTGCCTGAGCATTATTGATGTCTCCATTGTGGAAAGTGGAGATGATTTCAGCTATATTCCCAGCTGTGTTGTAATGTGAAGTGGTATTATCTGGAACAATGTAAACTTTCTAGAAGTGCAATTGTGTCCCATTCAAAGAACTTGCTATTGGCTCACACCTATCTGAGTCATACAAGACATTAGTATAAAACAGGCCATACATACCTCAAGCTGCAGGAAAGAATATTGCTAGATTCCCCCATTAACACAGTAAGTGTTGGAGTATTCCTCCTACAGAGTTATTGTATTCTGGACAGCGGGAGGTTTTACAGCCATCGGAATACAATGATCACTGTCGGCAGCTATCGCTGTCAGCAGTAATCGAAAGAATTAAAAAAAAATTTGACAGGTTGGTTGTGTTGAAGGCAATGGATCCCTGCTGAGGCGGCAGAATTTTGATACTTCTATGGCCAGCTTAAAGTGTTACTAAACCCACAACAGTAAAATCAGTCTGTATATGCAGTAAAACATGCCTGTTATACTCACTGTTGAACCTAAGGGGTTAATCCTCTGCATTGTGTAAAAAGGCTATTTGATCCTGACTTCTCTGCCCCTCCTCTTGTTCAAATGTCCAGACTGTTGAGACAGACTGAACCTATAGCCCTTCTGCACATGCTCAGCTTAGCGTGTATTGCTAGAGAGGGCTTTTTTTTCTTGGGAGAGTGCATGTGATCAGCACAGGGCCAATCAGCACTGTCCAGACAGAGGTCAGGGGTTTTGCATCCTCCTAGAGCAGAAAGAAAACTCCTCCTACAAGCTTTAAGCAGTGCTCTGCTGGACACTGATAGAAGTCACAAGACTGCTCTAACTGCTGATGAGAGAAGGTATTTAGCAGTTTATATTTAATAAAATAACTGCACTTCCACGTTCTGTGTACTGTGGGAGACCAGATATAGTGACTGCAGGTCCTGGGTTTAGTTCACTTTAACACACCTTGGAACTTATAATGGCGATTGACAATATATAACATACTAAGTGGCAGGTTCCGTTCTGGGAAAGGGAGAATGTCAAAATTAAGAGAAGTACGGGGTTTGTTTTTCCCCCCAAATTATACTTACCTTGGAGGATGCAGCATCAGTCTGACACTGCATCTGTCCTCCGCCGGCTCTAAGTGTGAGAACTCAGCGATCACATGGCCACTGTGAGCAGAGAGTGGTGATTGTCTGCTCTGCCCCCCCAGCACTGGGCTGTGGAGGGGGAGGAAGCTGCTGCCTCAGGCTCTCAGCAGATCACTGAGAGGCTGGGCCAGGTGCCGCTCCAGACTCTGGGGTGGATCCTGACTTTAAAGTCGGGATCTTTACCTAGACTGGTGCGGCTGAGTGACGTCAGCCGACGGTGGACTTCAGTCTGCTGTCAGCTGAAAATGGGATCACAGGAGTGCAGAACAAACTGTACTCCTTTGATCCACAGGAGCAGTACAGTAAAAACCTTTTGCGCTGAAGCTCCCTCCCCCAACCTTTTTCTTTCATGAGCTCGATCCAAACCAGCGATGTACACGAGAGCAGAGGCTCTAGCGGTTCCCTCCTGATTGGGCAGATTGATAGCAGTGGGAGCATTTGCTCCCGCTGCTGCCAATCAAATACTGTGACAAGAGAGCTCTGTGTCAATGGACAGAGACAGGGCGGCTTGGGAGCATAGGTGCTTCCATGGAAGGCGAAGAAGAGGGGCCAGGAGGAGGAGGATTGGGGCTGCTCTGTGCAAAAGCATTGCACAGAGCAGGTAGGTATAGACATGTTTGTTATTTTAATTTAAAAAAATGAAGGTTTAATATCACTTTAATGCAATACAAATTAATGTGCAAAATGCATGTTACTGTGTGTGAATTGAACCTCACAGCTAAACGGGCAAATATGCAAATGTATGCGTTGGTACTGTATGATATAAGATCTCTATTCTGTAATGTTCCTCATAGCTGGACTTCAGCTTTTCCTTCAGTCTTCACAGTTGTACAAGTTCCTTTCCTGTACTCAAAATGCTTAAAGTGTTACTAAACCCGGGACCCTGCATTCACTATATCTGGTCTCCCACAGTACACACAACATGGAAATGCAATTATTTTAGTAGCTATAAACTGCTAACTACCTTTTCTCATCAGCAGTTAGAGCAATCTTGTGACTTCTATCAGTGTCCAGCAAAGCACATGTTAAATCTTGTAGGAGGAGTTTTCATTTTGCTCTAGGAGGATGCAGGACCCCCGACCTCTGTCTGGACAGTGCTGATTGTCCCTGTGACGATCACATGCATTCTTCCAAGAAAAAAAGAACCCTCTCTAGCAATACATACCAAACTGAGTGCAGAGTGCAAACATGTGCAGAGTGAATCCACATGATATGTCTTATCAGGAGATAAGAGGGGGACACTGGAAGAAGGGGAGGATCAGGGAAATCAGGATCAAACAGCCTTTTTTTACACAATGCAGAGGATTAACCCTTTAGGTTTCATATTGAGTATAACAAGCATGCTTTACTACATATACAGACTGATTTTATTGTTGTGGGTTTTGTAATACTTTAAGCTAGCCATATATGGCACGAATCTTGGATGATTTCTCATGAATCGTTGGACATGCGAGCCTTGGGTGGACCTGTTAGCACCACCCAGTTTGGAAAAAGTCAACAAAAAAAAAACAGCTGACCCTGTGAAAAATTGTGGGCCAAACAGAGACTGCATCCTATGAGATACAGTCACTGTTTGGGTATTCAGAATACAATAGCTGACAATGAGGATGCCTTGATCAAAGCTGTGTGATGTGGATGGAGGAATCTGTTGATTTCTCTTGCTCAGCCTGTGGAGATAAATGAGAAAAATCTAGCCATGTATGGCTAGCCTTAGTCTGATTTCAGTGCATACTGAGAGCTTCACAGCTACTCAGATAGAATCTGCCTTATGTCCTGACTGGAGGACATCCAGCATCATCTAACATTTCCTCCGCAGCCAGACTGTTCCTGACCTGACCCTCTCATTCATTGAATTTCAGTTCTTTCAATCATAGAAGCTCAGCAACGGGTCTAGGTTTTGCTAAGGGTCATCTGCATCGAAACGCCAACTTCTCCAGACTGACATCCATCCATCAAGAGAGATCTTGAGTGGTGCAGTGAGACAGAGTACATGTTTTCATGAAGAAGCAACAGATCAAAAAATAAAAGAGTCCAAATTAATTTATTGGTATTGTACTAAAAAACAGCCAACGTGTTTCTGGGGTCAAAGGAACTCCGCCTTCATCAGGACTTGTTAAAATGAGAGCCTTGAATGGACTCAAAATTGAGTTTTTCTGTGTGAATCTGTGCAGGGAAGTTAATTGCTAGATCAGAACAATCACGGGCCAACAGTATCTGCATAGCAATCAAGATAAACTTTAAGGTTCCAATTTTAACTGAAGCCCTGATGAAGGAGTTCATTTGACCCCTGAAACACGTTGGCTGTTTTTTAGTACAATACCAATAAATGAATTTGGACTCTTTTATCTTTTAGTCTGGTGCTCCTTTCTTTTCTGCATGTTTTTTTCTGGTAACCTGCTGGGTACACACTGGAAGGCATCCTTGTCTGTTATGAGCAGCCTAACGTGAGCCAGTGAGCTCTCTGAATGTTTTGGAATTATGTTTTCAGAAAACTAGGTACTAAACCCTGCCGGCCCCTCCCATCAGTCAAGATCTTCATGTATTGCATAGAGACGTAAAGAGAATAATGATGAATAATTATGAAATTTAAAAATGTTATTAGCGTGTTAATTAGGGGAAAAAGGAGAAGCCAGGAAGATAAAATATAAGCAGATTAAAGGTCAGCTTTAAGGACATTTTATTATGCACAAAGAAAAAGAATGCAGTGTTAGGTACTTACAATAGACTGACATAAAATAAAATCTGTTCATTTGCTCTGAGTTGCAGCTTATTCATTGGTGTAAGTAAGTGGCACATTTGCTAAGATGCCTTCTTGCCTTGCAGCACTGTAGTTCTGGGTTGACTTTTCAGCCATTCTGTACAAGGATTGTATTTGTGAGGCTTTCTCCTACAATCTCACAAGCAGCTTCTGCTAAAATTATTCCTATTGTGCTCTAGAAATTACTTTGTAAACCCTTTGGGGGACAGGGTCTGATGTGAACAGTTCCGAGCTGTCTTTAAAGCCCTTTGGAACATATCAGCGCTGTACAAACAGGTAAAATAAATAAGGTGCTTTTTTAATCTACTGTGTGATGCATTATAATTCACTGGCCATATCAAGCCATCTTTTTTCATCGATAGTGAAATGTCCTGCTCGAGAAGCACACAGGTTTCCATAAATCACGCAATGTTCTTTTTTTCCACAGGAAAACATTTTTCATTCTACTTACATTTAATACAGAAAGAGCTCAGGGTTTTTGCCAAATAAGATAAGACAACTGAATTTATTTCAACATGATAAAGGGGCTGTTTACATTGATGGGAATGCACAATGAGCAGAGGCTGAAACAGTGGGAACAGAACAAAAGAGACATAAAACATTTGTTCCCGGATTCCGGCAAAATAGGGATAGTATGGGAGTTCTTTTCAAGGATAACAAATGACACTGAATGGTTGAAGACTTAAAGATGCAGACTTAGTCCAAGAGCATCAGTGAAGACTGTTATTTTATTTTAAATAGAGCCAGGATGTTGCACAAACTTTACATTAATATATATATATATATAACCAATCAAATCTGCAACTGCCCATTTAGGAGCAGGGTGTTCCTGATAGTCCCTTTGCTTTCCTATTAAAACTGACCGTGCTAGTCATGAGAGCACAGTGTGGTCAGTTGCCTGTTCTCCTCCAATGATAAGACTGGTGGTGACACACCTCCCTCCAGCACAGCCCTTCACTGTGAAGATCAGTGTACTTCTGTTTCTCCTTCCCCACCTCTCTTTATGTAGCTGATAACAGAGGATATATGATCACTTAGAAAAAATGGAAAAAGGTGTTGTGCCCTTCTAGTTAGCTAAGAAGAGCTAGATACAGTAGGTTTTAAGCTAAAGACTGGATAGCAGCCTGGTGTGAGACAGCCTGGGATGAGTCAGCCAGGTTCACTTTAGGTCAGGGCTAAGGGCTCTGCAGGTCAGATCCCTGATACCTCCCCCTGCTCTAGAAGATTGAGATGTTTCTAGAAGGCAGGGCTACGTACTTAAGTGAGCTGGGAAGGAGGATCTCTCAGCTTCAAATGTCCCCTGAGAGAGGACAGCCTGGGAAGCAGCCAGCCCAGTGTAAAACCTTAAGGCAGCCACTAGCTTACAGGAGAGGACTGAGTGAGTAATCCTGAACCCCCTGGGCTGGATAAGGGGAGAGGGCAGTCAGGTGACTAACCCAACTAGCTCCTCATCTGCAGTTTACTACAGTGGCAGTTTCTGGGTCCCCTTGCTCAGGGATTCCCTCAGGCAACTGGATGAAGAGGATTATTCATCTGGGGTCTGAGGTGCTACACCAGAAGGACTGAAGAGCTCTTCAAAGGAGAGACTTTCATTCTCTTATCCACATCTGTACATAGTTGCTAAGGAGTTTGTCCTCAAGCGTCTACAGTTCCTTGGACATCCTATACACGCCTCAACCCTATCCAAGGTCAATATCCCTTGATAAAATTACAAAAACAAGCTCATGGTCTGGTTACTGTCTCCAGTGTGCAAGTGTGAAAGAAAATGTATGTTGCCTGGCTGTGTAGGACTGTTGGAAGACCCAAAAACCCAGTGACTCCAAAGGGTGTAGTGCTACAAATGTATATTGAATATCTATACACAAATGCTTTGCTTTTCGATTATTTTTTAAACTGAAGTCCAATTGTAACGTGGCAGCAAACAAACCTACTTGCAGGTTCAGATTAACCTATAGACAACAGAGGAAAAGTCACATTTTTCTCTTGTATATGTATCACCTTCCTGGATAGGTACTAGGAGTGGATAGATTCTGTATCCGGTGGAGCTGTGTTTTTGTTTTTAGGTAAACGTATCTTTGCTGACTGTGCTCAGTGTGGCTGGAATTCTGGGTTAGGGAAATTTAATTCTAGGTCACTATACTCAGTGCATCTACATGTGACTGGTTAAAGTGGTGTTCCAGCTGAAAACCAAAAAAAAAAAGTCAGCAGTTACAAAAACTGTAGCTGCTGACTTTTAAAATACATACACTTACCTGTCCCTCGGTCCAGCAGTGTCCTCACCACCACTGGTTTCACTAGCCATCTTCTCTCCCTGGCACCGGCATCTTTTGTGTGGGCACCTGGCTGTGACAGCTTGTGGCTATTTAGGAAATATTTACAGTACCTACAGGTAAGCCTTATTAAAGTGGAAGTAAAGTCCACTTTTTAGGTTGTACCTACAGGTAAGCCTATAATAGGGCTTACTTGTATTTACACTGAATATCTCCTAAACGTGCACCATTTAGGAGATATTCATGAAGCATGAAGCCGGTGATGTCACCGATGCATGCACCATGAAGTGATGGCACGCTGTACCATCACTTCAGAGCTCCGTACTGCAGCTGAGGGCTACCGTGTGCATGCGTGGGACTCACATCATCATGACTCCGGCCATTCATCCTGCCGGAGTCCACAAACCTAGAAGGAAGACCAAGGGAAAATGGAAGCTCCGAGACAGCGCTGCACTGGAGGGCTCTTTGTACAGGTAAGTCTGTCATAATGTACTAGTATGAGGGGGGGCCCATTGTTTCGTCCTTTGTCCAGGGGTTTACTGAGAAGTGACCTCAGAGCGAGTGTGAAAGAAGACCTAGTTGATGGAGAGTGTGATGAGGCTGAAGTATTATGGGTGGAACTGCACATGGGGGTACATACTACAAAGGTAATCATTGGAGTTTGTTATATGCCTCCCAGTGTTAATGAGGAGGTGGAAACTCAGCTCCTTGCACAGATCAAAAGGGCTGCAAGGGCTGCGACAGTGATAATAATGGGGGATTTTAACTACCCGAAAATTGACTGGAGTGATGGTACTGCAGGAACAGTTAAATGGCAAAAAATTTTAAACCAACTACAGGACAATTTTATGGTACAGTTCCTCAACTAGGAATGATGCTCTGCTGGACCTGGTAATCTCAAACCATGCAGAGCCTATCACAAATGTCCATATAAAAAAGAACATCTGGGTAGCAGTGACCATAACATGATTTCATTTATTGTTAGCTGTAAACAGCAAGCACATACGGGAAAAATAAAACCGCTCAATTTCAAGAGACGTAATTTTCCAAGGCAGAGAGCTGCACTCCAAGACTTAGACTGGGAGGGAATATTGGCATTGATGAACACAACACAGAAATGGGAGTTCTACAAAAAGACTGTATGTGAACACACTGCAAAATATATTCCCATGGGCAACAAGTTTAAAAGGCTAAAAATCAAACCTATGTGGCTTACGGCCAAAGTTAAAAAGGCTATAGATTATAAGAAAAGAGCTTTTATTCACTATAAAAATGAAGGAACACTATCATCGTTTAAACATTGCAAAGAATATAACAGAATATGTAAAAAGGAAATAAAGGCCGCAAAAACTGAAAACGAACGACAGATTGCAAAAGATAGCAGGACCAACCCCAAAAAATTCTTCAAATATATTAATAGTAAAAAGGTCCGCTCCAAGCATGTATGCTCTTTACAAAATAATCTACAGTGGGTGACTTGGGACAAAGAGAAGGCAAATTTATTTAATACCTTCTTCAGCTCTGTGTATACAAAGGAGCATGGGGGAGCTCTTGTCCACAATGGGCATGGTATTGACACAGCTCCAGATGATCCACATTGGCTCACAACTGATATGATCCAAAAATATTTAGACAGAATAAAGGTGAATAAAGCACCTGGACTGCATGGCATACACCCACTGGTCCTTAAAGAATTGAGCTCTGTCATTTCAAAGCTATTGTTTCTAATTTTTAAGGACTCTTTAATGACTGGCATAGTATCACTGGATTGGCGTAAGGCCAATGTGGTGCCAATATTTAAAAAGGGGTCAAAATCTTTACCAAGTCATTATAGACCTGTTAGTATAACATCTATAGTTGGGAAGATACTGGAGAGATTAATAAAAGACCACATAGTTGAGTTCTTGCTGGAAAAAAATATTTTAAGCAACAGACAGCATGGATTCATAAAAGACAGAAGTTGTCAAACAAATCTGATTTCTTTTTATGAGGAGGTGAGCAAAACCTTGGACAGAGGGGTGGTGGTGGACGTGGTATACTTGGATTTTGCAAAAGCGTTTGACACAGTTCCCCACACATGGCTAATGTGTAAGGTAAAGTCTACAGACTTGGAAAAATACATATGTAAATGGATAGAAAACTGGCTAAAAGATCGTATTCAAAGAGTAGTGGCTAATGATTCATACTATGAATGGTCTAGGGTCGTCAGTGGTGTACCCCAGGGTTCAGTGTTGGGACCCTTACTTTTTAATATATTTATAAACAATATAGGATCTGAGATTGAAAATCCCATTTCAGTCTTTGCAGATGACACCCAGCTGTGCAGTGCAATAACGTCCTTACAGGATGTCTCCAATTTACAAGCTGACCTCAATGCACTGTTTAATTGGGCAACTATGTGGCAAATGAGGTTTAATGTTGATAAATGTAAGGTTATGCACTTGGGGGCTAAGAATATGCATGCATCATACATACTAGGGGGGTACAACTGGGGGAATCAATGGTGGAGAAGGATCTGGGAGTTCTGGTAGATCACAAGCTTAATAATGGCATGCAATGCCAAGCTGCGGCTTCTAAAGTGAGCAAAATCCTCTCTTGTATTAAAAGAGGTATAGACTCCAGAGAGAGAGATATCATATTACCCCGGTACAAATCATTAGTAAGACCTCATATGGAATATGCAGTTCAGTTTTGGGCACCAATTCACAAAAAGAACATTGGGGAACTGGAGAAAGTACAGAGAAGGGCAACTAAACTGATACGAGGCATGAAGGAGCTCAGCTATGAGGAAAGATTAGAGGAACTGAATTTATTCTCTCTTGAGAAGAGGATATTAAGGGGGGTTATGATCAACATGTATAAATACATCAGTGGTTCACATAGTGAACTCAGTGTAGAGTTATTCACCCTGAGGTCATCACACAGGACAAGGGGGCACTCTTTATGTCTGGAGGAAAATAAATTTAATCTCCAAACACGGAAAGGTTTCTTCACAGTGAGAGCTGTGAAAATGTGGAATAGACTCCCTCAAGAGTTGGTTCTGGCCAGCTCAGTGGATTGCTTCAAAAAAGGCCTGGATTTCTTAGATACACAGAATATAACTGGATATAACATTTATAGGTAAAGCTGATCCAGGGAATATCCGATTGCCTCTCGGGGGATCAAGAAGGAATTTTTTTCCCAGCAGGTGCAAATTAGATCATGCTTTGCTGGGTTTTTTTTGCCTTCCTCTGGATCAACTGTGGGTATAGGATTATAACTTTTTTTTTTCTATGGTTGAACTGGATGAACTTTTGTCTTTTTTCAGCCAGACTAACTATGTAACTATGTAATTACCACTTTAAAGGCTTACCTGTAGGTACAACATAAAAAATAGGGGTTATTTCCACTTTAATGGGGACAAATTGATGATCTTTATTGTTCATAGTGAATGAAAAAAAATTTAACTGTTAACCACCCCAATACAGGGCACTTTTATCCACTTCCTGCCCAGACCAATTTTCAGCTTTCAGCGCTCTCACACTTTGAATGACAATTACTCAGTCATGCAACACTGTACCCAAATGAAATTTTTGTCCTTTTTTTCACACAAATAGAGCTTTCTTTTGGTGGTATTTAATTAGCACTGGGTTTTTTATTTTTTGCGCTATAAATTAAAAAATTTGAAAAATGAATTTTTTTCATTTCTGTTATAAAATTTTGCAAATAAGTAATTTTTCTTCATAAATTTTATCCAAAATCTATACTACTACATTGCTTTGGTAAAAATAATCCCAATCAGTGTGTATTATTTGGTCTATGTGAAAGTTACAGTCTATAAGCTATGGTACCAATCATTGAAAATTTAACACACCTAATCAAACCTGCTGTACTGATGTCCTAACTCAGTGATGGCGAACCTTTTTGAGCCCGAGTGCCCAAACTGCAACCCAAAACCAACTTATTTCTTTCAAAGTGCCAACACTGCAATGAAACCTGAATATCGAGCTTTTGGTTTAGAAAAAACAACTCGTACAGTAGTGCAAACTAATTAACAGTACAGGGATGACCAGAGACTGCGGACACAGTACAGGGATGACCAGAGACTGCGGACACAGTACAGGGATGACCAGAGACTGCGGACACAGTACAGGGATGACCAGAGACTGCGGACACAGTACAGGAGATGACCAGAGACTGCGGACAGTACAGGGATGACCAGAGACTGCGGACAGTACAGGGATGACCAGAGACTGCGGACACAGTACAGGGATGACCAGAGACTGCAGACACAGTACAGGGATGACCAGAGACTGCAGACACAGTACAGGGATGACCAGAGACTGCGGACACAGTACAGGGATGACCAGAGACTGCGGACAGTACAGGGATGACCAGAGACTGCGGACAGTACAGGGATGACCAGAGACTGCGGACAGTACAGGGATGACCAGAGACTGCGGACAGTACAGGGATGACCAGAGACTGCGGACAGTACAGGGATGACCAGAGACTGCGGACAGTACAGGGATGACCAGAGACTGCGGACAGTACAGGGATGACCAGAGACTGCGGACAGTACAGGGATGACCAGAGACTGCGGACACAGTACAGGGATGACCAGAGACTGCGGACACAGTACAGGGATGACCAGAGACTGCGGACACAGTACAGGAGATGACCAGAGACTGCGGACAGTACAGAGATGACCAGAGACTGCGGACACAGTACAGGAGATGACCAGAGACTGCGGACACAGTACAGGGATGACCAGAGACTGCGGACAGTACAGGGATGACCAGAGACTGCGGACAGTACAGGAGATGACCAGAGACTGCGGACAGTACAGGAGATGACCAGAGACTGCGGACAGTACAGGGATGACCAGAGACTGCGGACACAGTACAGGGATGACCAGAGACTGCAGACACAGTACAGGGATGACCAGAGACTGCGGACAGTACAGGGATGACCAGAGACTGCGGACAGTACAGGGATGACCAGAGACTGCGGACACAGTACAGGAGATAACCAGAGACTGCGGACACAGTACAGGAGATGACCAGAGACTGCGGACAGTACAGGGATGACCAGAGACTGCGGACAGTACAGGGATGACCAGAGACTGCGGACAGTACAGGGATGACCAGAGACTGCAGACACAGTACAGGGATGACCAGAGACTGCGGACAGTACAGGGATGACCAGAGACTGCGGACACAGTACAGGGATGACCAGAGACTGCGGACACAGTACAGGGATGACCAGAGACTGCGGACACAGTACAGGAGATGACCAGAGACTGCGGACAGTACAGGGATGACCAGAGACTGCGGACACAGTACAGGGATGACCAGAGACTGCGGACAGTACAGGGATGACCAGAGACTGCGGACAGTACAGGAGATGACCAGAGACTGCGAACAGTACAGGAGATGACCAGAGACTGCGGACAGTACAGGAGATGACCAGAGACTGCGGACACAGTACAGGGATGACCAGAGACTGCGGACACAGTACAGGGATGACCAGAGACTGCGGACAGTACAGGGATGACCAGAGACTGCGGACACAGTACAGGAGATGACCAGAGACTGGGGACACAGTACAGGGATGACCAGAGACTGCAGACAGTACAGGGATGACCAGAGACTGCGGACAGCACAGGGATGACCAGAGACTGCGGACAGCACAGGGATGACCAGAGACTGCGGACAGCACAGGGATGACCAGAGACTGCGGACAGTACAGGGATGACCAGAGACTGCGGACAGCACAGGGATGACCAGAGACTGCGGACAGCACAGGGATGACCAGAGACTGCGGACAGCACAGGGATGACCAGAGACTGCGGACAGCACAGGGATGACCAGAGACTGCGGACAGCACAGGGATGACCAGAGACTGCGGACAGCACAGGAGATGACCAGAGACTGCGGACAGCACAGGAGATGACCAGAGACTGCGAACAGTACAGGAGATGACCAGAGACTGCGGACAGTACAGGAGATGACCAGAGACTGCGGACACAGTACAGGGATGACCAGAGACTGCGGACAGTACAGGGATGACCAGAGACTGCGGACAGTACAGGGATGACCAGAGACTGCGGACAGTACAGGGATGACCAGAGACTGGGGACACAGTACAGGGATGACCAGAGACTGCGGACAGTACAGGAATGACCAGAGACTGCGGACAGTACAGGGATGACCAGAGACTGCGGACAGCACAGGGATGACCAGAGACTGCGGACAGCACAGGGATGACCAGAGACTGCGGACAGCACAGGGATGACCAGAGACTGCGGACAGCACAGGGATGACCAGAGACTGCGGACAGCACAGGGATGACCAGAGACTGCGGACAGCACAGGGATGACCAGAGACTGCGGACAGCACAGGGATGACCAGAGACTGCGGACCTTTGGGGAGGGAGGGGGAGCGGGTACCTGAATTTGACAGGTACCCGCTCTTACTTCCGCAGAGTTTTTTTTTTTTATCTTACCTGTTCCTCGATCCAGCCGCGCGCTGTCTTTCCGGCTTCTGTAGTGTGGGCGCTCGTCGGACAGCCGGATGCCCAGTGCGCATGCGCGAGAAGCGCTGCGCTTTGTGATTGGTCCGGCGGCTTCTGGGATCTGTCATGTGTCCCAGGTACCGCCTTACCATTCACAAACAGCACTGCTTCTTGTGCATGCGCACTTGGGACCCGGCTGTCACGCACACTACAGCCGGGAAGACAGCGCGCCGCTGGATTCTCCTGGCGTGCCCACAGATAAGGCTCGGCGTGCCGGCTGTGGCACGCGTGCCACGGGTTCGCCATCACTGTCCTAACTCATTTTTTGAGACACTAAGGTTAGGTTCACATCTGTACGGGTGGTGCTGCTGCGGATCTCCACAAAAATACGTGCAGCCGCACCACCCGCACAGAGGAATACAGCATCCGCCCGCACTGGAAATTGCAACCATACTGGGATCCTCGGTTCCCGTGTGGGCTGCTTTTTCTGAAGAAGTTCAGGGACTTCTTCTGTGCATGTCCTGGCAGCACAGTGGCTAAATGGTTAGCACTTCCGCCTGGCAGTACTAGGGTTGTTGGTCCCAGCTACGGTACCACCTGCCTGGAGTTTGCATGTTCTCCCTGTGCCTGCGTGGTACTTCGGTTTCCTTCCACACTCCAAAGACATGCTGGTAGGTTAATTGGATCCTGTCTAAATTGGCCCTAATATGTGTATGTATGAATGTAAGTTAGGGACCTTAGATTGTACACCCCTTGAGGGTTAGGGACTGATGTGAATGTAAAATATATATGTGTAAAGCGCTGTGTAAATTGACTGCGCTATATAAGTACCTGAAATAAATAATAAACAAATAATAATGTCCTGGGGCATGGGAGTCCATTCAAATGGGGGTAGAGGTTTCGTCCCACTCAATCTCTTCAATGCCGTCAGACTAACAGACCCTTTTCTGGGAATACAAAATCCGGAGAAATCCAAAAACTTTGTTTTCTCCACTCTGAAAATCTATTCTGGAGACCCTCACATACATGAGACCCCTGTGTTGTCTTGAATCCAACTAATAGAGTCGCAGGGCATAAGATAAGTTCAGGAGACAGGCAAAAAGCATGGTCAATTACCAGGCCGAGGTCAATTCACGTGGAAGGCAGAAACTTGGTTGATAGTTCAAGCCAAGGTCAGTTCAAGCGGCAAGCAGAGGCATTGTTGATAAACAGTTTAGGTCATACAGGGAAATAGCAGATAGTGGACACTGGAAAAATATCTTGACTAATAGTGTAGTGATGTGTGATAGATCCGGAAGCACTCTCCAATACAGAGTCCTGGCTGGGAAGGACATTGGGGACAGTAATATTGGGTGTCATGGCGAATTTGGTTATTGGAACATACATAACATTTTTTGGGGGGTTTGCGGCCTGTTTGGGTAAGAGGGAGGATATCAGGGAAATACCTCTCATGGAGTCTAGTCAATGAATCAGAGCTAATTTGTTCAGGGGCATGGCCATGAGGATAGATAAAGGCTGTAACAATATCCTCTTGACACTTCAGGTAGGTTATGGATCTTTGTGTGCACTTAGAAAACATGACATATGAATTGTACAGGACTAACTGAAACAAGTAGATGGCAACCTTTTTATACCAATAGATTGAGCTCCTGGTGGCTATGTGACCTGGTGGTCATTCATATCCACCACCCCCCATTAACTGGTTATAGTCGTGTATGCATGTTGGTTTCTGGTTGGGACCTTGTCTTGTTTGAAGTTCCACCATGGTGTCATCATGAAATGAGGAAAGGATATAGACATCTATTTTATCTTTCCACTTTAGGGATAACATCTCTTCCTTCCGCGAACTGGCTGTTTCACCCCGTTTTAATTTTGTAGTGACCAATCATTGTGGGAAGCCCTTGCGGCCACAGGCCACAGTTTTCTTCAAATAGAGATGACGGAATAATGGGAGACTTGTGTAGAAATGATCTGCATATAAATGGTAACCCTTATCGAACAGTGGTTCTATAAGCTGCCAAACAATTTTGCCACTTGTCCCCATATAGGTAGGGCATCCAGGGAAGTCTAGCTGGCTGTCCTTTCCCTCATAAATCTTGAAGTTGTAGGTATATCCCATAGCCCTGTCACATGCTTGTAGAATTTGACTCCATATTTGGCCCGTTTACTGGGGAAGTACTGTTTGATGCCAAGCCTTCCAGTAAAGTGGACTAGGGAATCATCCACACAAATATTTTTTCGGGAGCAAACATTTCCTTGAAGGTACAGCACAAAAGTTGATTAGTGGCAGGATTTCAAATAACTTATCATAATCAGGATGATTTCGAGGAGGGCACTGGGTATTATTATTGAAATGCAAAAACCTCATTATCATCTCATAGCGTGTTCTGGGCATACAAGATGAATAGACTGGCATATGATGTATAGGTTGGATAGACCAGTAGGCATGGACTTCATCTTTTTTTGTCAGTCTCATGTTTAAAGTAAGTCCAAGAAAACATTTTAATTCCTCCACGGTGAGTGGTTTCCACACAAATGGGTGGGCATATGACGAATTGGGATTTCTGGCTATATGTTGGCTGCCATACAGGTTATTCTGCTCCACAATGTAATTTAGCAGATCATTAGCAAAAAATAAATGAAAAAAACAAATTGTGGTATCATTTTATGCTTGTTTCTGCGGGCCTGGCTGTGCTGTAAAAGGGGGAATTGTACGTTCTGCCGAATTAGCAGGCAGCCATGTGGGATATAAAAGTATATCTGGGAGGCTAGTATGGGTCCTACCTCATTTTGGACTGGAAACCCTGCTACTAGTGCCTGGCCTATCATCTGGGAATGCGGCCCTGCTTGTATCGCCATGGCACCAGGACTTGTAGCGCTACTGGTGGATGCCTGCCTATCTTCTGGGAGTGCTGCGCTGCTTGTACTCGCCACTGCACTACTGGTGGATGCCTGCTCCTCCTCAGATCTCCTGAACCTCTTTGCTTGGACTCTCTCCTTCTCAGAATCCATTGCTGACCCACTGTTTTCAACTGGCTCATACTCAGAATCTGAGTCTGACAAAGAGAGTTCCCGCTACTCTCCTCTGTCATACTCAGCCTCCTCTCTAGTGTATAATTTTTTAGACACTTTAATGTTCACTGGTACAGATGTTGATTTGAAACTGGTACACTCTGACAAATATTGATCACTGCTACAGGTGTGGATTTTACTCTGGTACACTGTGACAGATGTTATTCACTGTTACTGATGTGGATTTTACACTAGTAATGTGTGACAGATGTTCATCACTGGTAGAGAAATGGATGAGCACTGGTACACCGTGACAGATGTGGATCACTGGTGCAGATGTAAATTTTACACTGGTACATTGTGACAGATGTGGATCTTACGCTGGTACACTTTGACAGATGTGGATCACTGGTACACCGTGGCAGATGTGGATTTTACACTGGTACACCGTGATCGATGTGGATCTTACGCTGGTACACTTTGACAGATGTTATTTACTGGTACAGATGTGGATTTTACACTAGTAATGTGTGACAGATACTGAGCCCTGGTAAACCATTACAGATGTGGATTTGACCCTGGTAGTCCGTGACAGATGTTTATCACTGGTACAGAAGTGGATGAGCACTGGTACACCTTGACAGATGTGGAACACTGGTGCAGATGTGAATTGTACACTGGTACACCGTGACAAATGTGGATCTTACTCTGGTACACTTTGACAGAAGTGGATCACTGGTACACCGTGACAGATGTGGATCACTGGTACAGATGTGGATTTTTACACTGATATGCCATGACAGATGTGGATCACTGGTACAGATGCAAATTTTACACTGGTACACCGTGACAGATGTGGATCACTGGTACAGATGTGGATTACCACTGTTACACCGTAATGGATATGGATCACGGATACTGTGTGACAGATGTTAATCACTGGTACTCTGACAGATGTGGATCAATGGCACTGTGACAGATGTGGATCACAGGTGTGGATCACTGGTACTTTGACTGATGTGGATCACTGGTACTGTGACAGGGTGATGTGTGGGTGATGTGTGTTTGTCTAACTCACAGATTGGCTCTGCTTTTCCTGACTAGCGGGCTCTGTGTGAGGAGAGGCAGAGCTGTTCAACTGAATGGCGGCTTTGTTGACATCACAAGATGGCTGTGATTGGACACAGCCATCATGTGATCAGAAGGACCAATCAGAGAGCCCTTCTGCCAAGCGGCATTGTGCTGTGTCCAGGGGACAAAGGCACACTGAGAGCACGCAGCTGAGCGGCCACAAGGCCAACCGCGTGCCCATGTCCTGAAGGGCGTTCTGGAACTTCCACTCAGAATGGTGAAGTTCAAACCTGGCGGTTTATGTGCAGTGGCCAGGTGGGAAGTGGTTAATGTAGTCTTCTGTTGGGAAAAAAATCATACTTCTTGCAATGAGCATGGGATAGGAAATGTTACATCTATATTATAATATAAATGTGTAATGTATCCACTATAACCCCATTGGCTGATGAACATATAATGTACATTTACATAAAATTGTCTTTATTCTTTGCTGCTCATAAGCATCATATAATGTTCTGCTGAATGATTTTTCATAATTCTTGAATATTTGAACGAACATCTGTGTATGGCCAGTTCAGGGGCAGACTGACAACTCATGGGGCCCCCAGACAATAGGGTATCATGGGGCCCCTGTATCCTCGCCCACACTCAAACAAGCCTATGAAAGGTACCAGGGGCATCTCATGGGGCCCCCTACTGACCCCGGGCCCTCGGGCAGTGCCCGAGTACCCGAATGGGCAGTCCGCCCCTGGGCCAGTTTTAAAGTTTTAGTAAAGGCCCTTTAAAAAAAATCTCCCCCCTGCAAGGCAGTATCATCATGTGCTAGTATGCACCACCAGAAAGACTTACCTTAAAATGAAGCCCTCACCACTGACAGGGCTTCCATCTTCATGTCTTTCTTCTGGGTTCATGGACTCCAGCTGCTTGTATAGACGAACCATGCTGGCATCACTCCCAAGCATGCACACGTGGCACAGAGCTCTGAAGGGACGCGTCCTCCACTGACGTCACCGACTGCAGAAACAGAGAATATCTCCTAAACAATGCACGTATGGGAGATGTTCTTTCTATCTACAGGTAAGCTTTATTATAAGCTTACCTGTAGGTACAAGTGAGCAAGTAGTGTTTTCTACCACTTTAATGAGGATAGAGGGTAGGAGGGTAGTTCTTTGGGTACCAAGTGCTGAATAGTTACAAACTCTAGTGATAGAAATTCTGTCCTGCCTACCTGTATGTTTTTGGGAGAACACTATAGAACAGAGCAGAGCCAAAAATACAGGAAGAACATAGGAACATAAGAACTTTAGGTAGATAAGCTCCTGAGTGGTAACTGAGCCTGTAACGATTGTGTGCAATAGAGACATGGAAGCTGTATGCGACAGCCATCTTGTGAGGGTCTCATGGGCAGTGTTCCTACACCCCCCCTCCCCTTGCAAACTATGACATTTGTTGCTCTAACTTCTAATTTTAATTAAAACACAATAGATGCCAATTCTCTAAATATGATAATAAATATGAATTACAGAGTTCAACCAATACCTTCAGTTATATATATTTACTAACATAAACAAAGCCTTAAAGTGACATGAAATGATATACATATTCTTTTAAAAAAAACAAAAATAATCCAAAAACATCCACTACTTAATGGCTTTGTAATTTACCTTTCATGGAATAATTTCTTACTATGTTTTTCTGCCTCTTTCTTCTTGGTTCAGGGCGCATGTAATTGGAGTACTGTGTTGCATGACCACACAATTACCAGTTAAAGTAGCGCAGTTCTGAATAGTAAAAAAATGCCCTGGTTATGAAGGGGGTAAAAACTTCCAGAGCTCAAGTGGTCAGAAATATTTGAGCATTAATCATGTGCACTAAAGCAGATATTTATTATATTGCAACCTACCAATTCTTAGATGTGATGGCTGCATTAGTTTCCTTTTTTGGCTTCCTTTCTTCTATTTTCATCTGGTGATTCAGCCAGTAACTTTGCTGTTTCTTAGAAATTCAAGCTCTCCAGCAGAATGTATCAGCTTACATGGCCACTGGCAGGGGTGAATAAAATGATCAGCTTTTATTTATTCATGCAAAACCTTTATCCCAAAAGGAAAAAATGTTTGCTGTAACTGATTATAAAGTGTGAGCTGCAGTTCGGCTTCAGTGTGTTATTTGTATTCAAATCTGCTAATACTTATAACACCACCATCTCCCCCAGACTGGCAATGCTGCTGTCTGCTGTGTCCTGGCTCATTCCTCCAGAGTGGCGTCTCACTAATACTGGAGATGTCTTACTGACCAGATCAACAGATGAAAACAGAGGGAAAACAGCAAAAGAAGAAAAACCTGATGCAGCTACCACATCTAATGACTGGTAAGCTGCAATATAATACATTTTTGGTTTTGGGTTTAATACTGCTGTACGGTTTATGTATAAGAGTATGAAAGTTAATCCCCCTGACAGCCCAATGGTATTGCGGCTGACACCACACTTGGCATATTTGCTCCTTGGCACACACTCTCAGGTCAGCCTAATACTTCTGCAAAGCTGAACTAACATGACAACATCACCTGTGTAGCAGTAGCAGAACTACCAGGGTTTCAAAGGTTGAAATTGTGACCGGGCCATAGTGTTCCACCACTGTGCGGGGGTCACAAGAGGCAGGAAGAAGGTCCACTGGAGCACTGCCTGTTTGATATTCCTCTTTGGTTGGAAATTAGCAGGCTGTTCCTCAGGCAGAAGCCAGGAGGTGACGGTGCACCAAGCTGACCAATGAAGTCGAGGACTCTGGGGAGCTGCTCACTTTCCTGGGCAGGTACCGAGCTAGGAGCTGATGGGAGCTGGATCTGACTTGGAGCCCAGTGCTAGAGGGCAGCACCTTCACCAGAGTAGAACCAGAGGAGGCCCCTGTGGGCTCTGGAGCCCCGGAGTGGTCTGAGAAGGATGGTGAACTGAAGAAGGATGTGTGGAGCCCCCTGACTGTCTGATTCCCTCTCCACCAGAAGCCATCTGGAGGATGTGGTCAGCAGGATTGGAGTGAGGAAGAGCACAGTGTGAGTCACTCTCTTCATACCACCTGGTGAGTGCACCCAGTACAGGGGATCGGGGGCAGTAGGTGGAACATGGGATTGGGGTAACCAAGAAAATCAGGGGTCACCAGGTGTTACATGGAATTGGGAGCACCACAACAGAAATTCAGTGGTTACCAGGTATAACCTGGGATCAGGGTCACCAGGACAGAAAATCAGGGGTAATCAGAAGTAACATGGGATCGGGGTCACCAGGACAAAAAATCAGGGTTAATCAGGTGTAATATGGGATCGAGGTCACCAGGACAGAGAATCAGGGGGAATCAGGGGTAACATTGGATCTGGGTCACCAGGACAGGAAATCAGGGGTCACTGGGTGTAACATGGGATGGGGGTTACCAGGACAGGGCATCAGGGTCAGTGGATGTAACATGGAATCAAGATCACCGGGACAAAAAAATCAGGGGTCACCAGGTTTAACATGGGATTGGGGTCCCCAGGACAGGGGATGGGGTCATCAGATGTTACATGGGATTAAGGTCCCCAGGACAGGGGATCTGGGGCAGAGGATGTAACATAGGATCAGGGTCACCAGGCCAGGAAATCGGGGATCTTTAGGTGTAACATGGGATTGGGGTCACAAGGACAGGGATCGGGGCAGCAGGTGTAACATGGGATTGGGGTCACTAGGATAGGAAATCAGGAGTCACAAGGACAATAAATCATGGTCACCAGGTGTAATATGTAATCCGGGTCACCAGGAAAGGAGATCTGAGTCACCAGGTGTGTCATGGAGGATGGGGGTCATTGGGTGTGACATGGAGGATTAGGGTCAAAGGGTGTGACATTGTGAACCGGGGTCACTAGGTGTGACATGGGGGATCAAGGTCACTGGGTGTGACATGGAGGAACATCAGGGTCTCCAGGTGTGACATAGAGGAGGGTCAGCATCACTTGGTGTGACAGCATGACATAGAGGAACCATCAGATCAGGGTCACCGGGCATAACATGGAGGAGTTTTATCCCCTTCCCACCCACTGTGGCCCTTTAAGTCTTTAAGCAGAACTAAACCCTCCTATCCTTTACAGCAGGGGTGGCCAGGGACAAACAGTGGTATGTTCATTAGGTGTAACATGGGATTGGGGTCACAAGGGCAGGGCTCGGGGCAGCAGGTGTAACATGGGATTGAGGTCACTAGGATAGGAAATCAGAAGTCACCAGGACAAGAAATCAGGGTCACCAGGTGTAATATGTAATCCGGGTCACCAGGACAGGAGATCTGAGTCACCAGGTGTGTCATGGAAAATGGGGGTCATTGGGTGTGACATGGAGGATTGGGGTCAAAGGGTGTGACATGGTGAACCGGGGTCACTAGGTGTGACATGGGGGCTCAAGGTCACTGGGTGTGACATGGAGGAACATCAGGGTCCCCAGGTGTGAAATAGAGGAGGGTCAGGATCACCTGGTGTGACAGCATGACATAGAGAAACCATCAGATCAGGGTCACCGGGCACAACATGGAGGAGTTTTATCCCCTTCCCACCCACTGTGGCCCTTTAAGTCTAAAAGCAGAACTAAACCCTCCTATCCTTTACAGCATAGGTGGCAAGGGATAAACAGTGGTATGTTCAGACATGAGTCCAAACCATCCTGAGCTATCCCTCCAAGAAGTTGTCACTGCAGACAGCAAATCATAAGCAGCAGAGGCATGCACCGACCTACAGCCACATGTGTTCAAGGGGTGCATATATATATATATATATATATATATATATATATGTGGCTGCAGGGCAATGTTTCTACTGCTTATGCAGTGACAGCTTCTTGGCAGAATATTTAAGGCAGGTTCAGATTCCTGCATAAACATAGAACCAGCAAACACAAATGCTCCTGCGCTTGGGGATGGACTCGATGCTACAACCACATTAGAATGTCCTGGAACATGCACACCTTGCTGCCCTCAAATGGACCGGGGGAATCCAAATATACTGAATGGGGAAAGAACAAAAAGAGGGCGCACAGGCCTAGTGCATTACCATAAAAAATGTTTAATAAAAAATAAAGTATGTGTTGTACTCACAAACGACAATATAGTCAAGGCACATCATAAAAGAACAGCTGGATCAACACCGCGCTGAGTAACAGTCCGCAATAGGGAGTTTAGACATCCAAAAGGCTGACGCGTTTCGAGGACTTGCCTCTTCTTCAGAGCCACTGTTATTAAACATTTTTTATGGTAATGCACTAGGCCTGTGCGCCCTCTTTTTGTTCTTTCCCCATCCTGCATAAACATGCCTAAGCTCATCCCTAGTAGTGGTCAACTTGAAAATTAAAGAGAAATGCAGCCCCCAACATTTCCAGAGGGCCATACAACAGCAATGCATTTAGCACCTTAGTGCCCCAGCATTTTTGTGGAGCAGATGGCAGTTCACACTGAAAAAGTTAAAGTACAATAGTACCCAAAATTAGTGTCAGTTAGTGCAATAATAACCCCCAGCATGCCCAGAACCAGAGGAAAGTCCCAATGGAAAGAACCCTGGGGCCAGTGGGGCCCTTCATGGTTTCTTGAACCGGGGCCCTGAAGGTTCTAGTTACACCTCTGCTGTGGTTCCTCTTTGCTGGCCACCAGCCACTGCAGGTATTTGACAGGCTGGGCTGAATACCTATTACTCCTACCACATTCAATGGTTTTTCTGGCTAGTATGCCACTAGAGGATCTTTGAACCAGCAGGAGGAACCAGAATATGCAATGGAAGAGATGATATTTCAGATATCCGGAAGAGAGGCGCACCCAATAGGTGGTATCATAACAAACAGGCTGGCAGAAAGGTAAATATAGAACCTCTTTTATTGTTATTCTTTTCAAGTGGCCCTGTCACCAGGGTCATTCTAAAGCCCAACTCCAAGACATTAAAACACCCCCCACCCCTGCTAACTAACCGTTGGTATAAAAGATAAAAGAAAAACCTATCCAAATGCCCTGGAGACAGGAGAACTCATAGGGATGGTGAGGGGACCACTGTCCAAAAAATAACATGCAGGGAAACAGGTCTGGTCCCCAGGACAGGAAATTAGCTGGGCTCAAGGAAGAAATTGTGACCCTGATCTCTTACAATGCAGGATGGCTTAGGAAGAGTGATTGGACTCAAGACTGAGGGATAAGATAATTGATGAAAACTGCATCATTTACAGTACATTGCATTTTGCCTGTAGCTGGGCTTCAAAAAGGTGCTTGACAAACATGCAGTTGAAACACTTTTACGTGAAGGGTCCTAACTGCAAAATTATAATTCTGTTGAGCCAGTGTTATGATTTATACTTGCACCTTGTACAGCACATCACCAGCATACTAATGATTTTATTTATCTTGGGTAGCAATTAGTAATCCAATTGTCAGGGTCATGAAGGGTCCTTTTTTCAAGTTAAAGTCTCATAAGCATTCAAATATGACACGTATTCCAGTATATCCTTGGACAGAACAATCCCTTGTTACTGTAACATCCTAAATTACAGAGGTCAATAAAAGTTTGGAGCATAATTGGATTTATCACCCTACTCATATTGTGCACACACCCACAATTCATAGCCAGGAAGATGAGTTCACTATTTCCTGGTACAACCTTATGGCTTTCTGTGTGATGTGCTTACTCAGGGATCATTGACTCTGTGTGATGGTGCAATTTCATTGACCAATAAACAGGCAGATGACATCAGGAATCTGAACAGCTTCAAAAGAATCCAGGGCTTTCATCTGGCTGTCCTGCAGTGCCACGGAGAAGTGCAAATCTCAAGACTGGCTGAACACAATCACAAATCCTTTTGCAGGTAAAATGGTTCACCTATTAAGTAATATACTATTCATGCATCTAATTGCATGAAGTAAATCACACCTATAGCTGAATAGCAGAAACTTTCACAATCCTCTCTCTCTCTGATTAGCATGGAGGTGATCTAAGAAGCAGTAAAGCTGAACCAGGAAGAAGTCGAGTATATTTCCTAGCTGTGCAGAGTGGCAGAACTGTCACAAAACTGTCTGTACAGAATTATATCTTCTGTCCAGTAAAAGAGTTTCCTTAGGTGTATTTCAGTTGTTTGACTTACTTTTTTTTATGCATTCTTATTTAAAGTGAACCTTTAGTCAGAAAATTAAAGTGATTGTAAACATACAAGTTTTATTTTTTTAAATAGAAAATGCAGCACCCTCCTTGATAGCTAGGGGGAGCTAGAGTTGAATTTTCAGTTCGAAGGGCTGAGTAGCCGCACAAGTGTAACAGTCAGAGCAGGGTCAAATTGTGGTCAGAGCTGAGAGGCTCTGCAGATCAGATCTCGGAGACTTCCTCCTGCACCGGAACTTTGCAGAAAGTTCTAGAAGCAGTGGCGGTGGTAAGGAGTGGTTGGTCTGCACTTTTCAGAGATCCTGACCAATACCCAACAGGAAGCTTGGCATGGGGTCAGGACAGCCCTTAAAAGTAACAGAGCCTACTCAGCAGCAGGAGGAGTGGAAAGTTTAGGTGGAAGATGGAAAAGTAAGGGTAGAGATCAGGAGCCTGGGAGGGCGCCCAGATGGGAAGGGACTCACCTACAGGTAGGGAAGCTTGGAAAGAGGAAAGCTTGGGACTTCGTCATCCCCCAGAGCGAGGACCACATGTGTGGCAGAGAAGGAAAGGCCCAGCTAGAAGGCCTGGTATCAGCCACTGACCTGTACCCCCTGGGCCAGTAAGGGGATGGAGCACTTCAGTGGGAAACTGGATTAGTTGCTATCGGGCCTGTCTTATTTCTTAAAGTGATAGGCACTGGATCCCCTGCCCAGGGATTCACCGAGAACAGCTGGATTAGGAGAATCTGGGGTCTGGGGTGGTACACCAGGAGGTGCCGGCTAGCTCTCTAGAAGATCATTGTTTGCTATAAAAAGGCTTGTACATAGTTTAGGAGGATTGACCCCTGTTGCCAATACTTTTGGACATCCCATACACCCCTTGATAAAACATAAAAACAAGTTCAAGGACTGGTCACTGTCTCCTGGATGCAAGTCTAAAGGGAAAATGCATGTTGCCTGGCTGTGCAGGACTATAGGACTCAGCAACTCCTAAGAGGGTAGTACTACACAAACATGTTATACTTACCTGCTCTGTGCAGTGGTTTGCACAGAGCAGCCCCAATCCTTCTCTTCTAGAGTCCTCTGCCGTCACTCCTGACTCCTCCCCCCTGCTAAGTTCCTTCATTGGTATGGGGGTACTCATGTGGGCTCAGCCCTGCCCAGCTTTCTCCTCACTGGCTGTGATTGAAAGCAGCATGAGCCAATGGCTTCCGTTGCTGTCTTTGAGCCTATGAGGAGAGAGAGAGTGGAGAGAGATGCTGCTGTTATGCACAGTGCTGGATCAAGATCGGGCTCATGTAAGTATAGTCTTCTAGCTTTACAACCACTTTAAGTCTTGATAGATTATTTCAGGCTGGCCACTTTTGCAGGTGCAGCTATGTAAACCATTAAAAAAAAAGTGCTTATACTGTTTAAAATACAGTAATACACTGCCTTATCCTGCTCTGCACAGCCTTAGTTGTCTTGTATTCTCAGCACTGTGCTGATAATCAGTAAGTTGTTAGAGTCCAATCTACTGACAGCCTCAAGATTTACTGCTGCTAAAGCGGAAGGAAACAAGAAAGACACAGACTGTGCTGAGGGAATGTAGATTATGGAGAGAAAAGAAAAGCAGGAGAGGAAAGAGCTGCTAGGTAGACAAAAGAGAATTAAAAACTTACAAGGATAGTGTCTTATCCTATTTCCCTGATATTATTGCCTTTTCCCCTTGGCAGTGCTATGAGACTGAGCTCTGTAAAACTTCTGTTATTCTTCCTTTCTAGCTGAGCCAAGATTTACAATCAAATCTGGAAATGCACACATTTTAATTGTAAAGTGACATATAGTTTTTTAGACCAAGCAGAGGGGGAGATTTCTCATTAAGGAAGTGACAGCTCTGGGCTTCAACAAAATAGCAGCCTCCAACAAGAATAAGGAGCAATGCTTGGGGCAATATACAGCGTACACTAAATTTGGTAGCATAAGATTTGTTTCCCACATTTTCCAACAACATTAGATATACATTTAATTTTCAACAATATGAAAAACAAAATTATGTGACCATAATGAAGTCAAACTTGGAAACCAATTGAGTACAAGAAAGACAGATTACAATAGGGTGTCACAGTTGATTCTTATGCGGCATGACAAAACTGGGATTCACTTTTAAAGGGTAAAAAACCCTTCTGGTTGATCAATGTACATTGATCACCAGACTGATCACATACTCATTCTGGATGGGAGTGTCTAGTTCAATATGATCAGCTGATGCATTTTCTGTGTTCTAATGAAGAAAGCTGCAGTGTCTGCATCCTTTTAGAAGTGTTTTTGTCCTATTGCAGGGGGTGCCTTGTGGCAGGCGCAGCACCCTTTGGTGCCTTGTGCGCTGTGGCATTAGAACAATTATGCAATTGCTGTTTCTTTGTTTGATTAGACTGACTTTACTCTGTAATTCCTCCAATGCCGCTCTATGGATGCAGTAGGTTTAAAGAGCACACCGAATAGTTAACTTCTTTAATAACTTCAATCTTCTTCATATAACACTGCTTACAATGGCTTATTTCTTTCATATTACAATGGTTTAATTCGAATTACATTGGGTTGATTCGATAGATTGATAAATTCGTTAGATTCGGTAAATTCGTTCGATTATGATTACTCTACAGTGACTTGATTTGTTAAATTCGATAAGTTCGTAAATTCGATAAGTTCGTAAGTTCGGTGGAACTACAAGTAAACACACACAACAGTTTTACACACAGATCTACCTGAATTACTAAACAACAGAGGAACACACAAGTGCATGAAATACCTATTTGGCCTTCTCTGCTTCCATGAGCTTCTCTGATTGGAACTTTGTCTGTTTCCTCCTCTGTCTGGTGAGCATGTGTCTCTAGAAAATCCTAGCAGGGAGTTTTACACAGGCATAAATGTGAAACTGGCTGTGATTGGTTAAGGCTCTGTACAGTGTGAGGCTGTCTGTGATTGGCTCACCTTATACTAACTCTTAAAGGCATATTTTCCTTTTCTGCTTCTGCTAACACAATGAATATATAAATGTCATATAACAATCAAAGACATAAATTACAGCAATGATTCTGCTTTTGGCTTTAACATATGCACATATACACTGTACTGAGGTTATTGGCAGGTTTGGTATACTCATATATGTGAACCATATTAACAACCTAGGACTGGTCTTAGCTGGCCAGCTACATGCCTTGACCTTTGAATCAGCTCTTAGTGCAGACTTCTGAGGAAATCAGTGAGCCAATCACACAAGCAGGAAATTACATTTTTGCAGGTGGTCTGTACAGCAACTGTGTACAGAACATCACCAGGTTGCCATATTGTATTGAATTTTACAGAAAATTAAAGTGCTGCAGATTGAAAAGGAAAGGTAATTTTTTTTAAAATAACATTCAATTACAAAATGGTTTCTGTGGCAATTGTATACACTATATTGTTATTATTTGTTTATTTATTGTTTTGCTAAATTTTTCAGAGTTACCCTTTAATGATCTCATGGATCTACCTAGCTACTCGTACTGTAAATACTACCAACTATCAGCCTTCAGTAATTTATAACAAAGTCAATTGTTCTTATATAGAGTAATATCCTTATCAGAGTTAGGAAAACACTATTAACAAAGTCAGTGTAAGGGTAAGTGAAATAGATGATGCACAATGGGCTATAAGTCAGGAATCATTAGGGATGTAATGTAAATGAATAGTGTTGGATGCACAGCTACACATGTTGTGTTCTGACGCATTAGCAGAATCCTCGGAACATTTTCTTCTTTGGCTTCGCCTTCACTGGGCTGACTTTGCTATGACCAGCAATAATAAATTCCATTACCATCTGATTAGTCATGCAGAGATTGAGATTAATATGTACAGTACAACACATGCAAATCATTAGGGCTGCCTCACCTAATGTATATGGCCAAATACACATGATTAGAAAATGGGGTCATTCCTTTCTGGCATAGCAAACTCCAGATTAATGGGAACAAATTGCCTTGTTCCTTGATGGATATTCTGCTTACAATTTAAAATAAATCATCAATGATGTTATTGCTTATTCACATTATTAAAGAAAAACTCTAGTTATGTTGAGAAAAAAAAGAATGATTTCCAGATGATGTACAGAGTGCAAGGATTTCAGAAAATCTTTTCAGATTCTTAAATTTTTGAATGATAAAAATGTTGATGTATGCCATGTCTACATTTTTTATTCAAAATGGCTGCTAAGTGGGAGGGTCTGCATTTAATATAACCACTTGTTATCCTAACATGAATTCTTCTTTAAAGCCCATCTCTGAGGAAAGGAAAAATGTTCACTTGCAGTGGGACTACAAGGATTAAATGCTCGTTTAGGTCTAGGGGACCCCAAAAAGCAGTTTTAATTACCTGATCCTCTGCTCCCTCATACATCAGCCATATAGAGTGCTGAAAAAAGCAGTTTTACTTACCCAATCCTCTGCTTCCATGGAAGCCAGCACTCTCCTCCATTCCGTTATTCTCCAACAGTGGACTGTCTTTTAGCATCCTCACATCCAGTGCAAGGCTATGGGCTCTGCATTGGACTTGATGATGTCAGAGAACCTGCAACAGCCAGAGTGAAGGGGAGAAGAGCCTGCAAGGCACGGTCTGGAGGGAGCCTGCAGGAGTGGTAGATCGAATATTTACAAGCGCTTTTTGCAGCCCCCTAGGGTTAAATGAGCCTTTTATCCTTGTAGTTCATGGAGCATTTTCCTTTCCCCAGAGCTCAGCTTTAAGGGTTCTAACATCATAAGAAAAGCAAGGTTAATGAGGAACTTTGCACCCCCTCCCCCCCATACATTTTTTTTCCTCTCTTGCCTTGTCCATAAAATACATTCATGCCAAGCAAATCCAGCATTGTCTGATGTAATCCACTGCTTTTCCACATCATGCTTGGTCCCTTGCTGCCTTTTTCTCATTTTACAACATAAGGGGGTGCTGGCTGTCTCTTCCTGGTTCTTGTAGCCAGCCCCCAGATGCCACTCTGGTGCACATGCTTAGTGTGGTGAAGATTGCCGACGCATGCACAGTGTTGTGGAGATTGCCCTGAGGTCTCCTGAGATGTGTGACGTGAGTATCCGAGGAGGATTCAAGTAATCCTGCAAACAAAATGAGTTTCATAATTAAATATCTGATTGTGTAATGGGGGGAGGAGGGTGAAGGTTCACTTTACCCATGCCACTTGTTCACAAGGACATACTCCCTGGGTTATATGCAGAACAAAGAAATGACCGCAATATATGAGAAATCTCTCCTAGTATATTCTACAAACTTGATGAATAGATGGCCTTGCCCTAAGATTGTATTTGCTTTTTGTGGCATCTATCAAATAATGCAGTTATATGGCTGTCATGCCCTCGTAATCTCACTATATTAAAACTTTAGTCAGTGCCGCCAAGTCAGCAATTACTTCAATGGGTAAAACTGGATGTTACTGGCATGTGAATATACTCCTTGATTCTTGCTTTGAAAAATGTTTTTTAAAAAGAAAAGTTTACTTTCTGTTACTAACTTTGTTTCTTTGCATGCTTATTACGGCAAAATATGTATAAAAAAACATATAATTTTGTCAATTACCTGTAGTAGGTAGTACTGTTTTAATTTATGTAAAGGAAGAGGATTTTGTAAAACTTTTGCTAACAATTTCACATATGTGTCTGAGCACCACAAACTGAAAATGCTATTTAATACATTTTTAAAGTGGTTCTAAAGCCTTATGGTTTTTCACCTCAATACATTCTATGCATTAAGGTGAAAAACCTTCTGTGCTGCAGCTCCCCGTAGCCCCTCCCCTTTTTGTTATCTGAGCCCGATCCGGTCCAGCGATGTGCACAAGAGCAGCGGCTCTAGACACTGTCTTCCTCCTCACTGGGAAGACTGATAGCATTGATAGCTGGATAGATTAATAGCTGCTGTCAATGAAATGCTGTGGCACGGGAACAGACACATACAGGCAGCTCGGAAGTGAGCCTGCACAGGTGCCCCCATAGAAAGCAAATTTTCTAATTGATAGTGGCATCAAATAGACATTCATATTCAATCACAAAGATGAGAAGAGCATGGTGGAAAATTTCTCTCCAATGAACAGATTTGTAACAATTTTTTGGTTTTCATTTGGTAAAGTCCATTCATTACAAAATTGAATATTAAATGCAAACCAAATTTTTATGTCCTTTGGAAAGACATTCATCAAGTCATCAAATGTAATCAGAATTTTCTTTTGAATGATTGTTTGGAAATCTGCTAGTGTATGGCCAGCTTTTGGCAGAAGCTTTATGTTTAAAAGTTTAAAATGAAGTATAGCTTCACATTCATTGACAGTCCAACAGTTCACATGACTCATTCCAAAGAGCTATTGATGAGAGGTTCCAAGACTAGTCCCACTTTTTGATTCCTTGCATTTCTTAGTGCTGCACATGGGCAGTTATAAATGGAATCGCACCCAGAAGTCTATTGGCTGCTGATTGACTGTAGAAGTGTATTTCACACTGGGTGGAGTAGAAGCAGACCCAAGGTTCACCACTTATCCCTATAAGTGGGTGAGTATGTGTAATATTTGTTACATTACAAACTATCTTCATGTTTGCATTGTAATATCCTGATCAAATTGATTTTGTTATCCTGTTTGATGAAAAAAGTATTTTCCATTGGGATTCATAATTTAAGAAGTCATCTAGGGAAGTGAAATGCTAATTGCATCAGTAAGTGAAACTGCTTTTAGACAGCTTAAAATCACTTTCCCTCTGATAGCAGACATTATCTTGATGAGAATCGGTTTTCAAGGTCTGCCCTTCACTCTAAAGATAAAATGTACTAAAAGGGGAAAACTGCTTCTTTTCCTAAAAGAAATGCTTCATTGTATTTTGTAATCATGCAATAATGATGGCACAGCCCAATGTTAGGAAGGTTCATACCAAATGCATTTAATAGACTAGGTTTAATTTATGTTCTGACCTTGTTACTCTTCACAGCAAATGTTTTTATAGTGACAGTTTACAAGTAATGATGCATTTGACATGATATTCTGTTGTTAAAGCCTAAAGCTGCCCATATCAAAATTTGGTCACTTCAGCAGCGACCATTTGAAGTTTGATCCATCTATAGCTGTGCCCTCTTAACAGAGGTAGAACTAAGATTAACTTCTGTGAAACAGGACTTTTGGAAAAATGTTGTCAATCAGCGGCCGCAGCCAATGATCAGTGTATTCTGAGAGAGGAGGAGTCCCACTGTCAGAATACAATTGTACAGTGGGGTGGATTCCTCCATCCACCTTGCTTGTGTGGATGGAGGAATCTGTCCCCCCCCCCACCCAGCTGATTGAAAAAAACAAAACAAAAAAAAAAACAAGGCATCTATGGCCAGCTTAAATTTAATGTTTTTCTTTTTTTAAAATCAGCACAAGGGATGGTAATTACTTTTATTGGAATTGTCCCTTGTGCTGGCTGTTCAAGTTAAACCACTCTATCTTCTTCCCAAACTCACAACCCCACTATCGTGATATTTCATTGCTGTGGCGGTAATAAAGCCGCTGGACCTCTCATAGGTACTTATAGAGAATTCCAACTATACCCACCCTTTCTGTCCCCTCCTCTATTCATAGAAGCCATAATATAGCTTCCATCAGTGAAAAGCCTTCTATGAAAGGAGGACAGACATATAGCTTCCATCAATGAAAAGCCTTCTATGAAAGGAGGAAAGGCAAATGATTGTAAGGTCCACCTCCTCCACTCATAGATCGCTTTTCATTGATAGACACTATTGTCTGGTTTTATGAAGGAGGAGGTGAATGGATAGGGCGGGTCAGCAATCTTGGCAAGTACTTGTCACAGTTCCAGTGTCGGTATTAAACCCTGCAGCACTGGAAGATAACTTCTGCATGGGGGGGGGTGGGGGCACAGATGATGAACAATTGCAACCAGGACAGCCGGCACCAGAACAACGGACACTTCTCATTCAATGTAAGTACCGTTCCTTAAGTTAATTTTTTTAAAAACTAAACTTAGGCTTTAAAGACAATAATAATACCTTATGTTATACGTTATGAAAAAGATGGTAGAGTCACTAACCTGCTGATTGATTTTCCTTTAGTGGGTGCTTGATCATCGAATGAACTGGGAGAAGTACCACAAATAATAGCTTGCATGATGGTTTATTTGTTCAGGTATAAAATGTAAAAGAAAGCAGGGACAATATTATGTTGTTATGTTTTGCAGAAGAATTACATGCACTGCACTCACAATACATAATCATGGAAAATTATGTTGGTTAAAGGATATCTAAACTTAAAAATCTCTTATCATATTGAACATGTTGATGTTATCAAATCATTTTAATAGCTTTAAATCTGTATCTTTAACAGAAACAATACCTGGTGATTCTACCATGAAAGTCCTTGTTCAGCAGCAGCTTGAATGGAGCACAGGCACTGTCCAGTATAAAATATATATAGAGAGACATACACTGTGATGATGAGCTATGCAAGGGGGCATGTCAGCAGAGGTCTGACCACAGGAGTGCAGCCTGTGCTCCCAGGTAGAATGCAAGAAAGCAAACTGACCACATTGGGATGGATGTGCTTTTATGCCCTGGAATAATGAGTTTTTAATCAGAAAGCAGAGGACTACCAGAATCACCAGGTATTGCACACAAAGAAAGCAATGCAAAGAGAACAGGATATGCTTTTTTATAAAGATACATGCAGTAGTAACACAGACACATATCAGAAATATAAAATGTTGGAGCAACATATACTTTAATCTCATTACCATGGCATGTGTAGATGTTGATTGTCCAAGAACAGGATGGGAGGTGTACAAAAAACAAAAATATAAAGTCAGCGCTACACTCAAAAAGAAATATATGTAATAGTAAGCTGTTTGTAATAAAGGTTAATATACACTGCTTTTCTTGTGAAACTGTAAGTAAAAATTGCAGCGCTAAATTTGCATTTTTTGTTTACAAGGATGTGTTGCATTTGAAATTATATTTTTTATATATATATATATATATATATATATTAATATTTGGGGATGTTTAGCTCAGTGGTAGATGCATTCGCAAGTGAGTGCACGCCAGTCAGGAACAATTTTTCAGAGCTTGGTAGCTTACTTTTATTAAAAGGAAAAAAAAACACAGTGTTTCCCATGCAGGGATTCTCCTCCAGCAAAATACACTGTCACATACCTGATTGGAGACTGAAATGACGAGGTCGGCCTCACTTGTGTCACTGGAAGTGGAACAGAGGGTGTCTAGGGACCAGGGGGACAAGAGCGCCAGCAGATATTGTTTGCAGCACTTGCAGCTGGAGTCCTTAAAAGACTGATGAACCTCCAATGCAGGAACAGTAGTGATATGCAGAGCTGGTATGGTAGATCACCAGGTGTGCACCAGAGCAAGACAAGAAACTGGGATGGGAGACAGGAGCAATGTCATAGGAATAGCCGGGGTCATCAACGGGCGGACAGTGAGGTACCAAATCATAAGCAAGCCAAAGTCAGGAGCAGAGCCGAAGTCAGGAACAAGTATCAAGCAGGAGAGCAATCAGAGTCAGGTCAGGAACAAGCCAGGTCAGCAACAAGGAAATCACACAGGAACGAGCAGGAAACAGGGAACAGCTGAAGACCAGTCAGCACTCAGCACAGGCACAGGCACCTTTTAAATAGTCCGTCTGGCGCCAATCTTCACCATGCGTGTGCGTGATCGTGCATTTCTGTGCACATGCGTACGTCTATTCGCCAGCCGTCTCATGGGAATTCCCTTACATACACACAATGCAAATGAAAATGTTAGCCCACCTGGCTACTCATCAGCAGCACTGCTGCTATAGTTACTGGTCCTTCTGACCACCAGCTGTTTCAGGCACATAGCTGAGAGCCACACACGACTCCTCTGAACAGACATCAAGTTTCTTGGAGTTTAAGGAGATGCTTCTCAAACAAATGCCACTGGATGCAATGGTAACACAGATGCCATCGTTGCATTTCAGTTGACAGTTGACTGTTGTTCTGTAGCCATGTTTACCAATAGCTTGACCTTCTAATCAGGGGCAGACTGACATCTCATGGGGCCCCCGGGCAATAGGGATCATGGGGCCCCTGTGTCCTTGCCCAAACTCAAAAAAGCCTATGAAAAAGGTACCAGGGGCATCTCATGGGGCCCCCTACTGACCCCAGGCCCTCAGGCAGTGCCCGAGTTTCCAAATGGTCAGTCCGCCCCTGCTTCTAATACCTATGACCTATGGAGCCTATGATACAACAGTACCATCTTGAGGTTGAATTGGAGAATGTATCACCTATATAATTGGACAGTGTAATAAGGTAGAGAGGAACCACACTCATGTGGGATTGGCTATGTTTTCTAAATAAAAGGCAACAACAGAAACTGACAAGGAGGACTCTAAGATGACTTAACACCAAGGAAGATCTGTGAATGAAGAAGTTTTTCACCTGATCTCCTGCAATTGCTGTAGAGTTGAGTAACCTTTTCAACATGTTACTCTTGTAGATAGGGCATAGATTCGCTAGGAAGTAGGTTGCATTTTTGCTTGTTATAGGTATATCTGTCAGTCTTGTGTTGCATTCCTAATTGTAATTGTTTATATGTACAGCATTTTCATTTAGTAAAAGCACAATAACACACTACGGAGGTCTAAGTTTTCTTGCTTGTAACACAAAGTAACTTTTACTAGACACAAAACAAAACAAGGATGAGAGGTGTGAAACCTCATTTGCCACATAGATGCCTTATTAAATAGTGCATTGAAGTCAGCTCATGAGTTGGGTCGTTATTCCACTGCATAGCTTGGTGACATCGGCAAACACTGAAATTTCTATGCATTTACAAACTGAATTGTTTGAGCCTATAGATTTTAACGTACAATTTAGCCATTTGTGAGAAATGCCAAACACTTTGGCAAAATACAAGTATCCTATATCCACAGCCGTTCCTAATGCCAGCCATAGACGGTTCGAAAATCGGCCGATTTTTTTTCCGCCCTGCTAGTGGGTTAATTGGTCGGCCGGTTTTTGTTTTTTTTTTGCACTTTGAGATTATCGGTCATGTTGGATGATCAGCCAATTTTCCCGGCAATGATGGCAAAATCGACTGATCGTTTTAACGATAAAAAATCGGCGCATGACCAGTGACCTGCAAGGGACAGATGTTATGGGGTGAACTTTATGATTTAGTCGGCCGATTTTTTTACTCGGTGGTAACGTCGGCCGAACGAACGACCGATTTTTCGTTTATCGTTCGATAAATCGGCCGATTTTCGAACCATCTCTGGCCTGCATAAGTTTATGTTTGCTTACTTATTAAAAGGAAGCAGATTTGTTTGAGAACTTTGGCTTTTTGTAAATCCATCCTCACTATCACTTAAAATATTGTTTGACAGAAACTCATTTGTGCAACCCTTTAAAAACCTCAAGTATTGTATCTCCCTGACTATAGACCTTAAGCTTACAGGTCTGTAGTTACTTGGTAATGACTTTGATCCTTTTTAAATATACTGTAGGCACAACACTGCAACAATCTATAGATACCAATCTAGTGACTTTAAAAACTACAGTAGAAGCAATGGGACTGATTTACTAAAGGCAAATACTGTAGGTGATTCACTTTGCAAGGGAAGTTGCAATTTGCAAGTGCATTTGCACCAGAGCTTAAGGAAAGATGTGAAGCTCTGCTGACTTCCCTCATCCAGTCATGTGCATGCAAAAATTTTGTTTTTTCATTTCCTTGAACCTGGGTGGGTATTGTTTGCAAAGTGAAACTTTACGATATTCGCTAAGCTCTGTGGTAAATTCCATTGCAAAGTGCAACTTCCCTTGCAAAGCAAATAGCGTCTTTGCCTTTAGTAAATCAATGCCCAAGGCTTTGAAACAACAGAGCTCAATGTGGGTGTAATCCAATTGGACCAGGTGCTTTATTCACTTTGTCCAACTGTTTTCAAATCGTATCAATTTTGAGCCATTTTGGTTCAATTTAGACTGTGACACTACCCTTATGGATTTGGGATCCATTGTTTTCCTTTGCATAAACATGGCTTAGTCCCAACTGTTTTATTTATAATATATCTAAAGCATTTTTAGTGTTCATCTTACTCTCTTTTGCAACCTGTTTTTCATTTTGAGTTTTTGCAATCTTGATTTCCTTTTTTACATCTTTTGTTATTTTCTTTGAAATTTACAAATCACAAATGTGATTTATTATTTTTAAATGTCCTTTTCTTATTCTTTAGAACTTCTTAAATTGGACATGAGCACATAGGTTTTACTTCTAGCCTTTAATTTTATCGCCCATGGGAATATATTTTACAATGTGTTTGCAAACACTCGATTTAAAAAATTTCCATTTCTGTTTTGTGTTCTTTAACGACTTGCTTACTGGGTAATATCAGTATAATGGCTACACCACAGCCAGCCAGTTCTGGGAGGGCATCATGTGACGTCCTCTCGTGATTGCGCTTCCCACGAGTTCCCCCCCTCCCCCGGGCGTGCATCGGGAACTGTAAGTGATGGCTGTGTCCCTTGGACAGAAGCCCTTTACCACATGATCGCTCTGTCCAATGACTAGTGATCAAAAATGTACCCATGCCTGGGTCTTCTGTCTCCTTTCCTCACACTGATACCAAATGAGGAAAGGAAAGAAAATCGGTTGCAGCAGAGTGAGTTTTTGTTAGTGTCCCATTGATGCCCTAGCTGTGCTCATCGGTGCCCTATCTGTGCTCATCAGTGCCCTCCAGTGAGTGCCCTTCTGTGCATATCAGTGCTCTCCAGTGAGTGCCCTTCTGTGCATATCAGTGCCCTCCAGTGAGTGCCCATCTGTGCATACCAGTGCCCATCTGTGCATATCAGTGCTCCTCAGTGCCCATCTGTGCACATTAGTGCCCATCAGTGAATGCTCATAAGTGCCCATCAATGCTCATCAGTGCTGTTTCACCACTGCAGCTTATCAGTGCTCATCAATGCACATCCGTGCCCGTCAATGAGGTTTTATCAGTGTTCATCAGTGCTGCCTTATCACTGCAGCGTATCAGTGCCCATCAGTGCTGCCTCATCACTGCAACTTATCTGTGACCATCAGTGCTTATCAATTACCATCAGTGCTACCTCATTACTGCAACTTATCAGTGGACATCAGTGCCACTTATCAGTGCACATCAGTGCCACCCTTTCAGTGGATCCTCATTAGCACCCATCAGTGCCACCTCATCAGTGCATATTATTGCCAGCTTATCAGTGCAGCCTTAGTGCAATGCATTAGTGCACATTAGTACAACCTCATCAGCGCCTATTAGTGCAGCCTCATCAATTCACATCTGCACACATCAGTGCACCCTCATCAGCACCCATCAGTGCACCCCCATCAGCACCCATCAGTGCACCCCCATCAGCACCCAGCAGTGCAGCCTCATCAGCACCCAGCAGTGCATGCCTCATCATCACCCAGCAGGGCAGCTTCTTTAGCACTCAGCAGAGCAGAATCTTTAGCACCCAGCAGTGCAGCCTCATCAGCACCCAGCAGTGCAGCCTCATCAGCACCCAGCAGGGCAGCTTCTTTAGCACTCAGCAGTGCAGAATTTTTAGCACCCAGCAGTGCAGCCTTATCAGCACCCAGCAGTGCAGCTTCGTTAGAGCAGCCTCATCAGCATCCATCAGTGCAGCCACATCTGTCCCAGTATTTTAAAAAATTATTTTCCTGTGAGGAGGCATACTGAATCCTAACCATGACTGATGAGAGCAGCAGGGAGCTCTCTGAGTCTGATTCTAATTAGGATTACGAGCCCGTTTTAAGCAGTGGGTCTGCTACAGAATTGGAGGAAAATGTGCCCACCAAACGAAGGTATTCTGGTAAGGAGCAGGCTTCCACAAGTAGTGGAGTGGCATCCACAAGTAGAGCACTGGCATCCCCCAACAATGGAGAACTTCAAGAAAGACCAGGTAATAGTGGGGTGTCACCTCAGCCGCAAAGGTTTAGGACCCATGCCGCTCTCCATATGCGCTTCAAAACCCCCTATGGCTTCCCCCTAACTCTCGAGCAGCTAACATCCCCCTTTTTACTGCCCAGCCAGGAGTCCAGGTGAACACAGAAAATTTTGCCCCCATTGGTTTTTTTAATTTAATTTTTACTGATAACTTACTAAATTCAATTGTGGACCAGTGTAACCTCTATACCCAACAATTCATAGCTAACAACTCAGATTCAAGTTATACCTGTCCCTATGAATGGAACAGTGGAGGAGTTTAGAACCTTTTTGGGCCTCACATTTAATATGGGACTCACAAAAAAAAATTAATTACACTCCTACTGGTCCACCCACCCCATCCGTCATATGCCCATTTACTCATCAGTCATGCCCAGAACAAGATATTTAATGATCATGCGGTTCCTCCATTACAATGTTAAAACACAGTGCCCTCCCCAAAACGATCCAGCATATGATACATTGTATAAAATTCATTCACTTGTTAATTTTTTCTCCCAGAAATTCGCCCAATTATTTATCCCAGACAAAAATATCTGCGTGGATGAGCCACTTGTCCCCTTCACTGGCAGGCTGAGCTTCAAGCAGTTTATTCCCAGCAAAAGGGCAATTATGGGGTTAAACTAATTATGCAACAGAGCCATGGGTTACGTTTATGCCTTCCTCGTGTATGAAGGAAAGGACACCCAGCTGCATCCCTCTGAATGCCCAGATTATATTGGGTCAAGTGGAAAAGTTGTTTGGGAGCTTGTATTTCTACTCCTTGAAAAGGGTTATCATCTCTATGTTGATCATCTGTACACCAGCTTGCCCATTTTGCGCAACCTTCACCGAAGGAAAACACTAGCATGTGATATCATGAGAGCTAGTAGGAAGGGATTCCCACAAAGGCTGGTGAACACAAGACTACAGCGAGGGGAGTCGGTGAGTTTGCAGAACAAAGAGATATTGGCTATGAAGTGGAGGGACAAAAAAGACATCTACATGCTCTCGTCAGTTCACAGCGACACCCACATGCAAATCACCAGAAGGAATGGCACAATCCAAAAACCAGAATGTGTCCACCATTATAATTTGTTCATGGGGGGAGTTGACTTCAATGATCAGATGATCCAGCCTTATCTTGCTGTAAGAAGAACCCACCATTGGTATAAAAAAGTCTCCATTTATTTTTTCAATTTGGCCATTTATAATTCATATGCGATCTACTGCAAATTCACTGAGACACCCATATCCTTTCTTCGCTATCAGGAGGAAATTGTCACTGCCCCTTTTGTACCTTGGAGGCCCACGGGAAAGCATTCACTCAGATGTAGTGAACAGACTCCACGAACACCATTTTCCTAAAAAAGTCCCTCCCAGAGAAACAGGTCAAAGATGTAAAAAAAAATGTCAGTTGGGCTCCAGAAGAGAAGTTAGATGAGACACAAGTTTTTATTGTCCCCAGTGTCCTTCCCAACCAGGCCTCTGCATAGGTGACTGTTTCTGCCTTTACCATACTTCTCTGCAATATTGGTGAAGTATGGTAACCATAATTCTGAATTTCTGCCATTTGACTTCACACTCTTCATGCCTCGGCCTGCTCCTGAACTGACCCTAGCCTGTTATTTGACCACGCCACTGCCTGCTGCCTAAACTGACCATACCGCTGCCTGTTCTGGAACTGACCTTGGCCTGTTAATCAACCATGCCTCTGCCTTCCGCATAAACTGACCATACCTCTGCCTGCTCTGGAACTGACCCTGGCCTGTTAATCGACCATGCCTCTGCCTTCTGCATAAACTGACCATACCTCTGCCTGCTCCGGAACTGACCCTGGCCTGTTATTCGACAACGCCTCTGCCTGCTGCCTAACCTGACCATACCTCTGCCTGCTCTGGAACTGACCCTGGCCTGTTTATCGACCATGCCTCTGCCTTCCGCATAAACTGACCATACCTCTGCCTGCTCTGGAACTGACCCTGGCCTGTTAATCAACCATGCCTCTGCCTTCTGCATAAACTGACCATACCTCTGCCTGCTCTGGAACTGACCCTGGCCTGTTAATCGACCATGCCTCTGTCTGCGGCATAAACTGACCATACCTCTGCCTGCTCTGGAACTGACCCTGGCCTGTTATTCGACAACGCCTCTGCCTGCTGCCTAACCTGACCATACCTCTGCCTGCTCTGGAACTGACCCTGGCCTGTTTATTGATGATACCTCAGCTTGCAGTCTGAACTATCAACCACATTTCTGCTTTCCATCTGAACTGACCTCGGCTTGTTAATTGACTACGTTTTTTGCCTGCTGCTTGGACTGATCTTCTGCCCTGCTACAGTAGTAGTAGAATTCAAGATAACACAGGGGTCTCATATATGTGAGAGGCTTCAGAATAGTTTTTCAGAGTGGAGAAAACTAAGTTTTTGGGTTTCTCCGGGTTTTGTAATTCCCGGAAAAAGGGTCTGTTAGTCTGGAGGCTTTGAAAAGATTGGGTGGGATGAAACCTCTACTCCTGTGCCTAGGTATTACCTGACCGAGGCCCTAAGCCTGATATTTCTGCTTGCTGCCAACCTACTGCCATCATTCCTCTGCCTGCCGAATGAACTGACCACACCTTTGTCTGCTACCTGTACTATGGACCATGTTCCTGCCTACTGCTAGGACTGATATTTTGGCTGTGCTGACCACGTCTCTGCCTGGACAATTCCTTTGGCTGCTGCTGACCACTTCTCTGCCATCTGCCTGGAACAATGCTTTGGCTGTGCTGACAATATCTCTGCCTGCTACCTGTTCTGACTATGGACAATATTCCTGCCTGGACAATTCCTTTTGATGTCACTGACCATGTCGCTGCCTGATGCCTGAACCAATGCTCTTGTTTGTGGACAACTGCACTACTAAAACCACAGGTAATCTTTTGTTTAGCCTTTGCTCAGCAGAATGTATTTTGGGGTAAAATTCTTTATATGTACATGCTGTGTGTTAGAAATATGAAGGGCCTTCAAAAATGATAGGTTGTCAGGAAATTACATGTGTAATTTATGTCCCTAAAACACCTGATGGTACTATTTGGATGTTGGGCCTCAGTATGTGACCAGGCTGTGAAAAAGTCTCACACGTGGTATTGCCATACTCAGGACAAGTAGCAGAATGTATTTTGGAGTGTATTTTTTGTTATTTACATGCTATGTGTTAGAAATAGCTTATAAATGGACAACTTTGTGTAAAAAAAAAACTTTTCATTTTCTTTCCACATATTCTGAAAACCTTTGGAAAAAAATGACATGTTCAAAAGACTCATTATGCCTCATAAAATATATGTTGTGGTGTTTGCTTCTCAAAATGGGGTAATTTTGTGGGTAATTCCATTGTCCTGGTGTTTCAGGGCCTTCAAAAGTGTAATAGGTAATCAAGATATTAAATGTGTAATTTATGTCCCTAGAACACCTGATGGTGCACCTTGCATGTTGGGCCTCTCTATGTGGACAGGCTGTGGAAAAGTCTCACATGTGGTATCACCATACTCAGGAGGAATATCATAATGTATTTTGGGGTGTATTTTTTGTATTTACATGTTATGTGTTAGAAATATCTTACTGTATAAATGGACAACTTTGTAAAAAAAAAAAAAACTTTTTTTTTTACACAGTTTCCGAAAACTTGTGGGGAAAAAATGACATGTTCAAAAGATTCATTATGCCCCATAAAAATATGTTGGAGTATTTGCTTTCCAAAATTGGGTAATTTTGTGGGTGTTTTTACGGTCCTTGTGCTCCAGGGCCTTCAAAAACGTGATAGGATGTCAGGAATATAGATGTGTAATTGTTGCCCCTAGAATGCCTAAAGGTGCTACTTGGATTTTGGGCCTCTCTGTATGACCAGACAATGGAAAAGTCTCACACATGTGGTATTTCCATATTCGGGAGGAGTAGCAGAATGTATTTTGGGATGCATTTTATGGTATTTACATGCTATATGTTAGAAATATATTATACATGGACAACTGTGTAAAAAAAAATATGTTTTAATTTTCTTCCCCCATATTCTGAAAACTTTTGGAAATAAATGACATTTTCAAAAGATTCATTATGCCTCACAGAATATACGTTGGGGTGTTTGTTTCTCAATTTGGGGTCATTTTATGGGTAATTCCATTGTCCTGGTGCTTCAGGTCTTTCAAAAGTGCAATAGGTGGTCAAGATATTGGATGGGTAGTTCATGTCGCTAGAACACCTTATGGTGCTCCTTGCATATTGGGACTCTCTATGTGGCCACGCTGTGGAAAAGTCTTACACATGTGGTATCGCCATATTTAGGAGGAGTAGCAGAATGTTTTTTGGGTTGTAGTTTTTGGTATTTAAATGCGATGTGTTCAGGGACGGACTGACCATTTGGAAACTCGGGCACTGCCCGAGGGCCTAGGGTCAGTAAGGGGCCCCGTGAGATGCCCCTGGTACCTTTTTCATAGGCTTTTTTGAGTTTGGGCAAGGGCAGAGGGGCCCCATGATCCCTTATTGCCCGGGGGCCCCATGAGTTGTCAGTCCGCCCCTGGATGTGTTAGAAACATCTTATTAATGGACAACTTTGAGGATTAGTAGAATGTGTTTTGGGGGTGTAGTTGCAAGTATGCCTGTGCTGTGTGTGAGATATAACTTGTTAATATGACAATTTTCTGGAAAAAAAAAGTCTGAATTTTCCAAAGAATTGTGGGAAAACCTTACAATTTCAAAAAACTCACCATGCCTCTTAATAACTACTTTGGAATGTCTACTTTCCAAAAAGGGGTCATTTGAGGGATATTTGTACTGTCCTGGCATGTTAGGGCCTCAAGAATTGAGATAAGCCATCAGTACATTATTATTATTTTTATACAGTATTTATATAGCGCCAAAAAGTTTGCTTTGTGCTGTACATTATAGTGGGGGACAGTACATGAGACAATACAGTAACAATACAATACACAAGGGGTTCGAGGGCCCTGCTCTTTGGAGCTTACAATCTAGGAGGGAGGGGGTAGTGGTACAGGAGGAAGTGGCTGTGGGGGATGGAGTGGTAGGAGGAGTGGAGGAGATCAGCTGTTAGGTGAGGGCGGGGTAGGCTTCCCCGAAGAGATGGGTTTTCAGGGTGCGCCTAAAGGTGAGGAGGGTAGGTGACAGTCTGATGGATTGGGGTAGTGAGTTCCAGAGTATGGGGGAAGTCCTGGAGAAGTCCTGGAGTCAAGCATGGGAGGAGGAGACTAGGGAGCTAGAGAGTAGGAGGTCTTGTGAGGAGCGAAGAGTATGTGTTGGGTGGTATTTGGATATCAGGTCGGTGAGGTAGTTTGGGGCAGTATTATGAATAGCTTTGTACGTCAATGTTAGTAGTTTGAATTTTATGCGTTGGGCAATTGGAAGCCAGTGGAGGGAATGACAGAGGGGGGTGCAGATACAGAGCGGTTGGTAAGGTGGATGAGTCTGGCCGCTGAGTTCAGGATGGACTGAAGCGGGGATAGTCTGTGATGAGGTAAGCCCGTGAGGAGGGAGTTGCAGTAATCGAGTCGTGAGATAATAAGGGAGTGAATGAGTTGTTTAGTAGTGTCTGGGGTTAGGAACGAATGTATTTTGGAGATGTTGCGGAGGTGGAGCCTGCATGAATTTTCCAGCGATTGGACATGGGGTTGGAAGGACAGATTGGAGTCTAGAGTGACACCTAGGACTTTGGCTTGCGGGGTGGGACTGATGGTGGCGTTATTGGTCGTGATGGAGAGGATGGGGGGGCGCAGGCTGGGGGGAAAACTAGGAGCTCGGTTTTGGAAAGGTTTAATTTGAGGAAGTGGAGTGACATCTAGTCTGATATGTCGTTCAGTAGGCAGGTGTTTCGGGCGGAGACTGAAGGGGTGAGGCGGGGGGTGGAGAGGTAGATTTGCGTGTCATCGGCGTAGAGCTGATAGTTGAAGCCGTGGGAGTGTATCAGTTGGCCAAGGGAAGAGGTGTAGAGGTGTGATCAGGTATGATCAATTTTCAATAATTGGTACCATAGCTTGTAGACTCTAGAGCTTTCACACAGACCAAATAATATACACTGATTTGGTTATTTTGTACAAAAAAATGGTCAAAATTTATGAAGAAAAATTACTTATTTGCAACATTTTATAACAGAAACTAAGAAAAACATTTTTTTTCAAAATTTTTGTTTTTTTTTCATTTATAGTGCAAAAAATTAAAAACCCAGTGATGATTGAATGCCACCAAAAGAAAGCTCTATTTGTGTGATAAAGAATGACAAAAATGTTATATGGGTACAGTGTTGCATGACTGAGTAATTGTCATTCAAAGTATGAAAGCACTGAAAGCTGAAAATTGGCCTGGGCAGGAGGAGGGTATAAGTGCCCAGTAGGCAAATTGTTAATTACAAAATTTCCTCTAAATCAAAGTCTTGGAGAACAGCCCTCTGCATTGAAAAATTTGCTCTCATAAAGTAAAGTGTTTTTACTGTATCTCTTCATTAAGCGCTGACAGTTTACAACTTAAATGAAATAAAATCATATTCGTCACTTCTATCCAGATTTTTTTTATTGGAACATTTGTAATATGCCTTGCATTATTTGGGAATAACAGGTCCAGAAGAGCATAATTTCTAATTCATGAAACAACAAAGGAGATCTACAATAGTTAATGGGCAATTAGGTAAAACAAACAGAACTCTGACTTTGCCACTATGCAGTGTTATGTGGAGATCACACCTACAGTATATGATTTCCTTATAGTTAGAAGACTTTGTTGATTATGAAATAAATACGGTATCTGGTATTTAAAGGCTTAGTATTTCCATTGGGAAAGTGACAGGAATATGGAGTATTTTTCAAAACTTGTACCAGTTTTTACCATTTCAACTCAAAGTAAATTATAGTGGTTTTGTACCCATTTTCTTTAAATATCAGTTGTGGTCAGAAAATATTTTCCTTTTTTTAATCAGGTTAAAGGAGACCTGGCATTTCACTGGAAGGTGTTGGTGATGGTGGTTTGCAAATACAGGATGAAACTGCTCTGGCATCTGTAAAACTAAGCTATTTTTTATTAAAAAAAAAGAATTCTGCCATTTAATATGAATGATTATTTGGTAACATTTGAATTGTTATTATGAGTGTTATTTAGCAAACAGGAGTACCTCTGTGAGATGTACCCCTAAAGGCACAGTTATCAAAGGCTGAGAGACTCTAAACTAGATGATACACTGTATAAAGTAATTTAGCCAGAGGATACAAAAAGGGAGCTTGTTATAAAGCAATATAATAAAAGGTGTCTTATGGTAATTCAACAGTAATTAATTCAATGATCCTGAAAATATTGCTAGACATTTACCTAGGTAGACATGGTAGACAGATGAATGAGACACAGCTTGTGGTAAGTGGATGTTGATTTATTGCAAACAGAATTTTAGTAAAGCAAGACACAGAAAACAGAAAAGGGGCATGATCTGGCCTTAAACATGCTGCATAATTTCCATTTTTTTTAACCTAAAAGAAAGTGCCTTGCTAAAAGCACAAAACACAGTAACAGAAACAATTATATGAGTAAGAATATAAAATAATGGCTTGAAATTCACATGTAATTTGTATGTTATTACATTTTTATTTTACAGCTTTGTTTTATGCAGTTTAATTTTATACAGTTTTATGCAAAGGTTTGGAAACTATTGTAAATTGACTTGTTTTGCCCATCTTATTTATTTATTTCAGGTACTTATATAGCGCTGTCAATTTATGCAGCGTTTTACACTCACACATATATATATATATATATATATAGTACATTCACATCAGTCCCTAACCCTCAAGGGCCATACAATCTATTCTTTGTGACAATTAAGTTATAGTATATTTAAAAGCTCAAACTTTTAAAAACTTTGAATGGAGAATGAAATTGTTAAAACCTCTGTCAATTTTTTTTTCTATCCAATCTGGGAAGTGTATCTTCACTTCCTGTCCCAAGGACACAACAGGAAGTGCATGAAAATCTCAACAAGGTATGAAAAAAATCCTCTCTTAGACAGATGTCACCAAAACAGCTGATAGAAGATGTTCCCTCTTTTCCTTTTCAAGTGACACTGTAATATTTTAAATTGCTCAAATAGTGGTCAACACCCAAAAGGGCAAATACAGAGGGTGGATTTCCTCAGCAGGAATATACACAACAATAAAAATAACATCAGAGGTTCTAACCCTTCCACACTGTATCTAAAACTAAAAACGAAATGTTTAGATATCTTTGAAAACTGAAGCACAGGAAAGAAAACCCACCAATCAAAATTGCAAGTCCTATGCAGTGATGAAAAATGTGGCTCACCTTATAAATTGCTGTATTTGCCTTTAGAAAAGCCAAACAATACTGTGTTGGCACCTTCCTGTTTCCTCCATCAACTGCTGGACTGGATTGTGTCTTGTTTCCTCTGAGCCATTTCTTTTCTGACCTATACTCTTCTCACATGGCTGTCTGTATATAGCAACTAAGCTTGGCCACGCAATCTATGCTCCTGTTGATGGAGCTAAGGAGTACTAATGTAGACCCACTTATTGACAATATGCCTATTGACCGACACAAATATTACATGAGTAGTGTTCCAGGGTTCATGGTTCTTACCCACACTTGGCACACCAGAGGCTGCTCATGCACAACTCCATGATTAGTTAGGTAGAAGTGTTGATGGAGCAAATAGTCTAGAAAGCTAAAATAACACATACAAGCGCATAACCAGCAGATCACATTTTCTAAAATTGGACCTGCTGCTTATGTGACCCAAACTTTGAAAAGGTTAATAAACCTCTAAATTACACTTGAGTCCTATCAGTTTGTATCTTCTCTGATATGGGGGACTCAAATCAACCTCTACTTTATTGTTATCTTATTTATTTATTTCAGGTACTTATATAGTGCTGTCAATTTATGCAGTCCCTAACTCACATTCATACATATACATATACTAGGGCCAATTTAGACAGGAGCCAAGTAACCTACCAGCATACCTTTGGAGTGTGGGAGGAAACTGGAGAACCCGGAGGAAACCCACACAGTCACAGGGAGAACATGCAAACTCCAGGCAGGTGGTGCCAGGGTTGGGATTTGAACCAGCGACCCTAGTACTGCCAGGCCGAAGTGCTAACCATTTAGCCACTGTGCTGCCCACAAGTTATCTTAATTATATGTCCAGCCTACTAGCAGAAACAATCAAGTTATCCACTAATACCTTTATGAACCAGAAAATCCTTCCCTTTGCCTATCATTGAGTTAATGTTACTTTGATACTTAATATGATATTCACTTTGTCCAAACCTAAGCAAAGGTAAACCAATTTGAGTTAGAACTAAATTCAGCCAAATAACTTTTCATCAAAATTTACTTTTAAGAAGTAATCCACATTGTCATGACCTGCTACAATTGAAGCACATGTGCATTTTTTTCTTGGCACATTGGTGGACCTGTCCATAAGCTCTAATGTTCCCTCTGTCAGGATTCTATGGTAGTGAACGTTTGTAGAAGACCAACTTGGGGTTCAGGGTGCAGAGTCTAAGCCCCAGCCTGCTTCTTCACCACGGCATCTGATGGGGGGGATAGTTTTGCAGCAAACTGGAACCAGGTCGCAGCTCCCAGGTACACTCAGCTGAAGATGCTGAGAACACTCGCATGTGCAGAGTATAGAAGGCACAAGACAGAAGAGGATCTGGGAAATGAGCCATGGTCATGGCGGGCAAGAGGAAAGCAAAAACAGTAGACAAAGCTGGGGTCTGAACACAGGAAGTTAGACACAGAATATAAGTAATACAAGTTGAACCAGGAGCACAGAGAAACTAGGAAGTTGCTCAGGCATAGAGAAGCAGACTGGGAGGTGGGCCATGAAGTAATCGAAAAGGAAAGGAATATAAATCCACTGCAGAGCACATGAAGCCCATAGGTGAAGACAGAAGCTAGCAGCACATGCGAGTAGAATCACAGGTCTAGCAAACCCACTGCAACAAGGAGGTAAGAATTTCACAAGCAGCGACACCCTCGGACCCAGGAAACAGCTTGTCTGTCTCCTTCTTTGGAGAAAATATCTAGCTGTTTTTGTCCCTGGAGCTGGCAATTAAATTCCAAACTCAGTGAACTGCACTATATGGAGAAAAATTAGAGGTATTTTTTAAATAAATAAATTGGTGTTAAGTCTCAGGAGCTATGTACAGTTCCACACTCACTGCACTTCAACAACACTGGTACTGAGAAAAGTAGCTTTTTTAGTTGTAGAAACTGAGAATTTATTTCCAAACCTGGTGTACCAAATACTGGACTTGCATATAGAAAAAAATGAGGCCTGTTTTACAAAAGGCCTTGCTGTTTAGGCTTATAAAACCTGACCATTCATTTTAGCAGCCATTGGAGTAAAACATTGCATTATGTTTAAAAAAAGAGAGGTAAAAGGCAAAAGATTTATACAATATGAAAAGAAATCAGAGTGTGCTAGACAAAACACTGTGTATGTAAACCATGGCTTCTATAGAATAGGGCTTGGAATGCAACAAGACAGTATAACCATACAAATTATGATGGATTTATAATATTAGGTGATGTTTACACTCTACACCAGCAGTTCTGCATGTTCAACTGGCCAATGGGACATAAAGAAATTATTTTTAATGGTCTATCCACTGTCCTGGACTGAGGAATAATCCTCTTATTTTTGGGATGTGTGATAAAGTAAGACATGTGCATACCTTCTGTTTAAAATAAAAAAATATAATTGCTTAAGGTGATGTCAGGACCTGGATCACCTGCTGGCCGCACTGTGGTTTCCAGAGTGGGAGGTTGTAGTTCCGGTGTCCACCAGTGGGCGTCTACTAGTAGCCATCAGATCCCAATAATCAGTCTCCACCTGATGCTGGCTGCTTGGAGGATATTTATTCCCTTTTTCTACCCGTACTTCTTGCTTCAGTGTTTTGCCTGATAGCCAGATTATGCTTGCTGTCTTATCCTGATCCTGTATCTGTATCCGGTACATAGCCAGATCTAGGGGGGTGCTGGGGTGGAATGAGCCCCCCCCCCCCAGATTTCAGTTGTGCCCCCTAAAGCACCTTGACCACTCTCCCTCAACTTCGGATGCTGTGTCAGCTGCTGAGCAACTTCTCCCCTCCCTGCACTGTACAAAGCTTCTCCTCCTCTCACTGAATATAGCTGAGGAAGAGATGTGTGCAGTGGATGGAGAGAAAAGGAGCTCAGCCAAGAGACCTGCCACTGGTGATCCACGTGTCCTCTGTCTCTCCACAGATTATCCTTGTGTCCTCTTCTTCTCCACAGGTAATCCTCATGTCCTCTGCTTCTCCACAGGTGATCCCCCATCCTCTGCCTCTACACTGGTGATCCCCACGTCCTCTGCCTCTCCACTGGTGATCCCTTTGTCCTCTGCTCTCCATAAGTGATCCAACTGTCCTCTGCCTCCCCACTGGTGATCCCCTTGTCCTCTGCCTCTCCATGGTGATCCCCTTGTCCTCTGCCTCTCCACTGGTGATCCCCCATGATCTGCCTCTCCACTGGTGGTCCCCCTGTCCTTTGCCTCTCCACAGGTGATACCCCTTTCCTCTTCTTTTCCAATGATAATCCCCGTTCTCTGCCTCTCCACTGGTGGTCCACCTGTCCTCTGCCTCTCCACAGGTGATACCCCTTTCCTCTTCTTTTCCACTGATAATCCCTGTTCTCTGTTTCTCCACTGGTGATCCCCCTGTCCTCTGCCTCTTCACTGGTGACCCCTGTCATCTGCACTGCCAGCAGTGACCCCTGTCCTCTACACTGCAGACCCCCTGTCTCCACTGGTGAGCCCCCTGTCCCCTGCCTCACCACTGGTGATCCCCCTGTCCTCTGCCTCTTCACTTGTGACTCCTGTTCTCTGCACTGCCAGCAGTGACCCCTGTCCTCTGCTCTGCTGACCCCCTGTACACTGCGCTACCGATTCCTGTAGAATCCTCTGCTGACTTCCCATTCTTTACCCTGTTGACTCCTGGTACACTCCTTGCTGGCCAACTGTCCTCTGCCCTGATTACCCCTGTACACTGTCCTACAAACCAATAGCCTCTGTACATTGCCCTACAAACTGCTGACCCTATCCTCTGCCCTGATGACCCACCTGAATAATACGCTGCTGACCTTCCATCCTCTGCCTCCCTGACATTTTTTACTGCACCCCCACATCAGACAGGCTAGATCCGGCCATGATCCTGTACCCTGTTGCTTCATACTTCCTCCCCTTGTTCCTGATTCCCAGTTTTGGTTCCGCCTTCGTAACTGTTCCTTACACCTCTAGTCGACCCTGTTGATCTGTGTTCATCATTTTGTATATATTGTATACAGTTAGTTTGCTAGTTAGGTTTTCTGTCACTTACTTAGATTTCTGGTTAGGTATTTTGGTATTGGGTTATGGTTCACTTATAACGTCATGTTAGCTGTGTATTCTCTTTGCTGGTGTTTGGATGGATGTTCTTTCACTGTAATTACATTTTACTTAAAGCATTTACATTGTCTGGTTTTCAGTTTCCTGAGTGCAGTTGCACAGATCTGGCCATCCTTATCCCTGACAGGGGTAAGGAAGATAGTGGCAGCAGGATGTGTTCTGTCTTAACTATTGCTTTTTGCAAAAGACATATCTCCCAAGACCCATGAATACAATGGTAACTTGCTGACTTGACAAGATTCACAGGCAGTGTCAACTCACCAAGAAGACGTAGAAGTAGAATCCACATACTTTATTCCAGCTTGGCACTACAAAGGATGTATTTTAAAGACTTTCTGGTATGGTGAAAACACATTACTTTCCCAACTCTGACTCTCATAGGGGTGCAAAATGAAGCTAACTGGAACATGTAAAAGCTGATGGTGTCTAAGTACTGTACTAAGTAGAAGCAAAGCAAAGGGTAGAAGGTGCAGCAACAGATGCAGAGGAAAGATCATCAACTGGAGTCTACAGCAGTAGTTCCTTTCATAACCTCAAACAAAAACAAATTAAGGTGTCTAATTTAGCACCTCTGTCTCATTCATGAGGTGTAGTTTGCTAATCCCCTTCATTGCCATCCTCCTGTTCAATGAGAGTGCCATTATTGAGCACTGAGACAGTTTGATTTTTTCTGGTTGAAAAAAGGTCACAGCAGGTCTTTACTCTGAGGCAGGACTTTAACATTTAAAAGTTTACAACAGATAAAGAATTTAATTTAAAAGTTGTGCAATTTTGTCATCAAGCTTTAACAATCAAGCAATAATAATAGCCATTAATTTTGTCTACTATAGACTTGAATGTGAAAGAAGGGTAATAGTTCATTAATTGCTCATTTATTAGACTGTTTGGAGATTAAACTAATTATGCTAATCCCTTAACGATCTGCTAAATTTTTCTGTAGCAGTACAGAATATAAAATGTAGTGTCAGAGTGTCAGAGCTTGTCTGCAGCCTTCCACCCCATACCTTGCTTTTGGTTCATCACTATGATGGGCCAGTAGATATGTGAAAGGCAGCCAAGCTTTGACACTAGCAGGAAGTGCTGAAGTTGAATGTGGAATGAAGAATGACCCAGAATTCAGGTTGACACTGATGAGCCATATGCACAAAGGCACCTGAACTCTATTCCTGCCAGCAGTTTTTTTTAATGGCATTTTAGTATTAGCAGTATTAAACCCAAAAGCAAACATTTATTAGATTGCAACTTACCATTTCTTAGATGTGGTGGCTGCATTCATTTTATTTTTTAGGTTTTCATTCTTCTATTTTTATCTAGTGGTCTTGGTAGTAAGTCTGTTGTTTTTCAAAAGAACAGGCTCTCTACCAGAAAGTATCAGTTACAGAGATGAGACAAACCGTTTACCACTCACATGGATGCTTACAACGCTTTTATTTATTTAAAACCTTTACCCCCCTCACAAAACAAAATCTGCTAGTGCATCTAACACTCCCCTTCCCCAGACTGACAATGTTGCTGTGCCCCCTGTGCTTCTTTATCCAGAGTGGGAGCACTCTAATACAGGAGGTGTGTTACTAGACAGATTGCCAGAGGAAAACCTAAAGACTAAAAACAAAACAAATGCAGCCACCACATCTAAGGATTGGTAAGATGCAATATATTTGAGTTTAATATTTTATTATTTTAACAGCAAATTACATTTTGCAGAAGCATGTCATTTTAAAGCTAATCTGTAGCCATCACGGGTGCCCATAATACAGTTTAATGTATTTATTGGCTTTGTATATTAAATCACTTTCCTTTATTAGCAATTTCCTTTATTGTTAGCTCCTATAGGGCAGCATAGAAATATTTGGGGTAACTATCTGCAGAAGCCCCTATGAGGTAGAACAGTACAATCACTGCCACCCTGCATCTCTCTTTCACAGCAACACTACATTTACATATGATGTCATGAGGGTGGAGCATGAACAGGGCATTTTCCTGAATCCTTCCTTCAGATTAGTGTCCGATTACTGTCTTTATTGCCATCCTGCAGCCAAAGAGTTTGGCAGGAGACACTTTTTCAACAGATACCAGTATTAGGTAAAATATTAACATGGGAATCACAATTCAGATTGTCTAGTTATGTTACATAGCATTTTCTGTATGGTTTCAGTTTAACTATAACACAAATGTATGGTGACTTTGTTTTTTTTTCTTTATTTAGTACAATTAGAGGATATTTTCTTCTATCTAGCCAGCAATTGGAGCTTTCATCTCATTTTACAGTCTCTCCTTACCTCCTGTTGTGAAAAAAAAAAAATCTGTAGTTTACAGAGCTCAATAGCTCAAGCTGAAATGAACACATGCACATAAATGAGTGAGTGGAGTGATTCATCCCTCTCCTTTCCACTCCATCAATGGTTTTAATGTGCTCTGTCTTTAGATCATCTATAGTTCCTGCAAATCCTTTTTATATGTGTTAAAAGTTTTTTTGTAAAATAAAAACTGCTTACATAACAAAAAAGGAAACGTATAAAACAAAGATTATTAATGTAACAAAAATCCAAAGCCCTGTAGTTTTTAACTTTGTTCCCTGCAGATATTGTGTTATTTCCTTTTCAATAACAAAATTTACATAAAATAATATAACCAGGGGAACATAAACTTTTACATAAGAGATAGAACGAGTGTGTGTATTAATATTAATTGCAAATGAATTCAAGTCCTTGAGATGATATATACTACCAGTAATAAATCAAAGCTCATCGGCTGAAAGTTTAACACTCTCTCTATCAGCATTTTATGTGAAATAGTTTACTTTGATTGATTATAATTCCTTCGGCATTGTTCACGTGCTTTGCTCTTATCATCTTCAACCTCTTTAATGGTCTTGACATCCGTGCTCATCCATCAATAAAGTTGCTTCCCAGCTTACAAAATAACCTTTTGCATGCACATAACATTGACAAGAGGACCTCTGTCATCAGAGACACTGCATAGATGTGAAGTCTCCTAACACCTATTTGTGTGACTTTCTTCTCAGAAAATATAAAATATGTTTCTTAGACCTGCATGATAAATATGAAAAAAATTGTGATCAAATATTTATGGTTTTACCCACTTAAATGATCAGTTATTTATAAACATTATTGTTATCATCTAAATTAGCTAGATATTAACCAAACTTGTTTGAGCTGTTGATGTCATATTCATTTTTACAGATTGTATGCAGGACATACCTGCTGTTTAATTGGTCAAACCACTGTAGTATGTAAGTACTTACCAATTTCTTGGCATTTTTTCAAGTTGGAGGAAAACCCTTTGCACAGTAGGATGCAGCCAGAGAAAGGAAGGGGCTTCACTTTGAACCAGCCTCTACTGTACTGTACATTACTGTACATCTAATATAAAGGAGGGCAAGGTAGAGAGATGACATCATCATTAGGATTCTGTTCTGGTAATGTCTAAATAGCAGGTTTAGGAAAATTCTTTGTATGGATGGGGAAGAAAGCAGAACTAAACTCTCTCTCGATCAACATTGACTTTTTATAATCCTTACGCTGCCAGTATTAGTAAATAGATAGGATGGTATATTATATACTTATTTGTTTTAATTTTTACATTTATTTAGTTGCATCCTGGTTTCTGGCCTAGGATAAAATGATAACTCTCTCCTCCTCTTTCCGTTTCACTCGGTGAAGATGGACAATAATAATTTTGTTTTTCCCCCGATGTGAAGTTTTGTAATTTATATTAGATTTATTTTAATTGTTGTTATTCTTTCTGGATCTTATCATTCAGTATTATGTACAAGAAAGCTTCCACTTCAGTCCTGAAGAAGCGGAAGCATTGTGAAATGCGTAGACTGAACTATTGAATGTTAAGCCTTCGGAAGTGTTGTATTACATATACTTGTTATTGTAAATAGAAGGATCCCCTTTTTTATATGGTTGTGTTTTGAAATAAATTATATTCTTGGGTGAGCATATTTAAAGTCCCGTATATATTGTGTGTTGTCCTGACTAATACATATTGGGATGATGCCTCCCAGGAACATAATCTATTCATACAATATTTTTTCACTGATCTCACATACACGCATTTCTTTTTTTCTTTAATCCAGAGAAGGGGAAGAGAGTCTTTCTCAGCTAAATCATCTGCGTTTGGAATGACCATGGCTAGAACTGCTAGGAAGTGCTTTTCAAAGTGATAAGAAAGCATGGAAACATGGATGGATTAGTTTGATTTGAGTATTAAAAATGAATTAAATAGCTGTCAGGAACTGGGTTGACCTGAAGATTTTGTTCCGTTGTCCACCAGTGGGTGTCTCCCAGCTGACAGCAGTTCCTAGGAATTAGTCGTCACCTGCTGCTGGCTGACGTGCAAGTATTTAGTCCCTCTTCTACTATTTCATATTGCATCAGTGTTCGGTCTGTTTGCCCTATGTACTTTATTCCTCAGCTGGTGACTTGTGACTATGATCATGATCCAACCCACTTGCTCCCTTGAACCATCTCTCCATCTTGGTGTATTCTCTGCTACTCAACCTGATTCTGAGTTTAGTTTAACTAGTTAGTTTAGGTAGTTTTGTTTTATTGTTCTCATTTCCACATATTAGGTTTGCTTTGTTTATGTTCACAGGGTTTTGCATTTGTTGGTGTACTGGAAGTGCATATTTATTGTTGTTTTTGTCATTTAGTCATTAAAGTGTTACTAAAATCAGTCTGTAAAAAAATGCAGTAAAGCATGCTTGTCAAAATCACTGTGGAACTTAAAGGGTTAATCCTCTGCATTGTGTAAAAAGGATGTTTAATTCTGTCTTCTCTGATCCTCCCCTTCTTCCACCCGACTCATCTCCTGATAGAACAGAGCCTTTGGGGGCAAGCTGCATGTGCTCAGTTTGGTGTGTATTACTAGAGCGTTTGTTTTCCTTTCTTCAGACAGAGGGTCAGAGGTGCTGCAGTCTCATAGGACAATAAGAGGAGAATTAAAACTCCTGCTACAAGCTTTAACCAGTGCTCTGCTGGACACTAATAGAAGTCACAGGACTGCTCTAACTGTTGATGAGAAAAAAGGTATTTAGCAGTTTATATTGACTAAAATAATTGCATTTCCATGTTCTGTGTACTGTAGGAGACCAGATATAATGAATGCACAGTCCTGGGTTTAGTGACAGTTTAAATTCCTCTTTAATCCAATTTTGAGATGGGATGAGAGTGTACATACAGAATTCTTGCATCCATGTTAGTAATATAGAACTTATAAGAAAGACATATAGTTTAGATTCTGAGGTTATTATTTTTGCCTGGAGTTTCACCAGAACAATCAGTGAACCAGAGGCCAGGCTATGGACATTCAAATATGTACATATTCATAAAACAAGCAGTAAATGAACTTTAAAACAAGCCATCAGTGACATTTGTACCAGTTGGCACTGTGGAACAATGTATCCTCAAATTCAATGTATCCTCAAATTATTTTATCCTCAAATCTTTAAATCATTTATTTGTTTCCTTTTTCATCATAAAAAACAAACACCAACAAACTGTACATACAATACTCGCCACACAGGGCTTTACGGAAAAGAAAACACAAAACACATAACAAAATAGAAAATCATTACAGCTTTAAAACATAATAGTATATTAATGGAGAGCTACAGCCATAAAAATGCTCCCACTGGTGGTGGAACTCACCTGCCGTGTGGGCTGCAGTACCAGAGCTGACCAGCGGGTGCTCTTAGCAGCCAGAAGCTCACAATCAGCCAAACCTGGGGCTGATTGTAGAAAGGTGTGTATATAAGGCATGACCAGGCCTGTGCTCTGGGCCTTGGTGTATGTTTTCCCATGAGCCTCTGTACCCTGTGTTCCTGCTTCGTTGCTGACCCGGCTTGATCCTGATCTCTGTTGACCGTCTCATGTTCTGACTACTGGCTCATCCCTGACTATTCTTCTGCCTACTCCTATGCTGTTTGACCTCCTGTTGCTGTACCTTGGCTTGTGACCCGTTTACTCTTTGCCTGCTGCTCTGTACTGATCTGCCTCCACCGTTACCGACCCGGCTTGTCTGACCACGCTAACTACTCTGCCATCCATCCATCCATCCTGCATGGATCCAGCCGTACCTGCACATACCTCTGGCGGATCCCTCTACCACTAGCAGGTGTACTCAGGGGCCGCGACCTGGTCTCAGTCCTGCGCCAAGTCCATCCCCACCATCAGGGGCTCTGGTGAAAAGGCAGACTGGGGCTTAGACTCCGCGCCCTGGGGAATCCTGCCCTGGGGACCGCTAGAGGTACCACCAAACGGTCATTACAGAACCCTACGGCCGGCCTGACCGTTCCACCTCTCCAGCCCTGACTACGCCTGTGTTCCTGCACCTCCTAAAGATTAGTGGAAGGTTGGTTTGCTCACTGTGCGTTTATATATATATATATATATCTCTGGGTGGCTAATAATAACCTGTATTATACTATACCTGAAACCTGCGTTACCCTGTGTCAGTCCACACCTTTCTGGTCATTCCTTGATTCCTGACATCACACCAAGGCCTTTCCTGACCAGAAGTGGCTGCACAGGGAAGCCATCTTGACTTGTTGTGAAGGATGCATCCTGATGAGGTTCTATATTTGTCTATGCTAGTCTTTGATGACAGAGAATATGCCTATCAGACTCTGCGGGAGTATACCAGGGATCAGCTACTAGAGTGCATACGGGTCGCTCATTCCCTAGTAGGTCAGGACCTAGAGCTCTCTGAGGTGCAACCATTGATTCAGGCTTGTGTTGAGTTGGCTTCATCTAGTACCCCTGAAAGCAGGGATGAATTCCTTCCTCCATTTAGGGCGAGTCAAATAATATCACTGGTATGGTTGTTGGAGGATGATCCGGATTGCTTCTTGGAGCATTATTCAGCATGTTCACCACATGTGCTAAAGAAGTGTATAAACGCAGTGCAATCTTTGACCAGACAGGCCTTGTGTAAGCTGAGCGTTGTCCAACCCTTACTGCAGACATGGTCAGACTTGTTACACCCAGCCTCAATCAGCTTGCAACGAACCAGTCCTGTTTCTCATCATTCCTCTGCTCAAAGCTCTTTTCCTGCATTCCCGACAGCACCCCCAGTGACAGCCCCCCCAGTGACAGCCCCCCCAGTGACAGCCCAGTATACCCAGCAATCTACCACATGTCAGTACCCTGCTCCCACTCACTGTACCATCCTGCCAGTTGACTCGGTGCCCGCCGTCGTGCCAGTTGACTTGGTGCCTGCTGTCGTACCAGTTGACTCGGTGCCCGCTGTTGAGCCAGATGACTTGATGCCTGATGATTTGGTGCCCGCTGTTGTGCCAGTTGACTCGGTGTCCGCTGTCGTACCAGTTGACTCGGTGCCAGTTGACTCGGTGCCCGCTGTCGTACCAGTTGACTCGGTGCCAGTTGACTCGGTGCCCGCTGTCGAGCCAGATGACTTGATGCCTGATGAATCGGTGCCAGTTGACTTGGTGCCCGCTGTCGTACCAGTTGACTCGGTGCCAGTTGACTCGGTGCCCGCTGTTGAGCTGGATGACTTGATGCCTGATGACTCGGTGCCCGCTGTCATGCCAGTTGACTCGGTGCCCGCTGTCGAGCCAGATGACCTGATGCCTGAGGACCCAGTGCCCGCTGTTGAGCCACATAACCTGATACCTGATGACTTAGTGCCCGCTGTCGTGCCAGTTGATTCAGTGCCCACTGTTGTGCCAGTTAATTTGGTGCCTGCTGTCGAGCTTGGTGACCCGGTACCCGCGGTTCTGCTAGATGGCTTGGTGCCCGCTGACGTGCCCGGTGACTCTGTGCCCGCTGTCGTGCCAGATGACTCGGTGCCCGCTGACGTGCCTCTGCCCGCTGCACAGCCCGACATGCCAGCCCCTGATGTCCAGTTGAACTGGCCCATAACTGATACCCAGCCTGCTCCTGGAAATCCTGTGCCCAGTGACCTGCCTTCCTGGGTTCTCCTACACAAAGAGAAGTCTACCAGCAGGAAACCCAGCCAGCCGGTTTACTCCGGCAGTAGGATATTCAGCCAGTTACCTGACCCGGGCGGTGGAACATTTTGCCCACTAAGGACTGTTTGGAGCGTCCTGAGGCCGCTCCTTGAGGGGGGGGGTACTGTCAGGAATGGACTCAGCACTGGTGGTGGGACTCGCCTGCCGTGTGGGCTGCAGTACCAGAGCTGACCAACGGGTGCTCTCAGCACTGGTGGTGGAACTCACCTGCCGTGTGGGCTGCAGTACCAGAGCTGACCAGCGGGTGCTCTTAGCAGCCAGAAGCTCACAATCAGCCAAACCTGGGGCTGATTGTAGAAAGGTGTATATATAAGGCATGACCAGGCCTGTGCTCTGGGCCTTGGTGTATGTTTTCCCATGAGCCTCTGTACCCGTATCCTGTGTTCCTGCTTCGTTGCTGACCCGGCTTGATCCTGATCTCTGTTGACCGTCTCATGTTCTGACTACTGGCTCATCCCTGACTATTCTTCTGCTTACTCCTATGCTGTTTGACCCCCTGTTGCTGTACCTTGGCTTGTGACCCGTTTACTCTTTGCCTGCTGCTCTGTACTGATCTGCCTCCACCGTTACCGACCCGGCTTGTCTGACCACGCTAACTACTCTGCCATCCATCCATCCTGCACGGATCCAGCCGTACCTGCACATACCTCTGGCGGATCCCTCTACCACTAGCAGGTGTACTCAGGGGCCGCGACCTGGTCTCAGTCCTGCGCCAAGTCCATCCCCACCATCAGGGGCTCTGGTGAAAAGGCAGACTGGGGCTTAGACTCCGCGCCCTGGGGAATCCTGCCCTGGGGACCGCTAGAGGTACCACCAAACGGTCATTACAGAACCCTACGGCCGGCCTGACCGTTCCACCTCTCCAGCCCTGACTACGCCTGTGTTCCTGCACCTCCTAAAGATTAGTGGAAGGTTGGTTTGCTCACTGTGCGTTTATATATATATATATCTGGGTGGCTAATAATAACCTGTATTATACTATCACAACAATAAAGCAAAAGCAAGCCACCAAGAATGACACTAATTGTTAATGTCATAAGCACCTCTCCGACTCACTTGTACAAGTGTGGATACATAAACCCAGGGGACAGCATACTAAACAATATGATAGTGTGACAAGAACACGCCTATCTGAAAAAGAAGGTTTCTAAAAGATCCACGCGGAGTAGTATGAATTCAAATGAATTTAACAATACTTTATTTGATCACATAGATCATGGGGAGGTTAAACATGAGCACGGTGTACATATGAAAAAAATAAAATCATGTTTAAAAACACTTAGCGTCTTCAATTAAGGGTCATCTTAGCCAACAGAGCACCATATAAGGCAGAGTAGTGTGATGATGGAATAGTTATCCTGTTTTTAAACATGATTTTATTTTTTTCATATGTACACCGTGCTCATGTGCTACTCCGCGTGGATCTTTTAGAAACCTTCTTTTTCAGATAGGCGTGTTCCTGTATTATACTATACCTGAAACCTGCGTTTCCCTGTGTCAGTCCACACCTTTCTGGTCATTCCTTGATTCCTGACACATTTACTCATTGAATTTCTTAAAAAAATGCATGTTTTTCAAAAGAGATAAACTTGTTTAGATAAAAAATCCAGTCAGATAGTGTAGGAGAATATTGGGAGGTCCATCTAAGGGCGATTTGTCTGCAGGCCACAAAGAGTGCCCACAGAATAGTAATCACCATAGGGGGCGTGCATAACGAGGAATCTACTTGGCCAAATAAGCACATAAGTGGTTCGACAGGAATATTCACATCAAAAAGCCCATTAAGTGTACCAACCACCTCCGCCCAACATCTCTGGAGTTTAGGACACTGCCACAAAAGATGTATTTATTTAGTTATTTTATTTATTTATTACTGGTATTTATATAGCACCGTAAATTTACGCAGCGCTTTCCATATATATTGTACATTCACATCAGACCCTAACCCTCAATTGACGTACAATCTAAGGTCCCTAACTTACATTCATACATACACATACTAGGGCCAATTTAGACAGGATCCAATTAACCTACCAGCATGTCTTTGGTGTGTGGGAGGAAACTGGAGTACTTGAAGGAAACCCACGCAGACACAGGGAGAACATGCAAACTCCAGGCACGTGGTGCCGTGGTTGGGATTCAAAACAACAACCCTAGTACTGCCAGGTGTATAAGAGTACATCTAGCACAAGCTGGGTCTGGTTTCAGACCTATGGTGTGGAGAATTTTAGGGGTTCTATACACTCTATGAAGAATAAAAATCTGCGTTATTCTATGTGATAGAGAAAGGGATACCAAAGGAAGAGACTGAAGAATTTTCCCCCAGATCTCCTCCGAAATGAAACCAATATCCTCTTCCCATCCTGCCCTAGACTGAACCAGGAACCATAAAAATGTATTTATTAAATCTAAATAAGTGTATGAAATAAGTCCCTTAGTTCATGTTGCTTGAACTATTCTGTCCAGCATTGGAGTAGGGGATAAAAACATTGCTGTAGAAGAAAATTGAGCTAATAACGCATGCCGGAGTTGAATAAACTGATAAAACCACCTTTCAGGTAAAGAAAACTCTATTATAATGGAACTCTCAAATTGTTTGAGCAGTTGAGGATAAAGTTGTACTAAAGTAGAAACCCCAACTCTTTCCCATCTCTGAAAACCCTGAAGAACAAGAAGTTCAGGAAGCTTATCATTTCCCCATATTGGAGTATATCTAGTAGGTTTAGAGTTTGCTATCATTTTCTTAGTTTCCTCCTACACCTTGCACATTAATGCCAGGGTAGGCATGGTAGTTAATGAAACACCCCCCCAATGCCCCTTCCAGGACATGCAATGGTGACTGACCCTTAAAGATATAAGAGAATAGTTGGCGAGCAGCCCTAGGAGGTTTCTCAGATTCCCAGCCCGCAAGGTGCTGCAATTGAGCTCCAAAAAATATAATCTTGGGTTAGGGACTGCTAGTCCTCCGGCATCACTGGGATATTGTAAAGTCTCTAATTTTACACGGGGGACCTTCTTTCTCCAAATTAAATCCCTGAATATGCTATTGATCTTAATAAGAGGTATCCAAATGGGGGAACTATATAAAAAATATAAGAGTTAGGGCATCCAAATCATCTTAAGTAGGTTAAAAGCGCCTATCAAAGATAGAGGTAACTTACTCCAAGTTTTACTTTGAGTTTGAAATCTAGACAACAGTGGGGCAATATTGTTTGAAATGAATGCCTGAAATGAAAAAGATATTATTACCCCCAAATACTTTATTATTACCCCCAAATACTTAATGGACAACACAACTCTTAAATAGGGGAGTGTGGATGGTAAGGGAGTTGACAAAGGATCCAGTGGCATCAAGATTGATTTCTGCCAGTTTATGCCAAGGCCAGAAAATTTCCCAAATTCATCAAAATGTTTTGGTACTGCTGGAACAGATGTCTGAATATTAGATACAAACAGGAGGACCTCATCTGCATACAATGCAATTTTTTCATCAAAAACACCTCTGACTAAGCCAGTCACATCTATTGAAGCCCATATAAGTCAGGCCAGGGGTTCTATGGCAATGGCAAAAAGCAGGGAGGACAATGGGCACCCTTTCCTAGTGCCACAAATAAGTCTAAAAGAAGAAGACTGAAGGCCATTTACTCTAACTGAAGCCCTAGGGGCTGTCTACAGCTATCAGACCCATTAACAAAAGATGGAACCAAAAACAAATTTTTTGAGAACAGCCAGGAAACATGGCCACTCAACACTATCGAAAGCCTAATAGTGACTAGCGCTAAGAAAGCATGATCCGTATGATCCGAGACTGGCACCTGCATATTTAGATAGGCCTGCCTAATATTAATAGATGTTGACATATTTGGCATAAATCCGGCCTGATCAGGGTGAATAATGTGCATAATGACCTTCTTCAATCTATTAACTAATATCTTGCCAAATATTTTAACATCTGTAGTCAATAGAGAAATTGGTCTATAAGATTCCAGGTACAGAAGGACTTTATTTTTCTTAGGTATGACTACTATAACAGCTTCACCCATAATGTCTGGGAGCCAACATTCGGAAAGAGCCTCATTAAATGTATTAAGAAGACCTGGAAGCATTAATGTACAATTTTTTTTTTATAAATCTCCATAGGGAGACCATCAACCCTCCGAGCTTTAGCATTGGGGAAACTGGCTACAGCAGCTTCCAATTCATGTAGAGTAAATGGAGCATCTAGTGCTTCCTGATCTACAAGCTACAGAATGGAAGAATTGATAGTAGCAATATAAATGGTCAGCTCAAGAGGTGTATAGTCAGCCTTGGAAGCAAATAAACCTTGATTAAAGGACTAAAAATAGACACAATTGAGTCTACCTTAGTATTAATCTCCCCCTCCCTGCTCTTTAAAGCCAAGACACGAGTGGGGTTAGATTGAGATTGAAATATTTCAGCCAATAACCTACAAATTCCCCCTCAGCCCATATCAACCTCTTCTGAAAAAACTGTTTATTCCTAGCCCTATCTTCCAACAGTTTTTTGAGCCTTCTCTGGGAAGACACCCATTCAAGTCTGCTATCTAGAGTAGGATTCGAAATATAATTAGCTTCTGTTTTGGAGAGTTCCAATTCCCCACTGGAGGCAGTTTTAATAACACTGACTTGTTGGACAAGCAAACCTCAAAGGAAAGCCTTAAACGCATCTCATACTACCCCTGGGGGAAGTGGAACCCACATTAAGGGAAAAAAATACCTCAATAGCAGAAGGCAAAGGATCTTCTTTGGCGAGCAATTCCAGCCAGGAAGGGTTTAATCACCATAGAATATTAGATTCTGAACGGCCAGATATTAAAGTAACTAACAGTGGAGAATGGTCAGATGATCCACTGGGATCTATATTGACCTTAACTAAAGCTGGAATAAGCTCCATAGAGCATAACGAGTTACAGTTGCAAGAAAAAGTATGTGAACCCATTGGGATTACGTGGAGTTTTGCATGAGTTGGGCATAAAATGTGCTCTGAACGTCATCTAAGTCACAACATTAGAAGAACACAGTCTGCTGAACATAATACTACACAAACATTAGATGTTGCCATGGTTTAATTGCACATAACATGTAAACATTCACAGTGCAGGGAGGAAAAAGTATGTGAACCTTTGGACTTAATAACTGTTTGACCCTCCTTTGGCAGCAATAACCTCAACCAAACGTTTCCCGTAGTTGCAGATCAGACCTGCACAACAATCTGGAGTAATTTTGGACCACTCCTCTTCACAAAACTGTTTCAGTGTAGCAATATCCTTGGGATGTCTGGTGTGAATCGCTCTCTTAAGGTCATGCCACAGCATTTCAATCAGGTTGAGGTCAGGACTCTGACTGGGCCACTCCAGAAGGCGTATTCTGTGCTGTTGCAGCCATTGTTTTGTTGAATTACTTGTATGCTTTGGGTCATTGTCCTGTTGCATCACCCATCCTCTGCGGAGCTTCAGTTGGCGGACAGATGGTCGTACGTTTTCCTGCAAAATGTCTTGATAAACTCTGAAATTCATTTTCCCATCAATGACAACAATCAGTTCAGGCCCTGAGGCAGCAAAGCAGCCCCAGGCCATGATGCTCCCCCCGCCATGTTTTACAGTGGGTATGAGGTTTTGATGTTGGTGTGCTGTGCCTTTTTTTCTCCACACATAGTGTTGTGTGTTCTTCCTAAACAACTCAATCTTCGTTTCATTTGCCCACAGTATATTTTGCCAGTAGTGCTGTGGAACATCCAGGTGCTCTTTTGCAAACTTCAAACGTGCTGCAATATTCTTTTTGGACAGCAATGGCTTCCTCCGTGGTATCCTCCCATGTACTCCATTCTTGTTTTATGTTTTCCTTATTGTAGATGTGTCAACAAAAATGTTAGCATGTGCCAGAGATTTCTGTAGGTCTTTAGCTGACACTCTGGGATTCTTCTTTACCTCATGCAGCATTCTGTGCTGTGCTCTTGCAGTCATTTTTACAGGATGACCACACCTAGGGAGAGTATCAAGAGTGCTAAACTTTCTCCATTTGTAGACAGTCTGTCTTACCGTGGACACATGAACATCAAGGCTTTTGGAGATACTTTTGTAACCCTTTCCAGCTTCATGCAAGTCAACAATTCTTGATTGTAGCTCTTCTGAGAGCTCTTTTCTGTGAGGCATGGTTCACATCAGACAGTGCTTCTTGAAACCAGTAAACCCAAAACAGGTGTGTGTTTTTTAAGGGCAGGACAGCTGTCAGCAGCACATCCAATATCATCACACTGATTGGAGTCAAGGTTGGCTCACTCCTGGCTCCAATTAGCTCTGGGAGAAGTCATTAAGCTAGGGCCTCACATACTTTTTCCTCCCTGCACTGTGAATGTTTACATGTTATGTGCAATTAAACCATGGCAACATCTAATGTTTGTGTAGTATTATGTTCAGCAGACTGTGTTCTTCTATTGTTGTGACTTAGATGACGTTCAGAGCACATTTTATGCCCAATTCATGCAAAACTCCACGTAATCCCAAGGGGTTCACATACTTTTTCTTGCAACTGTATGCAATTTAGAATAACATGTATAGACACTTTCATCAGGATGTAACTGTCTTCATATATCTTGCAGCCCTAGTTCCCTCCATAGTCTCCTCAGCGAGGAAAGACCTTCTCCAGAAAGGGATCCAGGAGCTGGAGATCTATCCCTCCCTAGATCTATTACATTATTAAAATCTCCAAGCATCAAGATTGGCACTGAAGGAGAGACCCCAGCAAAGGAAACTAGCTGGTGCAGCACCTCTGAATTATAAGGGGGAGTTATATACCCTGTAGCAACTATCAAATCAAAATCATATATCTTGCACTGGAGGAAAACATATTTGCCATTTCTGTCCACCAAGGTTCTACTACACAAGAACAACACACAATTATACACCAAATTAGACACCCACCTTGAATATGAAGTATACAAGGAGTGATAAGGAGTCCTGTACAGTGTGACTGCAAAAACCTAATAGTATCATAAGTGGCATATGTCTCCTGTAGACAGACCAAGGATAGGCAAAAAGAGGCAATATAATCAAAATCAGATTGCCTTTTCAAAGCATTATGTAGACACCAGGGGCGGACTGACCATTTGGAAACTCGGGCACCGAGTGCCCGGGGTCAGTAGGGGGCCCCATAAGATGCCCCTGGTACCTTTTTCATAGGCTTTTTTGAGTTTGGGCAAGGACACAGGGGCCCCATGATCCCCTATTGCCCAGGGGCCCCATGAGTTGTCAGTCTGGTAGACACCTAACATTCCATGAGAAAACACAAATAAATTACATTAGAAATTAGAAGCGTGGAGGGCTACTAGTTCTCTGGTGGTTAGCAGGTTGAGCTGCACTGCTGACAGAGGGCATGGACAGCCTCAGTATTTCTGCTGTGAGCTGTGATGATGACTTTCTTCACAGTACCTAAAGCTAAAAAGGTCAGTGAGGGCTTATTTAAAGACTTTATTAAGAATATGTAAATGAATGTCCCTAGCTTGGCTAAAGTTCACTTTAAAGTCCATGCCATGGACTGCAGGTCACACACTGATGTCACCGCAGCAAAGCCAATTTCATTTGGATTCCCTATGATTAAGCCTGTGATAAGTGAAACATGTTAGAGCAGGGTGATCCTAAGGCGGAGCTTCGACAGCATGTCTGCTTGATTGGAATAAAGTTGATTTTACTGCAGTGATAGTTGGTGTGTGATCCACTGTTTTTCTAGTATACTAAGTAGGGAGCGAGCATGTGCTCCTGGGTATACACCAAGTAGACCTGAAACAGTGTGGATCATATGAGCATTTGGAGTAGTGTTACTTCTCAAGTGTTTACATCTCTGCAATGTACATTGCCCATTGTTTTTCCCTTTAAAAAACACTGCAAGTAGAGTTGGGCTGAAGCAGAAGAAGCATCCACTCTGGGCACCCTGCAATGGAGGATACAACTGGAGCACGAGCCTCTTCTTCCCTCTGTATCACCAGGCCATCTCCTGCAATGTGGTGGACTGAGCTGTCAAACTGATAGGTCAGCTCTGCAGATTGCACAGATAGATCAGGTAACCAGTGGCGCTCCATTGTTAGTGTGACAGCCACACGGTCTGTCAGGAGCTCTGTGTGCTCCTGATAAACAAAGAAAAAGTGCCATGCTGTCACAGGGTTTCAATGATTGCTCAGAGAGAGTTGAATGCTCCCTGTATTTTCCGCAGGACTGAGGTATCAGTTTATAGCATCCATTAATTTGCAAATGAAGGATACTACTGTAGCTTTTATTCATTATTTATGAATAAAAAACTTTCAGAAAACATCTCAACTCTTAAGCTTCATTTAGACATGTGTTTGGGAGAGGGTATGCGGTAAAAATGCGCAGATGACCCACATTTTTTCAACCCGCCAACCCCCCCCCCTTCCTTGAGCTGCAATAGGCAGCGGTCAGAGGTGTTTACATGCCATGGTCATGATGCTCGCATAGTTTACCTGACATGTAGCGATCAGCTGGCGGCAAACCACTCTAGCAAATGGGAAAGTGCCACAAATGCACACAGTTGAGGAGTGTTTGTTGGCAAAATTAAATTAAAACAAGTAGTGAGGAGGCATCACATTGCTTCCTCACAGCCTGTCAGTAGTCTCTGAATCACAATCTGAATGCGGATTGGGCTTTACAGGACAGGGAGATTGAGATACATGTCTAATTCTACCCTTAAAAAACACAAATTAGCTGTTATTAACTCCTTCATTCCCTTCATCGCTTAGCTGATTTTTCTTTTTTCTTTTGTAAACTTTTTAAAATTTGCATTTATTTATGCCAAATTAAAAAGAATCTAGTAATGATGATAATAACCTGCCCTAAATGCGGCACATATAGCTAAATAGCAGCTGTCACAAAATGCAGGCAACATACAATATAATTAGAAAACCAATAAGCAGCGCTAATTAACCCCACATGGACACAAAATATATGATAAAACTATATAATTAAATGAACTCCTCAAAATAAGTCCATAATGTGTGACTAAAAATTATATAAAACCCATTTCCGTGGGAAGATACTGTTCCACAAAAGAGAAGAAAAAGATCCTCCACCGTCACCACGCACAGCCTCTTACCAGAGAGTATGACCACAGGTCATGCGGTCAAAAACAGCAAGTATGGGGAATCAATGAAGGCAATGAATCTAAAACAAATCTTCACCACCAGAGATTTTTCTAATCACTAGATGGCATAAATTCAGTATGAAAGCACAGAGATAATTAAGCGGACCCAGTAGTGTATATGTAAAGAGAACGAGACCTCCTCATAGTGCAGTATTTAAAAAAATTCCAAATTTAATAAAAATGTTGCACTTACAAAGATAAGATGAAATCAGCATGTAAAATCAAGAATATCTCCAACCGACAAGATGGCCACGATACATGGCATAATGACGTAATAAGCTGCAGCTTCACCCTACACATTTTGTCATAAGACATCGTCAGGGGCGTGGCCAACGAAGTACATCACACTATAAATACCCGCCAATCATTAGTGTGCCTGTGTCATTTGCACTCCAAAGAAACATACTAATTGCCATACAGAAAACCCATACTAAATGCCATACCGGATGCCATGACGGCACCACATACCAGAGCAAAAATTTCCCATAACGGGACCTGGAACAAAATGTGTTAGGGTGACAACCAGGCAACAAATTAAGTGTAGAAACTGACATCGGCCATCAACGATAAAAAATAATATACAAATAATGATGGAATTACATCCTAACAGAAAAAAATGGTAAAAATAAATTATATAAATCAGTCACCTGCCATCTTGTGGTTGGAAAACATATAACAACTAGACATTAAAAACATATATTCAATACATAAATCTGCAAATAGCAAAAAATAACCGATTCCCATGCATCAATAAAATTCAAAGCATGTTAAACTCGTAAACCTCAATGTAAATCTGAATTCAGGTAGTGTGCTCAACTATTATTAATAAAGGTGTTAACATCCCATTCAATGTTTAAGCCAAAAAGGGGCATAGATTTTTAATGCATAAATCCATCAGGTCTCTAATTTGGAAATATCCCTTCTGGTATGACTATCTATGACTATGGGGGAAAATCTATCAATACCTAAAATAAGTGTGCCATTAGGATTTTTCCGTTGCACAAAGCATAGTCTTTAGATACACTATTATTTGGGAAGCCTTTCTGTATGTTAGCAAGATGTTCTTTAATCCTAGTTTGCATTGTACGGACCGTGTGGCCCACATATTGTTCACCGCATGGACAACAAATTAAGTATACTACATTCTTGGAAGTGTAAGAGATGAAAGAATTAATATCATATGTAATGGAAGTGTGGTTAGATGTAAAGGAGACTGCCTTTCTCCCCCTTAGACTATTAATATTGCAAACAGCACACTTTCTGCATGGATAAAATCCCTTCAAGACCAAAAAAACCCATTTTCTTGAGTGGTTCAAGAACATTAGGGGAAATAAATAATCTTAATGTGTGAACACCTCTATATATGACCTTGGGCACTTCAGGTAACATAGGAACCAAAATTCTATCATTTTTCAGAATGTCCCAATGCTTATGAAAGATATTCTTAACTAGCCGATATTGAGTCGAATCAGTGGTCAAAAAAGGACAACTGAAAGAGGCATCCTCCACAGAATCCTTCTATCTCAGCAATAACATTTTGGTCCTATCCAACTCATCCACTTCAAGTGTAGCTCTGTCTAATTCGACTATACCCTTTGACCTCCAAGCATTTTTTCTTTAAAATGGCTTTGTTCAAATAGCCCTCTCAAGAAGTACAATTCCTCTTTAGCCTGTGGAATTGACTTTTAAGTAGCGAACATACAACCAAGCTGGATGATGTCAACTTTTGACATCAATAAAACCATTGCAGTCAGTCTCCTTAACCACTTGCCTACAGGGCACTTATACCCCCTTCCTGCCCAAGCCAATTTTCAGCTTTCAGTGCTGTCGCACTTTGAATGACAATTGGGCGGTCATGCAACACTGTACTCATGACATTTTTATCATTTTTTTGAGACAGATAGAGCATTCTTTTGGTGGTATTTAATCACCTCTGGGTTTTTTATTTTTTGCTAAACAAACCAAAAACCACTGAAAATTTTGAAAAAAAAAGTTTTTTCTTTGTTTCTGTTATAAAATTTTGTAAATAAGTGATTTTTCTCCTTCATTGTTGTGCGGTAATGAGGCTGCAGTGATGGGCACTGATAGGCTGCACTGATGGGCACTGATGAGGAGGCACTGGTAAGCATCACCGACGGGCACTGAAAGGCAGCACTCATATATGGCACTGATAGGCGGCACTGATAGGCAGCACTGACAGGTGGCACTGATTGGCAGCACTGATAGGCAGTACTGACTGGTATTGATAGGTGGCACTGACTGGCACTGATAGGTGGCACTGAAAGGGCACTGATATGTGGCATTCAAAAATAGTGTACAATTACTTGTGAGCCAGTGGAAGGTGCTCACATATATATCTCTATATACAATATTATATAATAGATCGCCGGCTTCCTTGCTCACCCTCACTCGGTGTGCATCAAAAAACAAACAGTGAATTCATGTGATGCCGTGCTCTATCAATCATGCAACATCAGAAACATAAACTAATCTATAAAAACAGTTGTGCACTATATGTGTGTATATATATATATATATATATCCCTTATATCAATCATTACAATGCATTAAATCTAGACACTATTACACAGTAGGTTCTTTAGTTAATAATCCGGTGGTGATCTTAAACTTTATAGGAGAAATCCTTTATGCAATGTGTTGTCAATCTCCCAATAAATGCAATACACCATTGAGTTCAGTATACTCTCCTCTGTGGTAGTTAAAGTATGATAGATGTGGTGTGCAATAGAATCTGCACCGTAGGTCAGTGTAATAAACGGAATCCTTTCCTTCCTCAGCAGGCTGCTTGATCACATCCTCCTTGAATGGAATATATGTAAAAGAAAAGAAGATGCATAGTGTCTTATCTGGGGTGTAAGACTCTAATGTGCGTTGGTAATGCACTCACATGTAAAAAGACAAAGATGCGCTTTGTATATGTATATAAAACCGCAGACTGCGGTGAGGTCAGCCTCGTTGGTGTGCCTGCGCACACTGTGAATACTCGCCGTGTCTCAGTGTGGATGCGTGGTGACGTCACTGCCCCTCCCCTACGCGTTACGCCACAGGGACTCGTGGCTTCCTCTGGGGGATGTAGTTTTTGTAGTTTATGTAGATATGTGACATTGATGTGCACTAGTAGGCACTGATATGTGACATTGATGTGGCACTGATGGACACTTGCAGGTGGCATTGATGGACACTGACAGGTGGCACTGCTGGGGCTACACAGATCATCAGGGCACACTGATTATCAGTGCCCTGATAATCAGTGTACATGTCCCCTCTGAGGAATGCTGATTAGCGTCTCTCCTCACGAGCTGTCAGCATGACAGCTCGTGAGGAGACAAATGCAGATAACCGGCATTTCCTTATTTACATGCGATTAGCTGTGATTGGACATAGCTGATCACATGACAGAGCCAACGTCTTCAGCTCTTTCCATTGATCGATGATCTGCTGTGACCCAGGGACACAGTGCTCCACCGATCACCGTGCTGCACGCCCCCGGGGGCACACACTCGTAGTTAGAGTGGGATGACATCATATGACGTCCTCCCAGGAACGAGAGAACCGCCTTGCACCTGTCATTTCCTTGTATGGCGGGCGGGAGGCAGCTAAAGTAAGTAGAAGTAACGATGTTACCTTCTAAAATCCTAATATTCAAATTCAAAAAATGGATCTGCTTGCTGCTAGCCTCATGTTGGAGAATAGTACCTCTATCATTGATATTAAATTACAAAGAATGCTTTGCAGAAGAAACATGATTTTAGTGCTTATATAAAAGACAAATCAAAGAATAAAATTTGTAGTTAACCCTAATTAGTTGTGCAGCTTGAAAAATGTTTAATTACATTTCAGTTAGCCCTGGCTGTGATAATAAACTCCTTCCCTCTGCCTCTTTTTACTGGTTGTATATAAAAGTTTTACACTTCTGATATTTTTTGTAATGCTGAATTAAAGAGCTTGGGGGGGTGGCTGTGCCATCTTTGTCATGGGTGCCAGAGGACTTTGCCTCAGAACTGCCTGCAATTACAGAAAAATATACCTGTTGATCTGCCAAATGTTTTTAGCTCCTAATTTCCTATTGTTGGCTGACAACACACAGCATTTTTGAGTGGTGTCAGCCCTGCCCAGTTTTCTTTTGCTAAATTGCTTAATCTATCCCATTGTTGTCATCTCCAAAGCATATGCACTAATTGATTTGTAGTCCCAAAATAAGAACTGGGAGGGCTAAATAGATTCTTTGCAATAGCCTAGAAAGTGTGCACAAGGCAGCTCTGATTTTTTTAGACAAGAGCAACAGATTTGTTTGTACTTATAAAACAGAAATGCTTTCAAATGCATATTTACCAAACCAAAAGGGAGCAAATAAGAAAAGTTTATTATTCGAGTTTGCATATAGTTTAAGCCATTATCAATATTCAAGAATCCAAAATGGACTTTCTTTTGGATAGCCTTTTATACAGTACCTATGGGCATAACTCAAGTTGAAAATCAAAAGAAACAAGCTACAAATAAAAAGTTTATATTTTCTGAAATATCTTTCTTAGTGCTGAAACATCATTCTTGGGTTGTTGTTGGTCATGAAGCAGAAAATTTTTCTCTCTAAGGCATGAACAAGCTCTTAAAAAGAAATGACACAGTGAATGTATAGCGTAAAAATGACAAACCCAATGACAGTGAGACCATCGCAGTGTGTTTTATGTGCAGCTCCTAGGTGTACAGCAATTTGGACAAAGAAAAGAATATATGCTGGAACAATGAAGGTCAGTATTATTGTATTGGTTGAACTGAAGGTCGGACTGCAAGGCTTGAAGCAGCTTCATGATATAATTGATTGTGAAGTGGAAAAGCTTTAGACGAATAACACATCGAAGCTTGATGCCAGATGCAATCAGATCTCAGTCAGTTAGCGGATAAGTTGCTTTGCTTCTCGCTGGAACTCATCCAAATGTCTTGCAGTTTTTCTTCAAATGTCAGAGTCACTATTCATACTGATCAGAGTTCGATGGTATTTGTATTAGCTGATTGCAAAAGGCATCAAGCAAAGCAACAGTAAAGCAATTTATCTGTTTAGTATTTCTTGGATGTTTTACTGGAGAATACATTTTTGTAAAGAAAGTACTGCAACAGTTTGTACGCCTGATTGATTATTGATTAAGGCAAGCAAACGGTTGGTTATTTAAAGCCTACATTCTCCTTCTTCCGTTTTTCAAACTGTGAGATATCTGCTGTACTCCTTTATTTTCTCCATTGTATCTCTTTAATTCCTTCTGCCATACTTCACTTCGATGTGTCCTTCTGGACCCACGTCCCCTTCTATTTTACAGACAGGTCTGGAGCAGAGAGAAAACATAGACGTAAGGCCTGTATGACAAAGTTTTAAGGGGATAAGACAACAAGGAGGGTTAAGGATAAGGAGAGAGGTGGGGTTATGTGATTAGAAAAACACCATGCCATTTGGGCAACTTGGTGACATTATATATCTGGGCTGAATGTGTTCTCCTCAAGCCTAGATTTAGCTTTATTAGCTTATCCCTCATTTAAACAAGTTGTCCAGGTGAATTAACAATCTTAAGTCCTCTTTTCCTCCTTTTCTTTTTCTGCAGGTCTCTGTTATTAGGCTTTTCAGCCCATGAACCAGTAGTGGGTGTTTAACTCTTAGTTGGATTTGTGTCCTTTTCCTTTTTTTTTGTTTTCTTTTGTTAGTTTTAGTTCTTATATTAGACTTCATAAGTGGACATTTTCACCCGAGCTATTGGCTGGGTGTCTCTCCAGTGGAGCCTAATTGGCACTTGTTGACTTGCTGGCATGGGTAAGTACCACAAATTTCTGATGCTCTATGCCGGATTGCACTGGTTATGACTGGCTTGGTACTCATCATGTGAACCTCCTTCAAGACACTTACTTATACTGTGAGAATCTACTGGAGCCAACAGGCTCATGACTATGTTTATATCGCTGTTATATCTCCCCCCTTTTTTTCACTTCTGTTTTTCATAACCTTTTTCACATACTGATCTTGATTTGCATTGTAAACTTTGAGCGAAATATTTTTTACTGTAAAAGAAACCTCTGTGCCCACCTCCTAGTAATGCTGTCAACGTTTAAAAGATTGTGATGCTAAGCCTAAAAAAACAAACAGTAAATAATAAATAATAGTGTGTGGCGCTAAATCCAAAAGCTAAAATAGTGAAGAAGATTGTGTTCATGAGAAAATCATATCTCATAACCAATGCATAGTGTCATATAGTGCTAACACAACAAATATACATTCTCAAAAAAACATGAAATAATTTATATAAGTCCAAAGAGTCCTCCAAAAGAAATGCAGTGCTGAAGAAAAAACACCCAGTGACAGTGAAAAGTGAAGAAGTCAACAGCTTCTGCGGTCATTCCGGCCACCCTCTTGCCAAAGGACCATCAGTGCTGCAAACACAGGATCCAACAACGTGCCTTAATAGCTCTCAAAAACATGGTGCCAGCCCATATTGTAAAACTGTAAACAATACTTCATTATTAAAATCAAATCAAATCTCGTAGCAGTCAATACTGGCCAAACAATACATCACATGTAGGCATAAACAGAGTTCCCGTGGACTGTTTGACCGTTTGCTTTATTAGCTTTTGGATTTAGCGCCACACTATTATTTATTATTTACTGATATGATTTTTATGTCATTTCAACCACTTCAGTGAATGTCACAATTGCCCTTGTATGTCTGAATGTTGTTTTTATGTATTTGTACAATGTAAATAAAGATTACATAAAAAAAACATACCATGATTGGAAACCAAAAATGTGGGAGGAGTATAGGAAGGGTATCACCAGCGCTCAGATGAAGGGTACAGCATTAGATCAAGTTTTCCACCCTACCATTCTTTAATGTATTTTGTTTTTCATTTTGGAAGGCAGTGTAGCATAGATTGGCTATTATTTTGGCACTGCAGACAGTTAGGGGTTTATTTAATAAAGCTGGAGAGTCCAAAATCAGACTCCCTTTTGCATAGAAACCAATCCGCTTCCAGGTTTCATTGCCAAAGCTTCATTGAACAAGCTGAGGTTAGAAGCTGATTGGTTTCTATGCAGAAGGGAGTCTGATTTTGGACTCTACAGCTTTAGTAAATAAACCCCTTAATGTCTCAGGCTCACTGAAGGTTAGTATTTTTAAGGTTTGATCCTGATACGGAAATGGTCTCAGATATGGTGTCTCTTAGCTACGTTCCTTAGGTGCTTGGTAGGAACTTGATAGATGGATTGTATCTGTGCTGGTTAATATGGAAATGTCCCCAAGTCAGTATTTTGTCAGCTGTGGGCCTCTTTTGTAGGTCTAAATACAAACATATTAGTATATATATGCTGCCAAAGACCTTAATGCATTTTTTAGTTAAAGTATTACTAAACCCACAACAGTAATATCAGTCTATATATGCAGTAAAGCATGCTTGTTATACTCAATGTGTAACCTAAGTGGTTAATCCTCTGTATTGTGTAAAAAGGCTGTTTAATCCTGTCTTCTCTGATCCTCCCCTTCTTCTACTAAAGATATCCTGAAAGAACAGATCCTTCGGGCAAGCTGCACATGCTCAGTTTGGTGTGTATTGCTAGTGGTTTTTTTTGTTTGTTTTTTACTTGGGAGAGCACATGTGATCAGCACAGGGCCAATCAGCACTGTCCAGACAGAGGGTCAGCCTCAAAGGACAATCAAGGGAGAATGAAAATTCCTAAATGCTTTAGCCAGTGCTCAGCTGGACACTGATAGAAGTCACAAGACTGCTTTATACTGCTGATGAGAAAAGGAATTTAGCAGTTTATATTTACTAAAATAATTACATTTCCATGTTCTGTGTACTGTGGAAGACTGGATATAGTGAATGCAGGGTTCGGAGTTTAGTAACACTTTAATATTGCTGAGTATGTCAATATGTTAAGATGGTTATATTTGGCAAGGTTTAATAAAATGTTGCTGTGGATACAGGGGCGGACTGATCATTTGGAAAATCGGGCACTGCCCGAGGGCCCGGGGTCAGTAGGGGGCCCCATGAGATGCCCCTGGTACCTTTTTCATAGGCTTTTTTGAGTTTGGGCAAGGACACAGAGGCCTCATGATCCCCTATTGCCCGGGGGCCCCATGAGTTGTCAGTCCGCCCCTGTGTGGATAATATCCATCCATTAGTGTCATATTTACTGGGTTGTGGGAGAAGAGAGAATGGGTGTGAATAGGTATGCCTGCACATCTGCTATAACCTTGTCATGTTTAGCAAACCACAAAATGGAAATCATCCTAACCCTTTTGTGATTGCCATTTCTACACACTATAGCTATATGAAGACTTACCTGTTATGTCTGCTCCAACAATTCTTTGATAAAGTCTACAGATGAAACATCAGGAAGTGATGTCAAATGCTGACCCTGGTACTGGAAGTGCCTGTTATTGGATACCTGCATTTCTTTATTTATGTAAGCAGTTTTATGGTAAATAAAGCATTTTTTATGGGGATTTCTACACTATGAGCTTTTTTTATCCTTTTATGTTCTATATATCATTCACCCAGTCTGTGCAATAAGGGGACCAAAGGAGTGACATCTAAAAGGATTATCACATGCGATATCACTCAACTCTGTGCCATACGGGCTGAGTTTAGTAAGGAGTTTTGTGCACATGGGGGTGGTGTGTGGTGGCATGTATTGATGAACTCACAACCCTTGCACTAAAAGGATTAATGTCAGCACAATTTATTTAGTGTACATGTAGTGTAGTTGTGGTGATACTACACTGTTTTAGCCATTTTCTTTCCGAGTGATACTGAGAGGATTCTGGGGAGGAAATGTGGATTTAAAGTGAATTGATAAGCCTTCTAAAGTGGATGTTTCATAAGAAAATAAGCAGGAGGGGTTTGAAGTCACGTATCCCTGATGATTTTCATGTTTGATTGTCACGTGAGCACAATATAGTAATATTTTATGGTTATTGTAAAATTACTGCACTATATGAGTTTTTTGGGGGATGTACACTGGATGAGATGAAGATTTTTGTGGAAAATGTGGAAACACAAAAGTGAAAGCACTATTAGAAGGAACAGAGGACACAGACGGGGGTGTTGTGAAGCTTTATTAGACCCATTTTGATATGTGTGCGTCAGGAATAGTCTGGGGGAAGTGAATGGCAGGAGAGTACTCACCAGCTAATGTATTCCTGCGCAAGGGAGTGTTGGTGTTTTGTTTGAGCGCTGGTGGACATTTGAATTTTTGTCTAATTGGCAAATTGATGAACTCAGAAGAATATGTAGATACATAATCATATAAGGAATGAAAGCTTGCTGAAGTTTTAATTTTGTAAAATTATTAAAGCGACTTTGTTGCTTTAAAAAAATAAAAATTAGCTAAGGCTCCCAAAGAAGCTTCTGCATCCAGAGGTGACTCAAGGCTTTGTGAGGCCTTAGGCAAAACCTAGACATGAGGCCCCACTCACGCCCAATTCAACTGATAAAAATGAACTGGGGGAAGGGTAAGCAACCATTGGCAGTTCAGGACTGGAGTTGACATATTTGGTGTGCTGTAACCCATAACTCTCTCCTCTGTGTTAGGCTGGGGGGGAAGGAGGTGAATGGAGGGTGGAAAAAAGTCAATTACAGGTGTGCAGCATCTCATGGCTGACAGAGAAAACACAGTAAATACCAACCACAGGCCGAGATATGAGATGCCAACACTTCATCTGCTGCAGGATAACGCTGCCATGTGGAAAGCTCCCCAGCACTGATAATACTGTCCTGTGGATGGAAGGGGTGATGTGTGCGGACACAATGTCACTCCTCATTAACTGGTGGGCAGAGCTCCAGAAGTGTTATACGAGAGGGGAGTGTGACAGGGCTCTTAATGCTGCCTGAGCTCAGTAGCATTAGGGTCCCCTGTCCCTCAAAACTGGGGTAATGTGTTAGGCCAGCGTTTCTAAACCTCTTTTACCTTCGGAGAACCCATGGCAAAAAGTTTGATATCTCAGGTAATCCCTGAAATAGTGTTCACATCTACAGCTCACAGAACATTGGTGTGATCAGCGAGCTGTTGATAATAACAAGTATTTTTAGAAATAGCATTAAATAAAAGAAAAAATATTAAAACGTACTTACTTAATGTGAAACGTTTCATTTTCTGCAGAGATACTCCATTCTGGGTCCAACTTGGGATAAACAGTGTGTGGGGGGCAACAGGGCAGGGTACATGTGGCTCAGGAGGGCACACTACATAAGGGGGAAGCAAGGAAAATTGCATGGAAGCAGGGCACATTATGTGGTAAAAGGGCACATTAGATGGGACAGAGCACAGGGCACAATAAATGGGACAGGGCACAATAAATGGGACAGAGCACAGGGCACAATAAATGGGACAGGGCACAATAAATGGGACAGAGCACAGGGCACAATAAATGGGACAGAGCACAGGGCACAATAAATGGGACAGAGCACAGGGCACAATAAATGGGACAGAGCACAGGGCACAATAAATGGGACAGAGCACAGGGCACAATAAATGGGACAGAGCACAGGGCAGGTTACATGGGACAGGCCACGTTACATGAGACAGGCCACGTTACATGAGACAGGCCACGTTACATGAGACAGGCCACGTTACATGAGACAGACCACGTTACATGAGACAGGCCACGTTACATGTTACATGGGACAGGACAGATTACAGTTTCTATAGGCCAGCAGTGCAAATCATTGTCAGCCCTCGATCATACAAAGCAAAGTAAACAATCCACAGCTGACAGTCTGCAAAGCTGATACGTTTAGCTGACTGAGTAACAGGGTTTCACCCACATAAGTACAATACTTCCAGACAGTGCTGTAAAGTAATGTCCCCCACTCCTGTCTCAGCTGGCATGTGATAGTGCTGCACGCCTGCACACCTGCATCAAAGACCCAGAGAAGTCCTGCAGTTTCCTCACATGCAAACAGGCATAGGAGAGTCATTTACTTAACCCCAACACTGCTGGGAAGCCAGAACATTATGAGGTCAGCAAATAATGCAGTGGTGGGACATAGCTTAGATCCGCGAGACACCGGGACACAGCTAGCATTCTGGGGCAGAAGCAGAGCGGCTGCTTTACTGGCATCAGAGTATCCCAGTCCTCCCTTGCACTGTGTTAGGCAAATTAGAGGGCCGCGAAGTCCCTGTGAGTACGAGGCCTTAGGCGACCGCCTAATTTGTCTAATTAAAGAGCAGCCTCTGTCTGCATCCTAGACAGAAGACTACATACTGTAGTACTGAAAAGCTGTTGGAGAAGCCCCAGAACTGCCAAGTGTATAGCCATCATTACACACTCCAGTTTATACTGTATTGTGTAGCATCCATTAAACTAACTGCACTAGAACGATTTATCTGTTTAGATATCAGATGCTTGCTGGGAAAAAAGAAAGTGCCCCTCTATATAAAACTGATCCTGCAATTTCTAGATAATGGGTACTTGCAGATTTTCAAATCTTTTAGGTAACGAAGCAAGGCCTTTGTACTGGAGATTTAGCTGGATAAAGCTTTAACAATTTTTACAAACATCCTTAGACGTGTGTGGTGGTAGAAGTGCAAAGATGTAACACTTACAGGGGTTAGACAAAAAATGGAAACACTGCATTATTTGCAGGTGTGAAAGTGACAACGTGTTTCACATTGAAAGTGGAAGTGATGTAACACTCTTTTGCTTCTGCTGTGTGTTGAGACACCGAGCTAACAGATGGGAAGCCTCATTTTTGTCATTCTGCTAGTAATACAGAAATTCCTTGGGGTGTCTACTTTCCAAAAAGGGGTCATTTGGGGGGGGGGGGGGGGTTTGGGGCTATCCTGGCATTTATAGGTAGTGAGGAAGTGAAATGAGGAAGTTACGCACCTTCAGGCTTTCAAAGTGGTCATTGTATTTCAGACTCTTGTATGTGGCTAGGCTCCCAAAAAGTCTCACACATGTGGTATCCCCATACTCTGTAGAAGTAGCAGAATGTATTTTGGGGTGTAATTCCACATATACCCATGGTGAGCAATATATGATTTAAGTGACAACTTTGTGTAAAAAAAAAAAAGTTGTCATTTTCCAGAAACTTGTGGAAAATAATAAGTCTTCCATGGACTCAATAAGCTTCTCAGCCGACAGCTTAGGGTGTCTACTTTCTTAAAAGGGGTCATTTGAGGGTGTTTGTACTGTCCTGGTATTTTATCACCTCAAGAAATGTGTTAGGCAGTCAGAAAGTAAAAGCTGTGTAAATTCCATTATCTATACCATAGGTTGTAGATACTATAAATTTCACACAAAGCAATAAATATTACACTTATTGGGATTTGTTTTTCCAAAAACATACAGAATGTAGAATACATTTTGGCTTAAATTTATGATGAACTTTGCATTTTTTGGATATTTTTTATGACAGAAATGAGAAAATATTGTATTTTTTCAAAATTTTTGGTCTTTTTTTGTTTATAGTACAAAAAATAAAAAGCGCATAGGTGATCAAATACCACCAAAAGAAAGATCGATTTGTGTGAAAAAAAAGGACATAAATTTCATGTATGTACAGTATTGCATGACTGCGCAATTGTCAGCTAAACTAGTGCAGCACTGTATAGCAAACAATTGCGTAAATTGCAGTATCTATACCATAGTTTGTAGACGCTATAACTTTCCTACAGAGCAATCAATTTACACTTATTGGGATTTTTTTATACCAAAAACATGTAGCAGAATACATTTTGGCCTAAAGTTATGACTAAGCTTGAGTTTACTATACATTTTTTATAGCCGAAAGTAAAAAATATTGTTGTCTTCAAAATTTTCGGATTTTTTTGTTAACAGCGTAAAAAATAAAAAGCGCACAGGTGATCTGATACCACCAAAAGAAAGCTCTATTTTCGTGAAAGAAAGGACATAAATTTCGTTTGGGTACAGCTTTGCATGACCGCGCAATTATCAGTTAAACTAGTACAGCACTGTATAGCAAAAAATTATATCAATTGCAGTATCTATGCAATAGTTTGTAGATGCTATAACTTTCACACAAAGCAATCAATATACACTTATTGGATTTTTTGTTACCAAAACATGTAGCAGAATACATTTTGGCCTAAATTTATAATGAAATGTGAGTTTTTTGAATATTTTTTATGACAGAAATGAGAATATATGAATTTTTTCAAAATTTTCAGTCTTTTTTTGTTTATAGCACAAAAAATAAAAAGTGCACAAGTGATCAAATACCACCAAAAGAAAGCTTTATTTATTTGAAAAAAAGGACATACATTTAGTTTGGGTACAGCTTTGCATGACTGAGCAATTACCAGTTGAAATAGTGCAGTGCCGAATAGCAAAAAAAGGCCTGGAAGGAAGATAAATCCTCAGGAGAGCAAGTGGTTAATAAACAGTTTGTAAACAAATAAATCTGCAAGTGCATGAATACTACCCTTTCCTCAGACTGACAATGCTACTATCCAAAAGTGTCTTTGTTGCTCCTCCAGTGGAGTAGAGACACCTTAGAGTGTTATTAAACCCAGAATATGAAAAACTCTAATTATATGCTATGTAACAGAGTGTGCATACTCACAAAGACAGTAAACCATATATTTTGTGTAGAGTGAAATATACTTGTATAGCACACTCCTAGTTAGTTAGGGGAAGCTAGAATCCTGATTATTAGAGAGGAGGGCTGAGTAGCAGCCTAGGTGTAATAGTCAGAAAGTCAAATTGTGGTCAGGATCTGAGAGACACTGCAGGCCAGCCCCTCTGGAATTTCTCCCTGCTCTAGAGCTTTAGAGCTTTATCAACATTTTCCCAAAGATGAACTTATCCTTTAGAAATAAAGAAAGAGAAGGATAAAAGAATTGAGTGTACTTTATTGACTCTTGTTAGGTCAGAAGACGTTATGCAAAGAAAAGATTGATGGGAAGTAGAAGGTATTTAGTTAGGAGAGAAGAGGTCTTAGTTTTACTGCCCAGCCTCTATGTTTTTGCAGGAAAAAAGGGTAACCAAACTGATAGTATGGTGACTTCCCATTTTGGCAAGACATTTTCAAGTTCCTGGCTTTGTTTCTGCCTATTGTGAGGTATTAGGTATTTCTTTCTGCCACTGGGTGTTCTCAATTCTCCTGTTGCAAACATAAATTATAAAAAAAAGGACCAATAAACAGAGGGAGTGGGACCCCCATATATGGTCAGCAGAAGGGATGTGGACAAGGGAACCTGCATGAGATCATACTGCAAAACCTACTTGACCTGGAATTATATGGAGGCGCTTGCTATGTGCTGACCATGTCAGATTAGGTATTTTGGTGGCACTTCAGCTTTGCTTTAAAGAGTAAGTCCAGTGCCACTCTGCAAAAGCCCAAGAGAGAGTGAGGGGGCAAAGAGCATATACTCACTTTTTTAGCTTTAAAAAAATCTTTGTCTACTTGAAAGTTCATGTGTTATGTGTGTAGGTGCTATGTTTCCTTTTTTATATCCTAGAGGCTGAAAATCACTATATGTGTTTTTAGCTTTTCTTTATTAATAAGGCAGCTTCAAACATCTGGTGAGGTATCCAAACCACTGGGATGCGAGTACTGGAGCACTTTATTTGTTATTGGTAGAAGCACTGTGGCACTTGGTGAAATAGGAATCCACAGAAGATAAAAGAAAAGGACTCACATATTCTTTTTAAGAGCACTTTTATTCTTGGCACAATATTAAGGTTTCCAAGCACATTGATTCCTATAGAGACTTTATTAGAATTATATGTACTGTTCTTTTTAGCACATTGATTGATACAGAGATTTGATTGTTGTTTTCTATTACACTTTCATATATTGTTTTCTTATGATACTATGATATATATTTTTGGCATGTAAGTGCTGCCAATTTACACTTTTAAGCTGCAAACACCTGACATAAAATGCATTGTAAAAAATAGGAATGTGGGCAATAACTTGATTTTCCAGTGTCCCTAAACACTCCATAAAGCTTAACTGCAGGAGTGTATAAACAGCACCATCTAATCTAGTTATATACGTAATTTGCTATACAAATTCTTTATTTTTAAACTCGACTAACAAAATTAACAAAATCTGTCCTGATATCAGACTTCTGTAATCCCTTGTAAAACAGGGGGAGGGTAAGCCCTCTGAGCCAATCAGAGTTCTTCTGGTTTGCACAGAGCTGTGATTCAACAATTTGAACATATTTATAATAGTGAAGTGATGACCTCATCAGTGTGCTATTTCTCTGACGCTGTCCAATCCCAAGACTCGAGTAGGCAGGTGAACAAACTGTATTAGGCATTTAATAACATAGATTGGTGAACCCTATCTACTAGCATTTGTCAGTGTCCCCGAATTGATAGAACTTACATACTGTGAAGAACGGGACTTTATTTCCAGCACTTACATAGAATAACCTCAACATAAAGTATGTATAAAAATTATTTAATAATTTATTTAAAAATTATATAATAATTTATTTCATATATAGGTTAAAACTATACACAGAATACCAAATCATTTTGTGCTCTCAGGCTGTTAAAAACATCTGATCATGATTATCATGTTATATATGGGATTCATTATGTTTGCTGTACATATATAGTATATTGATATATGTGATATTCAAATATTTGTAATCATTACTTAATTCTACATAACGTTCAGCTGTGACCATCGTACAGTGAGTCCTGAGGAAATGGCTGTACATTGTGAAACACAAAGACCCCTGGCGAGATGGTCTTCTAATGTAAATTGGTGGTTGATTTTTTATAAAACGGAATCACCATGCACAAAATTAATTGGTACTCTGTGTGTATAGTTATAACATTTGCATGAGAACAGTGGCTTAGTGGTTAGTACTTCTACCTCGCAACATTAAGGTCCTCTATTCGAATTTTAACCACAACACTACCTACATGGAGTTTGTATGTTCTCTCTCTGCTTTTGTGGGTTACCTATAGGGACTCCAGATTCTTCCCATGCTCCAAAGACATACAGGCTGGTTAATCAATTCCTATCTATATTGGACTGTCATAAATGTACAGAATATAGTGTCTGGTATAGAATTGGAGGGAACTTTTATGTCTTTTTTTTTAAATTGTTTGGTTTTGTGTGGGGGGCCGCTTTTAGAATTCATACCAGACCTAAAGGTCCTGTTATAAATTGGGGGGAAAGCTTGTGCCTTTCTTAAACTATTCCCGACCCTTTGCTTATATGGCTGGAGATTCCCGAGCCATGTAAGTGAATGGGGCCAGTGGTTGTTAAGGACTTGTCAGTGCCCATCAGCGATCTTAAAGTGATACTCAAGCTTCGGGGTTTTTTTTTGCTAAAATAACAAGCTTGCCAAAATTACCTGCTCTGTGAAGTGATTTTCAACAGAGCAGCCCTGTTCCTCTTATCTTTGGGTCCCTGCCGTTGCTTCTGGCTCCTCCCTCTTGAGCAGTGCCACCAGGGAAAGCCGATCACCATGGGGGAACCACTGCATGCCCATCCCGGAGCTGCTGCTCTATGCATCCATAAGACGCATAGAGCCGCAGCTTGGCCCGGTCCCCCAATCTCTCCTCATTAGCTTTCCGGCTGTGATTGATAGCAGTGGAAGCCAATGGGCTTCTGTCTCAGCCAATGATGAGGAAGAGTCCCCAGACAGCAGAGGCTGTCAAGAATGTCGCCGAATCAGAGAAGACTCAGATAAGGATTTGGGGAGGGCTGCTGCACACAGTAGGTTTTTTACCTTCGTACATAGAATGCATGACGGAAAAATCCTTGAGCCTTTAGAACCAGTTTAAGAACCATTGACAGTGGGAAGCTGTCATGTATGATATAAGAAGTGGCAAAGAATGGCAGTAAAGGCTTGTTTAAACTTCTGTCAGTGAATGCAACAGGGGTACATTTTTTTGCAGCTGTGGTGTGTGTACATCGTCATCCAACCTCCATGTTATTTTAAGGTGGGCAGTTGAGGAAGTGGTAAAACCACGGCTCCACCACCTAACCTAGAGGTAAACAAGCCCTAAAGATACACATGGATGTCACAAGACCACAGTTGTTGTGGTGATAGTAATAGAGCAATGGAAAGAGCTGTTAAAATTTCTAGCCAGTAGCCAACAGAAGAACAATAGGAAAGGAAACCCCTAAATACATAAGGCCTTCTGTGAATGCCTGTATTCATTTACCATACATTGCCTAATACGGTAAGATCTCAGCACTTAACCAAAGTGATTCCACAGAATAACAGGGGACTGGCTCTGCCTGTGTAATCTGCCTGCATGGTTGACGTGAGTTATGTTAACCTTTGCCAGATGATCAACTTTATATAAAACGCCAGGAGTGCAGATGCAAATGAGCACAGTAAAGTCAAGTGCCTGTGACTAAATTGCAGGCTTGTGTACTTCATTAACTCAGGCTCTCAGAAAATGTTTGAGGCAGAAGGATGCTACCGTATCTTTTTGCTTGAAGAACAAATTAAGTTTAAAATGTGTTCTCTATGAGCAAACAGAACTACTGATCAATTATATATGGTGCAGGCTGTGGGTAAAATGTTAAAGAACACCACCGCGGGCCGAATATATGTAAAAATGACAACATAATTTAAAGCAGAACTATATACACATGTAGAATACACACATGAAATGTAATTTTAAAATGGACTGTCTTTGAATTGTATCTTTCTTTTTATTTGCCTTGAGAAATCCCCTGTACAATAAGACTCAGACTGTTAGATAAGGAGGGCATCAGAGTAAGCCAATCCAGATATGGTGCACGGGACAGTTCTATTAGTCTAACACAGATCACTTACTGTATGTAAAGGAAAAAAATTGAAGGGAAGAGATGTCCTCATCAGTGTGCAGCTGTTATATTATCCAGCCTCTGGATCATGCCCTTAGCCATATTTTATTGCTTTACCTTCACTACAGAAAAGATGAGGCGTATATAGACATGCAAGTTATGCTGCCAGGCAAAGGTGATGCATTGGAGAAGCATTGCTGGACTCTGCACCCTCGCTCAATGTACAGTTGTGACCAAAATTATTCAACCCCCACTGAAATTGAGTGTTTTGGCCAGTTTGACATTGCTTTTGATCATTCAGTCATCTTGCTTACATTTACATTAAAGAGGCACTTGTAGGTCAGACAAATATAACATAACAGTTATAATGAAATAACCACAAATGTCTTTTCTGTGCTCACAGCATTATCAGTTTTATTCAACCCCCAAGTGACATTCAATCTTAGTACTTAGTACAGCATCCTTTTACAGTTATAACAGCTTTTAAACGTGAAGCATAGCTTGACACAAGTGTCTTGCAGCGATCTACGGGTATCTTCGCCCATTCTTCATGGGCAAAGGCCTCCAGTTCAGTCACATTCTTAGGCTTGCGCACTGCAACTGCTTTCTTTAAGTCCCACCAGAGGTTCTCAATCGGATTTAAGTCTGGTGACTGCGATGGCCACTCCAAAATGTTCCAGCCTTTCCTCTGCAACCATGCTCTAGTGGACTTGGAGGTATGCTTGGGATCATTGTCCTGTTGAAAGGTCCAACGTCTCCCAAGCCTCAGGTGTGTGACGGACTGCATCACGTTTCCATCCAATATCTCCTGGTACTGAAGAGAATTCATGGTACCTTGCACACGCTGAAGCTTCCCTGTACCTGCAGAAGCAAAACAGCCCCAAAGCATGATTGACCCTCCACCATGCTTCACAGTAGGCAAGGTGTTCTTTTCATCATAGGCCTTGTTCTTCCTCCTCCAAACATAGCGTTGATCCATGGGCCCAAACAGTTCTAATTTTGTTTCATCAGTCCACAGAACACTATCCCACAACTTTTGTGGTTTGTCCACATGGCTTTTGGCATACTGCAGTCGACTCTTCTTATTCTTTGGAGACAGCAAGGGGGTACGCCTGGGAGTTCTGGCACGGAGGCCTTCATTACGCAGTGTGCGTCTTATTGTCTGGGCTGAAACTTCTGTACCCACATCTGACAAATCTTTTCTCAGTTCCTCAGCAGTCACACGGGGACTTCTCTCCACTCTACGCTTCAGGTAGCGCACAGCAGTCGAAGTCAGCATCTTCTTTCTGCCACGACCAGGTAGCGTTTCAACAGTGCCCTTTGCCTTGAATTTGCGAATGATGCTTCCTAAGGTGTCTCTTGGTATGTTTAACATCTTTGCAATCTTCTTATAGCCATTGCCCTTCCTGTGAAGAGAAATCACCTCTTCTCTTGTCTTCCTGGACCATTCTCTTGCCTTCACCATGTTTGTAACCACACCAGTAAATGTCTAGAAGGAGCTGAGTATCACAGTCATTTTAAAGCTGCCTAATTGGTGCTTATTATGCTTGATTGCTGCTCGGTGACATCCACAGGTGTTTTCAATACCTGATGGAAAGCACCTGTATGAACCTCTGTTCTTCAGAGTGGTAGTCTTTAAGGGGTTGAATAATTGTGGCAATGAAGAAACCACATAAGAACCATTTACTACTGTATTACATAAACAATTGATGTCATTTTAGTTGCATTTGGGTAGTTACAACGTCCTTGTAGGATTTGATTCTGAATACAATTCCAAATGTACACTATAGTCCCTAAACCCCTTTACAGCATTGGGGGTTGAATAATTTTGGTCACAACTGTATTTCCGGCACAGCTCTGCTGTGAAGGATGATTTGACAGTAAGCTAGTTTTTGGCATTCTGCAACGAATTAACGATCTGGTATGGTAGTCAAGGCGTGACTGGTACCAGCATGAGCCCCCTTTGAGCTGGGACTGCAACTGCTGCAACATTTGTTCTAAAGCCACTGGCTGGAATATCAAACAAAACGATGAGATGTTTTATCTGTCATGACAAATATACTGGCGTTCAGCAGGAAGAAGTAAAGCAGCAGAGTACGTTATTTGAAATCTGAAATAGAAATGCTGAGTTCTGCTATTCAATATTTGATAAATTTCAATATTTTATACAGTTCTCTCTGGCCAATCTATAATGTATGTAGAAACTGTAGACTCTTCATCCTCAATATTGTGAAGTAAGGTATAACGTTCTATATAATGAGTAAATATTTTTTAACCAAAACTAGTATGCCGTTCAAAGTCAGGATTTTTGGGGGGCTATAGTCTTAATGATCAACTGAAAAATTTTGGCATTTTGTATTGTATCCCATTTTGGTGTATTTGGTGGCAGAGAAAAAGCCAGCCAAGGCAGATTTTTTCAGAGAGTTGAGTAGAGCTTTCTGTGAGCAGACATGTATCTAAGCCGAAGGGTCATGGACAGTGCATAACAACTACTTGCATCAACAAAATTCCTGCCGTTCAGTCTAAGCACTCCTAAGGGTGAACAATGTACTAGGAACTCAGTCGTGTGAGACATTGTTTGCAGAAAGTATTATTGTTGACTTTGCCTAGGTTTCAAAATTTGGATCAGAACTGAGTTTCTGATGTTTCTGGCAGGGACCTTTCCTACAGAGCCACCTCAAGCTCTAGGTAGCACCTTGCCTGTTTATTGATCAATCTTCATTTATACTCAGTTTTCTGTTGAACTCTGAAATCCTTGCTCCTCCCCTTATTCCCGATTTAAACCCCGCCTCTGCACTTCTTGTTTACCAGTTGATTGCTTATGTCAGCATCTTGCTTCTTGTTCCTACTGTTTTACAGCATCTTTATTACCACTACTTGTGTACCAACCCTGCTGATTCACTGGCCACTTTTATCTCTCCCAACTTGAAACCTTATACATTTGGCTACTAATTTCAGCGTGATCACCAGCTACATTTCTGCTTGCACTTATATTGCTACTGCCTGCTCCTGTACTAAACCAGGCCTGTTAATAACCACAAACCTGCCTGCTGTTTCAGCTACTGGACTCTGATCCCATATCCTGACAATAGGGTTGGTGGCTTTCAACCACTTTACCCTGCTGGAAGGATATGTTCCTGCAATTTTTTTCCATCATTGGGAGCCACCAATACCAGCTGTGTACCTCATTAATTAGCTATAGTAAAGACTGACAGCAATTCTTACAGCAACTTTTTTAGTTTACTTTTTTTCATCTGTTCCAGAGATACAATAGAAAGTACTGTATATGGAAAGCACTCCAAAGTGAGGGAAAATCCTTTCCCCTAAAATTGTATTCTCAATGTATTCCACTGGCAACTGTAAAATGTTAGATTACACATCACTTTCAGTCCAGTATAAGTGGGAAATATAGAAGGAGAATCTACCCAGCGAGAGCACAGGCAGCAACAAGAAACAGGGGCAGGTTCTAACCCTTGCCTATTTTAAGCAAAACTAAAAATGTTAAATATGTATACACTTTAATTTGCAAAGTGTCTAAATGTTACTGTCCTTGGTGTCCTTCCATAAGGTTGTATCCATGCACACCCCTTCAGGTACGCATTATAACCTTTTAACAAGAATCTCTTCATAATTGATAGAAAAATGCTGTGCTATTGCATTTTAAATGGGATAGTAAAAAAACAACAAAAACACTGTTTTTACTATCCTAATAAAATATAATGTAAACAATACCGTAAAAAAATTAACTGTATTTGCACAGAAATTCCTCCAAAGTTCTAACTATCTGTTAAATTAATGGAACTATTGACTATGTGATGTGCCAGCCTTAAGTTTCTACAGAAGCCCAAGTGGAATAAGGTAAGTAGGTTTGGGTTGAACATGAGTTCCAATTTAACTCTCTTCTTCAACAGGTGAACAAACTGGCCAGATTTTGCCAGTTTGCACACCCACTGAAACCTCCAGCTGATGTAGTCATCTGATGCACCCAGAAGTATATCACATGGTCAAATTACCAGACGTTGAATGTAAGTAAAAAGTGAAGCTCCTTTTTTATTGGAATACTGATGTTCAGACCTTTGTGACCAGTGTGATTTTGGATTTGAAGAAATGTGATTTTGATACTTAATCAGTGGATAACCTTACACATCCAGAAAGGGTGGCATTGAAACAGTTCAAACAGAATGATACAGGGATTATCACACCTTCAGGCAGTAGGAGAGATATTGCCCTGATAAAGAACAAACGTTTGTTTGAAACTATTGAACAGCAGGCAGGCATACAGGAGAATCCCTGGTTCATCTTTACAAGAAAAATGTACCTTGTACCAGCTTATTGATGAGGCTTTGACAGGAGTATTAATAAACCTGTAGAATTTTTAAACGATACTAAACCCAGCATTGCTGTTTTTATATATTGCCCAAAGTGCATAAGTCAGTGACAGATCCAACTGGTAGACCCATTGTGTCCAGTAAAGAATGCCTCATGTATGTGGTATGTGGACAGGATAACGTCATCCCTTTGTATTAAGTCTATCCTCTTATGTATCACCTCATTTGTGAGTAATACTTCCTATTTGCATACATTGTTAAATAAAATGGAGGTACCAATAGCAATGCTTATGGCAGAGCTGGCAATTGAAGACTTTACTCAAGCATCCCTATCAAAAGGGGTTGAATGAAATAAATAAAGGTAAAAAATGCATAGCAAGTTTGTTTTGGATTTATTAGGCCTTTTTACTCACTCATAATGAGTTAATGTTCATTGGTGCCCATGTTCCAATTTCCTTCAGACAGAGGTTCAGCTATGGGCACCAAACGTGCTCCTGCTTATGTGAACCTTTATCTGGGGACTGGGGAAAGACAATTTTTTCAGATGAATTTTTTAATAATACACATGTCGTTGCTTATTTAGCATAGGTATATCGATGATCTATTGATACTTTGAAATGGGACATGATGAGAACTGGGAGAGTTCATTAGGATTCTAAACTTGGATGACTGGAACCTTAAGAGTAAAACTACTGTGGATGCAAAAAAGATAGTTCTTCTTGATTTCAAGATTGAGGTTACTGATAAGGGGGGAAAAAACACTGCTTTATAAAAAAACAAAACCTATTCCATCCAATAATTTGTTGGCTGCTAGTAGTTTTCACCCCAGACCATTAATTAATCTCAAACAGCAATAATAACCCCAGGAAAGTTTTAAACTTTCTACACTATATAAAAAAATTAACTAGTTTATCTGGAGCTGGGCTATTATGGGCACCCAGAAAGTGGATATCACTACTCCGAAAAGTTACTTCATACTATGGCCAGCACTATGGCCCACATTTTATAAACCATTGATAAAATGCAGGCCAAGATGTAGAGATAAACACAGCAGACAGAACTCTGATTGGAGGAAAGCAAATCACATGACTTAGTGAGGTCACAAGGTCCTCCTCCTTTGCTGCTTGCTCATTTTATTAGAGATTTCTTAGCTACATGCATCCAGTGGATTGCTAAGCACATCTGTAAAGCACACCACTGTGCTTCTGCTCAATAAATGTGCTGTGTTGCTGCTGGGGAAATCCCAGTAGCAAATTTATAGATGTTGGATATCTTGATTTGGCATGGTTAATAGAAGACTTTTTAACATTCAGTTGGCATAAAGTATAAAGGACGATAATAACATTGCTATTTTTCTCCTCTTATTTTTTTAATATGTTGTAACACTTAAAATGGCAAAGCTGCCTTCACCACTATTTAATATTTAATGCTGTAAAACAATAAAGAATTACATTTCAGACTTCAGATTTTTATGCTTAGATCTATATCACACATTGCTAACCTATGCTAAAAACCATAATTAATTTTCTGCATGGGATATTAAAAGAAGGAACATTTCACAGCAGTAAAAATCTTTTTTTTCTGTTGCAAGAATGTAAGAACCCAAGAGGAATTTATGAATTATTTAAATAGCAATTAACTTCTCTACTCTAAGCAGTGTTTATTAAATCTGTGTAAGCTTTATGATTATCACAGTTGAAGGAAAAAACTAAATTTTTACATTCATATGAATAGGAGTTATTATATTACCGTCCTCATCAAAGGTAATCAAGATTATAAGCAATACAGGAACATCAATTCAGCCTTTAATGCTGCATATTAGCTCATAAGCATAATGGAGAGAACCAGGAAAAATAGAAGCTCCTTATTTGACAAGGACCCATTTGATGCATTGCAATGACATGTACACTACTATCCAGATTTTTTGCTCTGTAACTCCCGAAACAGAATACAATACAGGGAGGAGATCATCAAATCAAAACTCTCTTTAAAGATGAACTCCAAGCAACCAGCAAAATACACAGAGAAGTATAAGGGAACTGATTTACCTGCCAAAAAGAGTTGCCAAAAGCCATTGCTGTCACATATAGTGGTTGTGTCCTAAAGAAACCTTATCATGGAAGAGAGTTTACAATCTGCTAATTTATTAAATTACCAAAGATCAAAAGATGCCCTTACTATTAAGGAGAACTGATGATATTGAAAGTGTAAGAAAAATGTTAGTTTACAATATCATAGTTGAAATGCTCCAAAGTCAGCTGACAAATATACTGTATGTCTTTTGTTCATGTTCCTAGTGTTCTTTGTTTTTTTGAGACCATTTGAAATGTTTTTGTAAGGCAAGTGTTGAATTGCACTTTGAAAATTTAAAATAGAATGCTTTAGATTATGTATGTTGTGTATTATAAGGTTGGCTAATATTTTTTATTATTTAACAGTAAAACAATTAAAAAAATTATGAAAAAAGTTAAATAAAAGTAGAAAAAAGGGGGGAGGGGGAATAAAAAATGGTATACTGTCCCTTTATAAGTTGATATTTGTACAACAACAAAATACAGCGATAATGGAGCAAAACACAAGGAAAGTGCAAAACATTTTTACACTTTAAATTAAAATTTTTATTTTATTCATCACAGCATGCATGATCTTGGTTACCTATAGGAGTCTATGTATAAAAAGGTTTGCTGAACAAATGTGGCAAACATCATCACATCTTCAACAAAACCTGATTCTATTCTATTCTGTGTAAAATAATTGCATTCTCTAACCGTAAATGCAATCTAGTGGCCATAACCAACTTTTTTTCCTTTATTGAGGTATTTTTTTTTAAAATGACCACATTATGGCCACTAAATGACACTTATGATCACATGAGACAATTATATTACACAGAATACACCAAGTTTTGTTGCAGATGTGAGGATGTTTGTCACAATTTTTTATGCATAGACCTCATGATGTTATCAAAATAACAACTATAAGCTTCCCAAAGTATTACATTTTCTCCCTTTTCCTACATTTTTCATATTTTTTAGTGTATTTTTTATATGCATTTTTTATAAAATAGTGACAAAGTAGCAACTTTGGCATTTTTAATGCTTGTGTTACTGTCTCTTTGAAAAATGTCAAGGTATTATTTGGACTTCTATTGGCTTATTATTTGGATTTTTCTGTTGTCTAAAACAATACACCACAAAATACACAACATAAGGAAAAGAATATAATTTTTTTGTAATTTTGTTTTTTAATGACAAGGCTTTTTTTAGAAGCAAAATCCATTCTAGTCAAGTAAGAACATTGTTTTTTATTTTATTAAAATAAAAATTTTATACTTACCTGCTCTGTGCAATGGTATTGTGAGAGATCTTGGCTCCTTCTCTTCTCTGTGTGCCGCCAGAGGAAGCAGCTTCCTGTGGTGGCACACATGCAGGCTCACTCCCAGGCCAGGCTCTGTGCATTCATAGATGCACACAGCATGGCTCGGCCCTGCCCCCCACCCTCAGCTCACAGAATTCGATTGACAGTATCAGGAGTCAATGGCTCCTGCTGCTGTCTCTGAGCCTGTGAGAGAGGAGAGAGAGAACCAGTACAGATGCAGATGGGCACAGCATTGGATCCAGAGATTGACCCCCCTTCCTGACCAGGCCATTTTTTTGTGATACGGTGCTGCGCTACTTTAGCTGACAATTGTGTGGTCATGCAACGCTGCACCCAAATGAAATTTGCATCCTGTTTTCCCCACAAATAGAGCTTTCTTTTGGTCCTATTTGATTACCTGTGGGGTTTTTTTGCACTAGAAACAAGAAAATAGCGACAATTACATGTCCAGTAAAAAAAATGTAAAAAATCAAATTTCATCATAAATACAGGCCAAAATGTATTCTGTTACGACTTTGCAAAAAAAAAAAATCCCAATACGTGTAAATTAATTGGTTTATGTGAAAGTTATAGTGCTTACAAATATATTTACTGGAATTTCTTTTGTTTTTACTAGTAATGGCGGAGCTCAGCGACTTTTAGCGGGACTGCGGTGGACATTCTGACACTGGGAGAACTGACTTGGTGTCACTGACATCCCCAGTGACACCAGTACAGTGATCAGTGCTAACAAAAAGCACTGACACTGTACTAAGGGCACTGGTCAGGAAGGGGTTAACATCTGGGCGATCAAAGGGTTAACTGTGTGCTGTTTTACTACGTGGGCTGTGTCTGTGTTTCACTGTAAGCACATTGTTTTGTATGGCTTTGCTATGCAAAGCCATACAAAGCAGTGTGCAGGAGCTGACAGGGGAGAGATCTGTATTGTTCATACACAGGTCTCTCCCACGTCGGAGATACTCGCGATCACCGGGTGCCAGCGAGTAATTGGCGTCCGGGACTTGGTGGTTGACAAAACTGTGGAACTGCAAAACCACATATATATACATGCTTTTGAGTACCCTTGCCGTCCTGTAACAGTTTTTCTACTATAGGGCAGAGGGGAAGTGGTTAAGGTAAAAACATTTGTCTTTAGAACCACTTTAAGAAATGAAAATTGTGCCTAGGCAGTACACTGAAAGATTTATCTTATGCCCTAAATTTTTCCTGAAAAATATCAATGTACTTGCTAGCTGAGTTTAAGACACGATTGCCCTCTGCCTGCCCTTTTAGGACAGAAAAATACATTATATATTTGTTGTACTAAGTGTCTTGAGCAGCTCTTCCTCCTAAATGAATTCTGCCATGACACAAATAGGGAATCTGCCATTGCTGAACTTGTACTGAAAATACTATTTGCCTGGCTGTCATACTGACCCTTTGGCTGTAATACTTTTTGGATGAATTAACCAAAACAAGCATCCAGTGAATGTGAATCATCTGCATCTGTGATGTGTTCTGGGTGAATGACTCAGTTGGCACCAAAGCTGGTGGGTCAAATTGACAACCAGCCAACAAGATATTTTTAGAAATAGCCTATATGACAGGTTCCTATTAAACAGAGGAAGTCTTTAGCTGAGAATAATATTAGGGATAGATCTGAATGATAAATGTACTGTATGAGTAAAAAGAAATAGAGTCCAGAGGAAAAGCATAAAAGAAAAACATATAAAGAATAAAACGAGGGTCCACATTTTCAGAGAATATATTGGATTTTTTTAATTTCAGGTACTTATATAGCGCCATCAATTTACATAGCGCTTCACATATATATATATTGAACATTCACATCAGTCCCTAACTCTCAAGGGGCGTACAATCTAAGCTCTCTAACTCACATTCATACATACACATACTAGGGCCAATTTAGACAGGATCCAATGAAACTATCAGCATGTCTTTGGAATGTAGGAGGAAACCCACACAGGCACAGGGAGAACATGCAAACTCCAGGCAGGTGGTGCCATGATTGGGTTTTGAACCAACAACATTAGTACAGCCAGGCAGATGTGCCAACCATTTAGCCACTGTGCTACCCATTTGATTTTTAAAAACATTCCCATGCCAATAATACCTGTTATATTATTATTATAATACAGGATATATTACATTTTCATTCTACTGCCTGCACTGTATGTGTTTTTAAGTCTGTACTAACAAAAGTGCATACATTAATCTTGGTATATTAACATTTCCTGGCATTTTAGATTTAAAAACCACAATGCATTAAACATATTTCTTGATGTGACCAAAAAGTAAATTCTATTCATTCTATTCAGGAGTTGAGTGATTTTGGTGATAATTACTTCACAGCAAAATTGCTGATTTTACTGTCACTTATTTTGCCTAATGAACTGATTAAGCAAAAAAAAAAGTCTTTTTTTAGAGGGTGTTATTTTGGGGTGCTTTTATGGTAGTTTAATTTATTTTGTTTACAGTGTTATTATTGCTGTTTTGTGTGTTTATTTGATCATTATTTGTGGGCTGTCACTATATATGTATATTTCTTTTTTTGTTAACAAGTCCATGATAGTTGAAAGGAGTTTCTCTGACCAGCAGGAACAATTTAATGCCATTGATTGCACCTTTCCACAATGACTTCAAAGCATTTAGCCAAAACATTGAACATTTTGAAAAAAGTGAGAATTTTGCCAAAATTTTTGGTTCATTATCACCCTTTGTTTACATATTCATCTCTTCTTTGTCTATTCTATTCACTGCTTAGAAGACTGATCTTACTGCACCAAAAGATACCAGTGTTGCCAATAGAACCTGTTTTTTAGATATTATAACTGGATGGAAAAGTCTATATAGGAATACTGAAGTGTGACATAATTTACTAGCTTAAAGACTGATTCACACTTTAGCAATCCGTTGGAGTGCATTAAATCACGTTACTTAACACTACTGCATGCATTGCTTTAAGACACCCAATTTGTTAGGAATGGGCTGCCAACACAACGCAACAGATCACAAAATACACCTGACCCTTTTTATAAAAATGCAGCACACCACAATGAGTATGTGTATGTGCATTGTGGTGTACTGCTGTACCTCAGACTGTGCACTCTATTGTCCAGTGTGTTGGGGTGCTATTTAAAATGAACAGGTGCATTATGCCACATTGGGGGGTTATTTGCTAAAACGGAAGAGTGTAAAATTTGGTGCAGCTCTGCATAGAAACCAATCAGCTTCCAGGTTTTTTTTGCCAAAGCTTAAATTAACAAGCTGAAGTTAGAAACTGATTGGCTACCATGCACAGTTGCACCAGATTTTATGTGCACCAGTTTTAGTAAATCTACTCCATTGTGTTATACTGCACATTACCGCAACACATGGAAAAGTGGGAATTGGCCCTAAAGATTTTCCTGGCTGACAACTTTAACATCTGTTATGGTAACATTAACACCTGTAATATGATGAAAGTCATATTACATCATAATTTTTTATTGCAAAACCTATCTGCCCAGTCAATGTGGGGGATTTTGCCTGTTTACCTAGGTAGCTAGGGGGAGTTAGACTCCAATTGTTAGCTAGGGCTGAGTAGCAGCCTGGGAGCAATAGCAAGCAGGGGTCAAAATTCAGTCAGAGCTGAGAGGCTCTGCAGACCAGCCCTCTGGAATTTCTGAAAGGCTTTGCAGACCAGCCTTCTAGAATTTCCTCCTATTATAGACCTTTAGAGAAAGGTCTAGAAGCAGTGAGTGGATCTGAGGAGTGGCTGATCTGCACTTTTAAGGGAGCCTGGTCAAACCCCATAAGGAGACCTGGCAAGGAGCCAGGACAACCCTTAAAAGCGATTGAGCCTACTCAGCAGCAGGAGAGTTGGAGGGGAGAGTTCAGATGGAAGAGAGGGAAAGATGTGAGGCTGAAGGCAGGAGCCTGTGAGGGGGCCCAGATGGAGAGGGGGCTCACCTGCAGGCAGAGGACCTTGGAGGGTGGAAAACATGGACTTCACTGCCCCCCTGAGAGAGGACGAAGGAGGGGCCCATCTAGAAAGCCTGATAGCAGCCACGAACCCACCAGCAGCACAGGAGAGGGACCGAGTAAACCTGCACCCCCTTGGTCAGTAAGGGGAAAGGAGCACTCTAGTGGGGAACTGGATTTGCTATCTTACCCAGGACTGTTTCACACTGCAGTGGCAGGCACTGGATCCCCTGCCAAGGGATTCACCCAGTACAGCTGGATGAGGAGAGGAGTCACCTGGGGTCTGTGGTGGTATTATAGGAAATGCTGGCTAGCTCTCCAGAAGAGAAACTTTGTTGTAAAGACTTGTACATAGTTGCTAAGGAGTTTTGTCCCTGGTTGCCATTTCCTTTGGGCATCCCATATACCCTTTACCCCATTCAGGTTCTAAACCCCTAATAAAACTTCAAAACAAAGCTCAAGGACTGGTTATTGTCTTCTAATGCAAGTCTGAGTGAAGGAAATCCATGTTGCCTGGCTGTGCAGGACTATAAGGGGACCTGAAACTTCATCAACTCCTACGGGGGTAGTGCTACATGAGGCTTCAGACGATATACACTTTTTATCCATGGTTATTATATGTTTTGTTTTCAAATTCTGCAGATAAACATTGTAGCACATGTCATGGTCATATGTCCACATGTCAAGGTGTGTCAAGGTCATATGACCTCAGCCAATACAGCGTAACAGCTGAAAGTCACAGTGTCCTTCGGGCAGCAGTGAGATCTTTAGTGATTGGTGTATTTGGATTCCAAGCACTTACATTTTTTGCAGAGCAGATTTAATATCCAGTAAGAAAACTAATGAAAGGTACATTAGATTTCAGAGCACAATAGAGAACATTAGACTTTAACCTTCAATAAAGGTAGAGAACAAGAACGTGGTGTTTCACTGAACACGTGACACTAATATATTTCTAATATGTTGTTTGCAAATTCTTGGGAGTAAAAGTTCCAATGCATAAAACTCCCCACAGATTTTTTTTTCTGTGTGGAAGTGACTTAGGAGGCATACATGTGCAATACTTTTGCTAATTTTATTTTTTCTTTCTAAGCCCCTGCTACTTTACTCGGTTTTGTGCATTATTAGAAAATGTTCTATTTGATCTAAATTGAAAAATCTTCTGACATGTAATACATAGAGGCAGCAAAAAACAGGAAGAAGCATGAACCAGGTTCATGGGATGTCTACAGTAATAATGCACATCTATGATTTTCTTCAAATACCTCAAAACCACAAAGCTTGCATGGACTTTAAAGCAGAACTTTGCCCATAAGAGTTTGATAACAAATAATGTTCTTTAACAAAGGAACACACATTCAATATGAATAATTATGCTATCAAAATTAGTGTGTGCTGTAAATTTCCTCCAGCATTGCTCTTGTTTCTTCTTGCAGGAGGCTACCATTTTGTTGAAGCCTGGAGCAGTCACTTCCTTATTGGAAGCTCTCTCCCTCTCCTTGGTCTCAAAAACCATATGACACATTCTGTAATTAAAATATGTACATTTTCATCCTTGTGTAGCTACCCTGGTTAAATTTAACTTTGTTGGGTGGTAGGTAACCTGGCTGATATGCAGTCTATTTGATCATTTGGGTTTCCCCTAAATTCAGTGTAACTGTAGTTCCTCCCTTTTGCCAGTAGGTTCCACTGGTACCTCTGGTATTAGTATGATGAGCTACAGTGAAATTGGTTTCTGACTATTCATACCTCTTAACCAACCAGTAGGAGTTTCCTGGCTGCTGGTGCATGGGGGGAGAGCATAAATATATGCGGAGACCAAGTGATCGGGTCCTGCTACCCAGATCTTGGTCTGGTGTGGGTGTGTGAGGAGAAGGCTTGAAGCCTGAGGCCTAACCATGTGCTCAAGGCCCTGGAACTTGGGAGCCTTTCTGAGGACATGGAACTGATGAGGACCTGAAATTAAGTACCAGAGGCCACTCTGCCATAGAGAGAAACTGTGGAGAGCCTAAGAAAGCATCAAAATAGACTCATCCAGTCAATTTCTGTGTTCACGGTAAGTCAAGGTTGTTATTGGAAACAGCTGTTGCTAAGAAGGTACAGAACACTGGTTACAGCTTATAGGCCATTTTCTGTAGCGCTGTCTATTATTGAGGAGTTTGATAGTCTGTCTGTTTGTTTTGGGTGTTCTGATCCCCTACCCCTCTCTTCCTGGAATTTTGTTGTGTGAGCAATAAACACATTTCTTTTCCTGTACTTAAAGTCACTGGCTCCCATCTGTCCACATTCCACCATGTCTAACAACTTACACCAGGAGGTGAAATTTCAGCCCACACTGTCTGTGGGAATTACCACCATGCCTCCAGGAATCAGGGGAATACTATACTTGATTGTATGTTTTGGCTCAAATAGAGAGGAAGGCTGACAAAAGCTTTATAGTGCTGAAGTTCACAGGCTGCTGATAAGGGAGAAAGGAGTGAATATCAGTGAGATAAGATAAGATGCAATCCCTGTAAGTTTAATTTAAAGCAGAGTTCTAGTTGAATAAAAAGAAATACTGTAAAACTGTAGCTGCTGACTTTTAAAATACAGACACCTTTCCCTCGGTCCAGTGTTGTCCTCACCACCAATGGTTTCACCGGCCATCTTCTCTCCCCGGCATCTTCAGTGTGGGCACGTGGCTGTGACAGGTTGTGGTTTCACAGCTGGGTGCCCACTGCACACGAGAAGCGCTGTGCTTTGTGAATAGCCCCGTAGTCTTCTGGGACCGTCACGTGTCCCAGAAGACTTCGGGGAAATGGGAATGGGTACCTGTAAAATTTGGGTACCCGCTCCCCAAAGGTGCCAATCCTTAACGGGGAGCCGGGGGACAAAAGCTTAAAGCAGAACTTCCTTTTTGGGTGGAGCTTTGCTTTAAGTTAAGTTTTGTGTCTCCATGGCAGCGGAGTTTGTCCTGTTATCTCTCCTGCTTTTCTTTTCTCCCTTCCTTGTATGTGTTCCCTCTGCACAGTCTGTGGCATTTTCTCCCCCTTCAGCAACAGTAAATCTTAAAATAGAAAGATAGTCAAAATATTTCTTTCATTTTGGATATAGTAATGGAAGGTTATAACCCCTGTTGTTTCACCATCTGTGTCCTATTGCAGAGATTTCACTTCACTTCCTGTCCCACAGCCAAACAGGAAGTGAGAGGAAATCCCTGAAAATTAAGGGAATTCCTTGGGGACCCCCAGATCACCAGAACTAGTGTCCATATTGGAATATTTCTCCTCTAGTACCTTTCTGGGGAAAGCCCAACATTTGGGTTTTTCTGTTACTGTCGCTTTCAATGATAACAGTAAACAGGACAAATAGAGAGAGAGAATCTCACTAAGGCTAGGTTCACATATGTGCGGATGGTGCTGCTGCGGATCTGCACAAAAATCCATGCAGCCGCACCACCCGCACAGAAGACCATGGACCCGCAGGCAGGTGCCATTAATTCTCCGCACTGCAAATCGTAACTGTACTGGGAACCGAGGTTCCCGTGCAGGCTGCATTTTTAGAAGAAGTGAAGGGACTTCTTCCCTGCGTGTCCCAGGCATGGGAGTCCATTCAAATGAATGGGCTCTCTTGCCCATGCAAAACATGGCCCTCAGGAATGCAGATATGTGAACCAGGGGTAACAGGGACACAGACAGCAATAGAAACTGACAAGTGTTCTTAGCCATTTCCACTCTATCCAAAACTAAAAAAAAAAAAAAAGTTTTGCCTTTAGTTATACTTTAAAGCTGTCAGCTGATCAGCCTCTGCTGGTTCTGATTTATGGCACAGTGCTGAAAATAGAGAGCAACTGAGCATGTGCAGAGCAGGATGAGACATTGCTTTATAGTATCGTATTTGCCGGCGTATAAGACGACTGGGCGTATAAGACGACCCCCCTACTTTTCCTGCTAAAATTTAGTGTTTGAGCTATACTCGCCGTATAAGACTACCCCTCTTCCAATGCACACCAGTGGCAGGAATAGTGCCCCATCATTGGTATCAGTGGCAGGAATAGTGCCCCATCATTGGTATCAGTGGCAGGAATAGTGCCCCATCATTGGTATCAGTGGGAGGAATAGTGCCCCATCATTGGTATCAGTGGCAGGAATAGTGCCCCATCATTAGTATCAGTGGGGGGAATAGTGCCCCATCATTGTTATCAGTGGGAGGAATAGTGCCCCATCATTGGTATCAGTGGGAGGAATAGTGCCCCATCATTGGTATCAGTGGCAGGAATAGTGCCCCATCATTGGCATTAGTGGCAGGAATAGTGCCCCATCATTAGTATCAGTGGGAGGAATAGTGCCCCATCATTGGTGTCAGTGGGAGGAATAGTGCCCCATCATTAGTATCAGTGGGGGGAATAGTGCCCCATCATTGGTATCAGTGGCAGGAATAGTGCCCCATCATTAGTATCAGTGGGGGGAATAGTGCCCCATCATTGGTATCAGTGGGGGGAATAGTGCCCCATCATTGGTGTCAGTGGGAGGAATGGTGTCCCAACATTGGTGTCAGTGGGAGGAATGGTGTCCCATCATTGGTGTCAGTGGGGGGTGGAATAGTGCCCCATCATTGGTGTCAGTGGGGGGGGGAATAGTGCCCCATCGTTGATGTCAGTGGGGGGGGAGGAATAGTGCCCCATCGTTGGTGTCAGTGGGGGGGAGGAATAGTGCCCCATCGTTGGTGTCAGTGGGGGGGGGGAATAGTGCCCCATCGTTGGTGTCAGTGGGAGGAATAGTGCCCCATCGTTGGTGTCAGTGGGAGGAATAGTGCCCCATCATTGGTATCAGTGGGAGGAATAGTGCTCCATCATTGGTATCAGTGACACCAATGATGGGGCACTATTCCTCCCACTGACACTTGCTGACCCTGTTCTCGTATGGTGCTGCTGCAGCCAGCATATGTGGTTGCAGCAGCACCTCTACACTGACCACTTACCTGCTGGTCCTGCACTCGATTTTCGCGGGGCCGCTCGGCTCCACCCCCTCGCCGGTGATTGGCCGCCTGTGTGCCTTTCCTGAGCTACAGTTCTGGCGGCCAATCACTGGTGAGGAGGCGGAGCCGAGCAGCCGCACGAACATCCAGTGGCCGAACTGAAGGCGCAGCCGCGCTTCCTGGACCGGATCGTCGTGGGACCGAAACCAGGTAAGAAACAGCCGCTGCCCACCCCTGTACTTAGTGTCCCTTCCATTGGGGGAAGGGGGGGGCGGTGGCGGCAACGCGCCGCCCCCCTAAAAAGTGTCAGTATGCGTATAAGACGACCCCCGACTTTTGAGAAGATTTTCAAGGGGTAAAAAGTCGTCTTATACGCCGGCAAATATGGTATATGCCTTTATTGTTAATGTTTTACATAGCTGTACCTGCAAAAGAGGCTAGCCTGAAGTGATCTATCAGGAATTAATTTTCTGACTAAAGTTCCACTTTAACTAAACTTCAATTAAAATGTAGCAAAAGAACTCAATTGATAGGGACAGAAAGTAATGAGAAACAAGTTCTTAAGCATGAGAGGGGAGGAAGCAGCATACTGAGATCGATGGAGCGCACCCAAAACAGGAAATGACATCAGTGTGTGTGGCAATGCGTTTCAGGGCATTTATACCTCTCTCTCAAGCCAGTGCAGACAAACTGGGTTTATGTCCTTTGTAACTACTGAACTATATATTTATATGAAAAAGCTTTCTTGTGCCCAGAGTTCACCTTTAAGATTTAAGTTTTAAGAATTAAGCTGGGCGCCCTATCTGGGTCAGCATATGACAGTCAGGCAACTAGCATTTTTAAAATTCCGCATCAGATGAACCTACATATTGCTCTCAGTATACATTTCCCTAAACTGCATGAAATAAATTAATGCTTTTCACAGCCTTTTATTTTTCCCCCTAATGTTACAGACAGCCTCAATCAGCTGAAATTTTTGACATTCTGTAATTTTTCTGGTTTTGCAACCCTGTCTGAAGTCAGTATCACCATTCTGCCCCCATGATATTCCTTCGTTACGGAATGAGATATCAGTTGCAGTAAAATCACTTTGCTGAAAAGTTAATGTAAAACAAGATGTTCCCATAGTAACAAGGAAGACATTTCTGCTATACTTTGATAAAATTTGAAAGGTTTCAAGTAAAGCCACACAGCACACTGATTAGAATTGCATGGCTTCATTTTTGTTTGTTGTTCTGCATTATACACTGACACCATGTATGCATAATTAGTCGGATACCTTACAAAGTCTTCCATAAAAGAAAGCACTGAATTTGTATATTAGGCAATTACTTAAACAGTCAGGGTGCATTCGGTTAGAAATGCCTCTGGATAAAACACACACTTTGCTGTGCTGCAATATAAACTGCTGATGTTTAATTGTTCTGTGATACCAAAGATTAAAGAGCATATCTACAAAAAAACGTCACTGGCCCATTCATTAAGTAAATATTCACTGGCCATGCTCATATTGATAGTACCACAGATTTGCTCCTGGAAAATCTAATAGTTGGCAAATCTTTGTCTAGTGTCACTTTTGGTAAGTAATTTCCCAGCTTTAAAGAGACCCTGTCCTCAGAACATCAATTTAAACAACTATCTTCCCATAATTTTATATATGCATTTAACATATTTCAGGCAAGTTATTTACCTACGTTGTGTAGACAATCAAAAGCCATGAGACTGCTGGTGATGCCACCACCTTGAATGTGATGTTAGAAGCAGACTCCCCTTTGATCATAGTCACATAGTTACATAGTTAGTCTGGCTGAAAAAACACAAAAGTCCATCCAGTTCAACCATTAAAAAAAAAAAAGTTGTATACCTATACCCACAGTTGGTCCAGAGGAAAACAAAAAACCCCCAGCAAAGCATGATCCAATTTGCTCCTGCAGGGAAAAAATTCCTTCCTGATCCCCCGAGAGGCAATCGGATATTCTGTGGATCAACTTTACCTATAAATGTTAGTATCCAGTTATATTCTGTGTATCTAAGAAAGAATCCAGGCCTTTTTTACAGCAATCCACTGAGTTGGCCAGAACCAACTCTTGATGGAGTTTATTCCACATTTTCACAGCTCTCACTGTGTCATCCTCCAGAAACGACATAAAAAATAATTATGTAGTGAGTGTGTGTGGGGGGGAGGGGGAGGAGCTAGGCCGGCACAGACCTCCTATTGCCAGAAGAAGAGAGGACTATGACATGGAAGAGGGGAAGGTGCTGTGCTAGCAACTTAATGCTTTCTGGCATGTCAATTTCCTAGCAAGTGCAACAGCACATTGCCGGTCGATAAAATATTGTGTGTAGAAAGAAAGAAAATTAAAATCACAGAAAGTAGGCGTTTAAAATTCTTGATTTTCACATTGATTATACAAAAATAATACTTGATTCTCTTTGCTTTTATCTGCAACTTATTGAGTTGGGGCCCGTGTCTTTATAAGGGCAAGTGTCAATAGGCTTTTGTTTGTATCAGAACTGCTTCTATCCTCATACAGGTCTGTAGGAATACAAAACATGCATAAGCAGGACAAAGGTGAGTCAAAAGAAGATTTAATAACTAAAAATAAAAAGTGCCTTTCTCAAAGAAATACTAATCCGGGAATGGATATTAGTGAATCGATCATGATTCTAAATTTGTTACAAGTATCGCCAGTGTGTTCCGAGCTGGGATTCACTAGGAAGCTGCAATTTGCTTTGCTAGTGGACCTGATTTTCTCATATGGACTGAGTGGTGTAAAAGGCCTCTTACTAGTGCCTTGCAGTGCTGTTGGAGTAGGCAGGGGACCTATTAGCAGAAAGCCTGTGTTCTGAGGTAGCACAGCCCCCTTTTTGGGTGACTTCTAATCTTTGGCGGGTCCAATGGGAATCATGTTTTTAAGGCTGCAGGGAGGTCCGTGTTAGAGCAGTGATAACACACAGTATTACAGAAGTACTCCTCTTTTTATGTAGCACTATCCCCTTAGGGATCGCTGAGTTTTGGGTCCCCCTATAGTCCTGCACAGCCAGGCAACAAGGATTTTCTTTCTCAAAACATGCACACGGGAAACAGTAACTGTACTTAGGCTTGTTTTTGTGATTTTATTAAGAAGTAATAAACTTGGAGAGGGTTGAGGGATGTATGGGATGCCCAAGGAAACTAGCTGAGGACAACTCCTGAATAACTATGTACAAGTCTCTACAGTAGATCTCTTCTTGGAGAGCTCTCCAGCCTCTCCTGGTGTACCACCCCACAACCCAAATGAATCTTCTTCTCATCCAGCTGTACTAAGGGAGTCATTGGGCAAGGGGTCCCAGAATCTGTCGATTCAAGTGCACAGTCCCAGATCTGAGCTAATGAGGTTTCCCACCAGAATGCCCTCTCCCCTTATCTGGTATCACTGTTCCTCGCCTGCAGACTTGTCAGGTTTGTAGCTGTCTTCAGGACTTCTGCTGGGCTGGCTCTACTGGTGGCTCTGTCTCTGGGGACCAGTGAGGTCAAGTGATCCTCCTTTCCAAGTCCAACCTGGAGGTAGCCCCCTTCCCACTGTGCCCCCTCCCAGGCTCCTGCATCTCAGCCTCTCACTCCATCTTCCACCTGAACTCTTCTGCTGCTGAGCAGGCTCAGTTACACTTAAGAGCTGCCCTGGCCCCATGCCAAGCCTCCTGCATGGGGATTAGCCCGAATCCCTTAAGTATGCAGATAAGCCCCTCCTCACCCCCACCCACTGCCTTCTAGAAACTTCTTAAGTCTCTAGAGCAAGGGGAGGTATCAGGGAACTGATCTGCAGAGCACTCAGCCCTGACCTGAAATAACCTGGCAGACTTATACCCAGGCTGACTCATGTCCAGGCTGCGATCCAGTCTTCCTCTCTAGAAACAAAACTAGCTAGCTCCCCCTGGCTAACTAGAGAGGTGCTACATTTATGAGGATAACATGCAGAAAAGTAAGTACATGTTTTCCCTATTAAACTAATCATGTCACTGTGGTTGGGAGTTCTAACCTTCACAGCACCTGTCACTCTAAAAGCAGAATCCCAGCTGAATCTTGTTTAGAATACACCCAATGTCAGAAAACCTGTGCTTATTTTTAATGCAAGATTCTTCTTTGGGAGGGGGGGGGGGTGGATATTACTACTGCAAATAGTGAACTGGCAAGTAGGGCTTTGGACTCTGTACCAGTCCATTAAAGTATATGTGAACTTTTATCTTGTAAAACAGCCCATTCAGTATAGTGTGTACTCTGTGTACTTGTCTCAATTAAGCACTAAGTGTCATTTCTGTCTGATGCTTCATTCCTCTGCTATCAGCATGAGTCACTTCTGACAAGTTTTTCTGACACCAAGAGAACAATGGTGACTGGGGAGGGACCTCCAGCAGATTGACAGCCTCAGCTCTGTTCCTGTGAGCTGTGTGGAGGAGAGGGGTATCTCTTCCCTGCAATCAGCTTTCAGAGCTCTCTTCACTGAGCTCTGTAGAATTTAATTTCAGCTCTCAACCCACTTTTTTTTGAACAGTCGGACAAGCTTTATAAATTCAGAACTTCGAACGGATGTAAACAAAAGAAGACTGCAAATAAACAGGTACAACCTATGTAGGTGTATTTTTTTTTTATCTCTGTGTATCAGTTAATACCAGTCACTTCACTGGGTATATGCAAAAGGGTCTACAACCACTTTAAAATAGAAATGAAGACAACATTCTTGTATTCTAAGTATAATGAATATCTTTTTTTCTCTTTTTATCTCTTTATATATATATATATATATATATATATATATATATATATATATAAATGATCACCTGACCACTGTTGTCAGCTGTACAAGGGGCTTAGAGGGATGGGACTGGAGACACCTTGTGATTATAGGGGAGTATGGCAGAAGAGGTCAGACCAGAGCACAGGCACAGTCTTGTATAAAATGCAGAGACCGAAATATACTATGAGGAGCTGTGCATGGGGGGGGTGTCAGTAGAAGGCAGGGGCAGACTGACAACTCATGGGGCCCCTGGGCAATAGGGGATCATGGGGCCCCTGTGTCCTTGCCCAAACTCAAAAAAGCCTATGAAAAAGGTACCAGGGGCATCTCATGGGGTCCCCTACTGACCCCAGGCCCTCAGGCAGTGCCCGAGTTTCCAAATGGTCAGTCCGCCCCTGGTAGGAGGCAAATAAAAAGCAGTACACTGAACATCCCAATGAGCATGTCTCCACCTTTAATGTTAATTACCTGCTTAAATAGTATGTTTTTGGAAGAGTACCAAAAATGGGGTAGCCATCCCAAAACACTAGGCTAAATGCAACTAAGACCTTGAATTGAACCTGGAAACAAATTAGACTGGTTTGTTAATGCTAACTGATATGACAGTTGCTGCTTTTTTTCTGCAGTTCCAGTCATGTCTTTGATCCTGGCTGTTCAACATCCCAGCAGATATCAGATACTGTGGCACAGGAGGAGATATCCACATGCAGCATGTACAAACAGCAGAAGGTTGCCATTGCCATAGTAAGCTGAAGGGGGGCAAAGTGATTAAGCAAAATTAGCTTAGGAAACTAATAAGTAAAGTGTAGTTGTACAGTTAGATATTTTCACCATAAGATAGTGTTACTCTTCCTTATTGAATTACACCCAACATCATTCCTTCCACTTTCTGTGAGCCCAGGATGCCAAGGACATGCCTGGAGATATTTGATCTGGCTCTGGGAAAAATGACTGCAACTGAACTTGCAAAGTGCACAGCCTATTTGCCTTTAGTAAATCAGCCACACTGTCTACACATGTGATTTATGCATCCACTAATGGTCATTTACCAAAAATTTATATTTAAATTTACCTAAAAAGTGAAGTTCCTTTTATCCTCCTCTTCCCCCTCCTCACTTCTTATTGAAAACCCTACACTAATTAGTATGAAAGTTTCTGCTTTCTTCTGCAGTTCTAGCCATGTCTTTGATTCTGGCTGTTCGATGTCCCAGCAGATATCAGATGGCCCCAAAGGTCAAGGGTGGTCTATACATGGACAATTACTCGCATACTTCATTTAAAATTGACTGCCATAAAGGTAGATGCTAAACAGGGTTAAAAGTCAAGTTTTGCAGTGCATACATGGTGCAAGCTTTCATACCCAGTGCATCTTCCTAGTTACTGCTAAAATGTCCTTATTATCCATTATCTGGTGTTCTATTGAAACCATCTTTCATGCCTTGTCAATGATCAGATGTTCCTGAACAGCCCCTAGTAGACCATGCAGTACCAAAATGATATACATACCAGTTTCCAGGTTTGATTACATTTGGATTAAATAAAACCAAGATAATCACTGTACTTTATGATGGATTTTAACTATGTTTTAAGAAAAGCAATAGCAAATCACTATTTGAGTTTCCCTGATAAATGGAATTGATTTTTAAATCTTACTGGTCACAAAAAAATTATAATTCGGATACCTGAATAATGATTAGTTATTACTTGAAGTAGCTCTTTTCCCTTCCAGTATTTGTTTTATAATCCTGTTTCTACTATTACCCTGGCTATTTAACCTTGGGAACTTATAGAAAATAAGTAGGTGTATCAAAGTTGTTCAGGAACATCAGGGAATTCCGAGATGGAGTTATACTTTGACCTGCTGGCTGAAATCTCTAAAATATATTGCAAGCTAGTTTTCCTTAAAAAAGATTAATTTTTCCCCCTTAAGCCTGAAAATTGCAAATTACAAAACTGCATGAGTTATAAATTGATTTGTTTCTAGAACTCTTTTTATGTCAGGATGTTTTATGGTATTTTTTAAACTTGTTTGAAGGTCAAATTATTTTAAGGCTCTGCCTTAGATTAAAGATGTAACAAGCTTGATAAATAGCTTTGAGCACTTGCTGAATATTAATTATGGCTGTACAGCATAATCATGACTCCTCCATCTTGTCTTTGATAAATGTGTTATGTAATTAACAAAGTTGTTTTCTTTTTTTTTTAAATCACTATATACTGTATTTTCTTTAAAAAAAAAAGAAAAACTGTAAACTGTATGTAAACTTGAAATGTTTTTATAGCCAAGATTTCCCCTCTCTAGCAACCTTTGTAGCAAGATGTAATATGCTGGAAAAATCCAAAACAGTAACGGAAGGTAAATCTTTTAATGGGGTAGGTTGTTAAAGGGACAACTGTCTAAGAAGGGATTTCATCTCACTTTGTAGTGAATTCTTCCCAATGGGACATGGAGAGGAAAAAAATAAACCCAAAGGGGTTTGAGCCCTTCCTTACACTAACCTAGAAAAAAACATATACATGCCCTTTAAAGCAAACATGTAGTGACAATCCTGTTGTCCATATTCGGATCTGAACATGTGATCTCTGCTATGTCTGGCAATGTCTCTTCTTGCGGAACCACCTGGAATGCAGGACAGCTGTCAGCACCTGTGGTAGTGAGCTCTTGCTGATAGTCAACTTGGGGTTCCCCAGGGCACGGAGTCTAAGTGTCAGACACTGCCTGGCGGTACCTCTAGCAATCCACAGGACAGGATTCCCCAGGGCACAGAGTCTAAGCCCCAGCCTGCTTCTTCACCAGAGCCCCTGATGGTGGGGATGGACTTGTAGCAAGCTGGGACCAGATTGTGGCCCCCGGGTACACCTAGCTGAGGTTGAGGAGACCGCTCACGGGTGCAGAGTATAATGGGAGGAGACAAACAGAATCCGATAGGCTAGCTGAGGTCAGGACAGGCGGAAAACAAGCAAGGTCAGAGAACGAAGCCAGGGTCGGTACACAAGTAGTCAATGTAGGATTCAGGCAGTAGCAACACACAGGAGCTCCGACAACTAGGAAGCTGCTCAGGCAAAATGGCCTAGTCTGAGCATGTCTTATATGGACAGGCAAACAAGGAGGCAGGCTAGGAAGTGATGGAAGGAAAGGAAATAAAACCCAGAGGACAGCAGATGACGCCCATAGATGAGCACAGACAAACACATGAGAAGGGATCAGGAACAGGACTGCAGCAAGGAGGTAAGAACACAAACAAGAAACTGCAGGCTAACTTGTAACAACAGCTCCATGGACAATTTGTTGAATGATCCTGCTTTGAACATTGTTTTTCTTGAACCTTGAACTTTTGCTCCTCCCATGAACTTCTTGATTTAAGCCATGTCTCTGCACTTCCTGTTTGCCAGATTATTGTGCTATTTCCAGTCAATATCACCCTCTTGAAATATAAAACACAATGCTTTTTCTCTCACAATTAGCATAACTATTAGAACATTAGATCAAAAAAAGTTCTTAAAGGAAAAAGTGCTTAAATTGTAACTCAATCTTCCGTAAAAAGGGTGAAAGAAGAGATCCTCCACCAACACCATAAACAGCCTCTTACCGGAGGATAAGACCACAGGTCATGATGGAAATTTAAGACAATAAGGCTTCTCCTTCTAAAAGAAACTCCAAGGTTTATAACAAGTGTTATAATTCAATAAACCACCTCCCCTCTGCTCCCCCAGTCTGCTCCACGCTGCCTGCGGTGGCACTTGAGTTATAAATCTTGGAGTTGCTTTTAGGAAGAGAAGCCTTATGGTCTTAAATTTCCATCATCATTCTGTGGCTATTATTTTGGAGTATACCTTCTGTGGTGTGAGCTGTGGAGGTACCTCTAGGAGGAGAAGATATATGGTCCTATCTTTCCATTGACCGTCTGCAAATGCTTTGTAAGACCACATGACCTGTGGTCTTATCCTCTGGTAAGAGGCTGTGTATGGTGTTGGAGGATCTCTTCTTTCCCTCTTTTGGGAAATTCATCACCTTTTTTATGGACGATTATGTCAGGGATCTCTCCGATCCCCGCCGCGATGGTCCCGGCGCAGGCGCATTGCACCGCCCTGTGCAGGGACACGGGCACTAGGTCCGGGCCGGCCGCGGCGTTCGAGTTCGCGCATGCGCAGTAGAAGCCACGGCCGCCCGCTGGGCACCAATGGCAGCGCAGGGCGGGATATTTAAATGGCCCTGAGCTGTCATTCAGTGCCTTCTGGTCTTCCCTGCATCCTGTGAACCTGTGAATTGTAAGTTGTGACCCGGATTGTACCTGACCTTGCTGTTTTCTCCTATCCTGACCCTTGCTTTGCCTGACCTCTCTCTTGAATGCCCCTGATTGGATTTGACCTGCTGTTGCTGACCTGGCGTGTGACCCGACCATTCTATGCCTGCTGCCTTGTACCTTGCCGTCCTCTCTGTTACCGACCCGGCCCGTCTGACCTTGCTCATCCATCCATCCATCCCTTGCAGTGGGGTCTTCTGACCTCCTCACATCAGACCCTTCCCCGCGGGAGCCCTTGGCGCATACCACTACCACTGCCGGACGCACCCAGTAGCCACGACCTGGTCTCGGGGGGCTCCAAGTCCATCCCCACCATCAGGGGCCCTGGTGAACAAGCACCCTGGGACTTAGATTCCGTGCGCTGGGGACGCCTATTCAGTGGAGTGCTAGTGGTACCACCAGGCGGTCCCTTACAGTACCAGAAGGCCATGACTGAGTCTAGAGGAGGGCCCTCGCCGCTTGAGGAGATCTGCAGGCACTTGTCTAATTTGACTCAGGCCGTATCGGCCCTGCAGGATAGATGCCAGCAGATTGAAACCCAATTCCAGACCTGCACTATATCCGTTCCTGCCCCACAGGCCGCGGTCCCCGCACCCCCAGCCGTAGCAGCCCCTGTGCTGGTTTCTGGGGCTTCCGCACCACTCCCGGCGGCTGACCCCCGAGTACCCTTACCGGAACGTTTTCACGGGGACCGCACACGCTTCAGGTCATTCCGTGAGTCCTGTCTTCTTTATTTTGAGTTACAACCCCGGACCTTCGTGACTTAATCCATGAAGGTGGGGTTCGTCATCTCCCTCCTGCAGGGTGAACCCCAAGACTGGGCCCACCGATTACGGGGAAAAAATGACCCTCACCTTAGTTCGGTTGACATTTTTTTTGACGCCATGGCCATCCTGTATGATGACCCGCAGTGGGCAGCTTCTGCTGAAGCTACTTTGTACACGCTCCGGCAAGGCCGCCGAGCGGCGGAGGAGTACGCGTCTGAGTTTAGGCGCTGGATGGGGGACACACGCTGGAACGAATTCGCACTCCTGCATCAGTTCCGTATAGGCCTATCAGAAGGTCTGAAGGATGAGCTCGCCCGGGTGGAGCTGCCTGAGACTTTAGAGGACTTAATAGCACTGACCATTAAAATTGACCGTAGACTGCGGGAACGCAGGTTTGAGAGGTCCGGCCAAGGTCAAGGAAATTCCTGGGGGTCTTTTCAAGGTCCCAGTCAAGCACCTAGGCCAAACGTCCAGAACCGGCCACCTGGAGATATCCCTGAACCCATGCAACTCGGCCTGGCACGGCCTAAACTATCTCCAGAGGAATATCAGCGCAGACGATCCCAGAACCTGTGCCTTTACTGTGGTGAAGCTGGCCATATGGTACGATCCTGCCCGCAGAAACTGAGTAAGTGCACCTCTTCTTCCTTATCCATTGGCAATGTTGGTCCATCCCAATACTTAGTGGTGCCCCTTTCCTTTCAGCTTCCAAAAAGGACCGTGGAAGTATCGGCCATAATTGATTCGGGGGCATGCAGCTGCTTCTTGGACATTAATTTTGCTCACCAACAGGGTATTCCTCTCCAATTTAAACGGAAGGGGTTCAATATTTATTTGGCCGACGGTTCCCGAATAAAATCGGGGGTAGTGAACCAGGAAACCCCCTCCATCACCACTGTCATTGCCGGCCAGCACCAGGAACTCCTTCGCCTGGACGCTATAGCTTCACCCCTCTTCCCAGTCATTCTGGGGCTCCCATGGTTACGGGCCCATAACCCCCAGATTGACTGGGAAACCGGAGTAATCTCGTTCCCTTCCCCATACTGTCGGGTATACTGCCGCACTTCGGGCCCGGGGATCCCCCAAATCCTCCTGTGCTCTGAGGGGGAAGCCGAACTAAAACAAGTAATCCCTGCAGTCTACCATGGGTTTCTAGATGTGTTCAGCAAATGGGGAGCCGATTCTCTACCCCCCCACCGCCCTTATGACTGTCCCATTGACCTGTTACCCGGTTCAGAAATTCCTTTTGGGCGAATCTTCCCCCTTTCAGAGCTCGACCTGGGGGCCCTAAAGGAATATCTCGATGACAGTCTCCAGAAGGGGTTCATCCGCCACTCCACTTCACCGGCGGGGGCGGGAATTTTCTTTGTTGAAAAAAAGGACAAAACCTTAAGGCCGTGTATAGATTACAGGGAATTGAACAGGGTCACGATAAAGAACCGTTACCCACTGCCGTTAGTGCCAGAGTTGTTCCAAAGTTTAAAAACAGCAGTGGTTTTTACAAAGCTGGATTTGAGGGGGGCGTACAACTTGGTTCGCATAAGGGAGGGGGACGAGTGGAAGACGGCCTTCCGCACCCGCTTCGGCCATTTTGAATATTTGGTCATGCCGTTCGGGTTGTGTAATGCTCCGGCCACGTTTCAACACTTTGTGAATGATATTATAAGAGACTTTCTGGATGTCTTTGTTATCGTTTATTTAGACGACATTCTGATTTTCTCCCCTTCTTTGGGGGAACACAGAATACATGTAGCAAAGGTATTGGGGCGATTGCGGCAACATGAGTTGTACGCCAAGGCAGAGAAATGTTGTTTTGAACAATCCAGCATTGCCTTTTTGGGCCTGATTATCTCCACCGCGGGGGTCGCGATGGATCCCCAGAAAGTCGCCGCAATACTGGATTGGCCTGAACCCACGGACAGGAAAGGCGTCCAACGATTTGTCGGTTTTGCGAATTTTTACCGGAAGTTCATCAAGAACTTCTCGGGTCTGGTCTCCCCCATTACTCAGCTAACCAAGCTGGGAACTCGGTTCAGATGGACACCAGAGGCTCAGGAAGCTTTTGAAGCCTTGAAGAAGCTGTTCACCTCGGCACCCATTTTGGGTCACCCAGACGCCGCCCTGCCCTATATCTTGGAAGTAGATGCATCAGAGAATGCGGTAGGTTCCATCCTCTCCCAGCGGAAAGGCACCAAGGAACTGCTCCATCCTGTAGCATTCTTCTCACGGAAGCTTACCCCAGCGGAGAAGAATTATGATATCGGGGATCGAGAGCTACTGGCGATCAAGACGGCGTTAGAGGAATGGAGGTACCTACTGGAAGGTGCGGTGCTCCCCATCTTAATATTTACTGACCACAAAAACTTGGAATATCTGAGAACCGCCAAGCGTCTTTGCCCGCGACAGGCAAGATGGGCACTATTCTTTTCAAGATTCAACTTCCACATTACGTACCGGCCTGGATCAAAGAACACTAAGCCCGATGCGTTATCACGTATGTACGAGGACGCCAAGGAGATCCCAGTACCCGACACCACCCTGTCCTCGGGTAACTTCTTGGCCCTTCAGTCGGACCTTCGTTCCAAGCTAATGGAGGCATCCACAACCATCTCTACCCCAGGCGGAGGGCCGCTCCAGAACAAGGGGGGACTCCTATGGAGGGAAGATAGAATTGTGGTGCCGGAGGAAGCCCGAACCCTGGTCTTGGGGCATTGCCATGACCACCCGATGGCGGGGCACTTTGGCCCAGAAAAGACCCTGGAACTTCTCCGACGCTCATTCTGGTGGCCGGACATGGCTAAAGATTGTAAGGGCTATGTAAGGTCCTGTATCACCTGCCAGAAGAACAAGCCAGCAAGAAACAAGGTTTGGGGTCTGCTGCGACCCTTACCGATTCCTGAACGGCCTTGGCAAAAGATCTCGTTAGATTTTATAGTCGAGCTTCCACCATCACTAGACCACACGGCAATCCTGGTGGTCGTGGACCGCTTGTCCAAGATGGCCCACTTCATCCCGTTGAAGAAAACCCCCTCGGCGGCCGAGACTGCGCGAGTCTTCATTCGTGAGGTAGTAAGGCTGCATGGGGTCCCCGAAGACATTGTCTCGGACCGGGGGGTCCAGTTCACGTCCAGATTTTGGAGAGCACTGTGCAAAGCCCTGGACATCAAATTGTCTCTCTCCTCTGCGTTCCACCCTCAATCTAACGGTCAAACCGAAAGGACCAATCAGACCCTAGAGCAATACCTAAGATGCTACACTTCATTTACTCAAGATGACTGGATGCCACTTCTACCCCTAGCGGAATTTGCGTACAACAACGCCCGCCACTCAGCGACGGGACAGTCCCCGTTCTTTGCCAACTATGGCTTTCACCCAGTCTTCCTCCCGGATTTGGTCATGGAATGCCCAGTACCAGCAACGCAAGATGTGGTGACGTTCTTCTCCGCGAACAATAAGAAGCTTCAAGAGGCCATCAGTCGGGCCCAGGAAGACTACAGGAAGGCATTCAATAGGAAACGGAGAGGAGATCTGGTATTGCGGCCTGGGGAGAAGGTTTGGCTAGCGACGTCCAATTTAAAAATGCTTTGCCCGTCAAAGAAATTGGGATCCAAATTTATAGGCCCCTTCTGCATTAAACGGATGGTTAACGAAGTGGCCTACGAACTCGTCCTTCCTGACACGCTCAAGATCCACCCAGTCTTCCATGTGTCTCTGCTGAAGCCAGTAGTCCCTGATGCCTTCCCTGACCGGGAATCTAGACCCCCGGAAGCCGTAACGGTCGAGGGAGAAGAAGAATTTGAGGTTGAAACAATCCTGAAGTGTCGAAGGAGGGGAGGCCAGACCCAATTCCTTATCAAATGGAAGGGCTATGGCCCTGAGGACAATTCTTGGGAACCAGCCCATAATGTCCATGCACCAAGACTTGTCCGGAGGTTTTTTCGCGATCACCCGCGGTGGAGAGATCGGGTGGGCATCCGGAGGTTGCCCGTAGGGGGGGGGGGCAATGTCAGGGATCGCTCCGATCCCCGCCGCGATGGTCCCGGTGCAGGCGCAGTGCACCGCCCTGTGCAGGGACACGGGCACTAGGTCCGGGCCGGCCGCGGCGTTCGAGTTCGCGCATGCGCAGTAGAAGCCGCGGCCGCCCGCTGGGCACCAATGGCAGCACAGGGCGGGATATTTAAATGGCCCTGAGCTGTCATTCAGTGCCTTCTGGTCTTCCCTGCATCCTGTGAACCTGTGAATTGTAAGTTGTGACCCGGATTGTACCTGACCTTGCTGTTTTCTCCTATCCTGACCCTTGCTTTGCCTGACCTCTCTCTTGAATGCCCCTGATTGGATTTGACCTGCTGTTGCTGACCTGGCGTGTGACCCGACCATTCTATGCCCGCTGCCTTGTACCTTGCCGTCCTCTCTGTTACCGACCCGGCCCGTCTGACCTTGCTCATCCATCCATCCATCCCTTGCAGTGGGGTCTTCTGACCTCCTCACATCAGACCCTTCCCCGCGGGAGCCCTTGGCGCATACCACTACCACTGCCGGACGCACCCAGTAGCCACGACCTGGTCTCGGGGGGCTCCAAGTCCATCCCCACCATCAGGGGCCCTGGTGAACAAGCACCCTGGGACTTAGATTCCGTGCGCTGGGGACGCCTATTCAGTGGAGTGCTAGTGGTACCGCCAGGCGGTCCCTTACAGATTAATTCACAATTTAAGGACTTTTTCCTTTAAGGACTTTTTTTGATCTAATATTTTAAATATCTCCCTCTTGTCACTCCTGCTGCCATTCATATCTTCGTTATCACTCACTAACAACCTTTGGCTTGTTTCTTGACTACACTTCTGCTTGATCCTACTCTCCAACCATTCATTACCAACCTTTGGCTTGTTTACTTACTATGCTTGTTTGATCCCTACATGCTATATCTGCTACTGAACCCTGGCTTGCTCACTTCCTGGTGAGGTGATCCTGAGGACTGTGGCCTGGTACTAACTTGCAGCAAAACTCATCTCCCCCATCAGAAGCTCTGGGGAA